>NC_138315.1:25367500-25967500 GCF_965601325.2 Salmo salar
GACACGTGCAACTTTGGTGTACAACGCTGTTCTCGCTCATTCTCCTCGCTGAGCCAAGCTGGGAGGGCATTTCGCTTTTACCCTTCCATTGGCTGTTCGATCAGTCCCTCTGTGCTTGGCATATCTAGAACGTGGGTGTGTAGAGTATCTGGCAAATAGCGCATGTAGTGCGCAACAAGAACAGTGGTAGAAATGCTGCAATCAAAACTAGGAACTCAGAAATCTCAGACTGATGACTTCAGTGTGTTCAAGACAACTGGGAACTCATAAAAACGAGCTCCGACTAGGAAAATCTTTGGGGCTCCCGAGTGGTGCAGCGGTCTAAGGCACTGCATCTCAGTGCAAGAGGTGTCACTACAGACACCCTGGTTCAAATACAGTCTGTATTACAACCAGCTGTGATTGGGAGTCCCATAGGGCTGCGCACAATTGGCCCTGTGTCGTCCAGGCTTGGCCGGTGTAGGCCATCATTGTAAATAATAATTTGTTCTTAACTGACTTGCCAAGTTAAATAAAGGTTACATCTTTTTGAACAGTTATAAACTCGGAATTCAAAATCGGAATCTAAAATCAGGCCTCTTTCTAGAGCTCTGACTTTCCAACCTGAAGATCGCTGACGTCATGATTTGACCTTGTTTACTAAACATTTAATAAAAGGACAATAACGAGGCTAAATACAGGGAGTACCAGAACCGAGTCAATGTGCAGGGTTACAGGTTGGTTGAGGTAAGTTGTACATGCAGGTAGGGGTAAAGCGACTATGCATAGATAATAAACAGTGAGTAGCAGTGTAAAAACAAGGGGGGTGGGGGGGTCAATGTAAATAGTCCGGGTGGCCATTTGATTAATTGTTCAGCAGTCTTACACCTTGGGGGGGGGGGGGGGTAGGAGCTGTTAAGGAGCCTTTTGGACCTAGTACTGTGCCGTACGCACTACGCTCTGTAGCGCCTTACGGTCGGATACCCGAGCAGTTGCCATACCAGGCGGTAATGCAACCGGTCAGGATGCTCTCGATGGTACAGCGGTATAACTGAAGATCTGCGGACCCATGCCAAATCTTTTCAGTCTTCTGAGGGGGAATAGGCTTTGTCGTGCCCTCTTCACAACTGTCTTGGTGTGTTTCGACCATTCTAGTTTGTTGTTGATGTGGACACCAAGGAACTTGAAGCTCTCAACCTGCTCCACTACAGCTCCTGTCGATGAGAATGGGGGCGTGCTCGGTCCTCCTTTTCTTGTAGTCCACAATCATCTCCTTAGTCTTGGTTACGTTGAGGGATAGGTTGTTATTCTGGCACCACCCGGCCAGGTCTCTGACCTCCCTATAGGCTGTCTCGTCGTTGTCGGTGATCATCTGCAAATCGTCTTCAAACTTAATGATGGTGTTGGAGTCGTGCCTGGCCATGCAGTTGTGGGTGAACAGGGAGTACAGGAGGGGACTGAGCGGCCCTGGGGGCGGCCCATCAGAATGTCCAAGATCCAGTTGCAGAGGGAGGTGTTTTAATCCCAGGGTCCTTCGCTTAGTGATGAGCTTCGTGGGCAATATGGTGTTGAACGCTGAGTTGTAGTAAATGAACAGCATTCTCACATAGGCGTTCCTTTTGTCCCAGTGGGAAAGGGCCGTGTGGAGTGGAGCAATTTTTTCAACTAGGCCTAATAGGCTTTTTGTGGAGAGAAGCATGCTTGCCCTTGCAAATTGCTGAATGTAAAATAGACCTAGGCCAATTTAGCTGTCGGGGAAAGTTGCAAAGAGAGTGGCCAGTGATGATAACATTGTTGCACTGATGTAACCTATTAAAATGGTTGCACAGGACAGATTAAATAAAATTGTATCGGTCACATACATGTGTTTAGCAGATGTTATTGCGGGTGTAGCGAAATGCTTGTATTTCTTATACTCTGGAGACAGTGATGAGCAGCGAAAAAGAGCCCAACGAATTGACATCCATTAAGCATAGAGGCAAGCAATGACATAAAAGACATGCAGACTAAACAGCATTTGTTGTTGAATTTCTACATTTAATTTAAATACAAGTTTCTATTTTAAAAAATGTACTTTGGTATCATTTGCAGTCGTCACTATGACAACGAACACAACCTGAAGCACCAACACCAAATGGTTGGTTTTTCGACCTTATTAAAAGGCCTACAGCGTGCAGTATGATGCTTTGATCACTTGATTGACAGGTGAAGCCTACTGTAAACGATAAACCTTCCTCTAGTTGGATGCTCGCAAACACTTTATAGTCATGTATCATTTATCGTTATCGTCATGTGGACGCCCTTAACGTTTAAACTGGTAAATGCCGCCCTTTAGTGGATAACATGAATATGGTATGAATACAGCTGTAGTTCTCAACCACGCTTTGATTTGATAGAAATCACGACTGCAAAATTGATAGCCTACTATGGGATTTAATATACACTGCTATTTTGTTTTAATCATCATTTTGGAGGGGGAGGGTTACATGTTTTATTTTTTCCCCCAAACGCTCAGAGGGCCAGGTAATATATTTCTAGGGATGCACGATATATCGGTGAACATATTGGAAATCTCCGCTGTGCAATCCGGTTTCCGAGCTGGTCACGGGTGCACCTCAGCCACACGCAAGGGTACTAAACGATATCATAACCGCCATCGATAAAAGACAGTACTATGCAGCCGTCTTCATCGACCTGGCCAAGGCTTTCGACTCTGTCAATCACCATATTCTTATTGGCAGACTCAATAGCCTTGGCTTCTCAAATGACTGCCTCGCCTGGTTCACCAACTACTTCACAGAGAGTTCAGTGTGTCAAATCGGAGGGCTGTTGTCCGGACCTCTGGCAGTCTCTATGGGGGTACCACAGGGTTATGAACACGTTAAATGATTATGTGAAGTGCAGTCATATTCAGGTCCTGATTGGTCAACAAGCTTATTTGACACATCAAATAGTGTTATTTGACGTGCATCTTTTTTGACATGCAAGACGGCGTTCCATAGAAATCCTGGTTGAGAATGAAACGACTGAACAAATGAACAGCGAAAGAAATAGGTTTTGATTATGTTTTACTGGTAATGGGGACATACGTAAATGCCAACAAAATGACTTTGGTTAGTGTGGTGTGTGTAACCTTTATTTAACTAGGCAAGTCAGTTAAGAACAAATTCTTATTTACAATGACGGCCTACCCCAGGCCAAAGCCGGACGACACTGTGCCAATTGTGCGCCGCCCTATGGGACTCCCAATCACGGCCGGATGTGATACAGCCTGGATTCGAACCAGTGACTGTAGTGACCCCTCTTGCACGGAGATGCAGTGCCTTAGACCGCTGCGTCCACATGTGCGTGTATTAACCTGTTAGGGCTAGGGGGCAGCATTTGCACGTCTGGATAAAAAAAATGTACCCGATTTAATCTGGTTACTAATCCTACCCAGTAACTAGAATATGCATATACTTATTATATATGGATAGAAAACACTCTAAAGTTTCTAAAACTGTTAGAATGGTGTCTGTGAGTATAACAGAACTCATTTGGCAGGCAAAACCCTGAGACATTTTCTGACAGGAAGTGGATACCTGATGTGTTGTATTGACTTTAAACCTATCCCATTGAAAAACACAGGGGCTGAGGAATATTTTGGCACTTCCTATTGCTTCCACTAGATGTCACCAGCCTTTACAAAGTGTTTTGAGTCTTCTGGAGGGAGATCTGACCGAACAAGAGCCATGGAACGATGATGTCCCATTAGACACCTGGCGCGCGAGTTCATGTTGGGTACCCTCGTTCCAATACGTTATAAAAGAGTATGCATTCGTCCACCTTGAATATTATTCATGTTCTGGTTAAAAAAGGCCCTAATGATTTATGCTATACAACGTTTGACATGTTTGAACGAACGGAAATATATTTTTTCCCCTCGTTCATGACGAGAAGTCCGGCTGGCTTAGATCATGTGCTAACAAGACGGAGATTTTTGGACATAAATGATGAGCTTTTTTGAACAAAACTACATTCGTTATGGACCTGTGATACCTGGAAGTGACATCTGATGAAGAGAATCAAAGGTAATGGATTATTTACATAGTATTTTCGATTTTAGATCTCCCCAACATGACGTCTAGTCTGTATCGCAACGCGTATTTTTCTGGGCGCAGTGCTCAGATTATTGCAAAGTGTGATTTCCCAGTAAGGTTATTTTTAAATCTGGCAAGTTGATTGCGTTCAAGAGATGTAAATCTATAATTCTTTAAATGACAATATAATATTTTACCAATGTTTTCTAATTTTAATTATTTAATTTGTGACGCTGACTTGACTGCCGGTTATTGGAGGGAAACGATTTCCTCAACATCAATGCCATAGTAAAACGCTGTTTTTGGATATAAATATGAACTTGATAGAACTAAAAATGCATGCATTGTCTAACATAATGTCCTAGGAGTGTCATCTGATGGAGATTGTAAAAGGTTAGTGCATCATTTTAGCTGGTTTTATGGTTTTGGTGACCCTGTCTTTGACTTGACAAAACATTACACACAACTCTTGTAAATGTACTGTCCTAACATACTCTAAATTTATGCTTTCGCCGTAAAACCTTTTTGAAATCGTAAAACGTGGTTAGATTAAGGAGATGTTTATCTTTCAAATGGTGTAAAATAGTTGTATTTTTGAAAAATTTGAATCTTGACATTTATTTGGATTCAAATTTGCCGCTCTTGAAATGCACCTGCTGTTGATGGAGTGCACCACGGGTGGCACGCTAGCGTCCCACCTAGCCCATAGAGGTTAACTATTTAACTGAACTAGAATGCTTAAAAGGCAGCAAAAATGTTAAATATCAATATCGTTTTTTTTGCAAGGAAAATATCAGAATCGGGCAAAAATGTAATATCGGTGCATCACTAATATTTTCCTCAGGGGGAGGGCCATCCACTTTCATTTCAGAGGTCCGATTACCTCCAGGTATCCCTCAATATACATAATGTTCACTCCCTTATTATACAGACTTTCACACAATTTTTTTTTCATTCTATTCCATTTGATCCTTATTTTGCCAGCACCTTACACTAACATTCTCTTCCATTCTATCCTTTTCCCAGCATTCCATTCTATCCTTTCCCCAGCATTTCATTCTATCCTTACCCAGCATTCCGCCAGCCACCAGGATGTCGAAGAGTGTCTCAGCATAGCGGCGGTAGTCAAGCTTGGCACCAGAGGCATCAAGAAATTTCGCAACAGCGTCGAGATCACTGCCAGTTTGGTTCAGACCTTGTACAATGGTTTCCTGAAACTGAGTAGGGTCAAACACCTTCTTTTCATCTGTTGAAAGATCAATGCATTCATTAGGGACACAAATCATAACAGAATTTTGCCAATCATGATAGTAATACATTCAGTTTACACCCACCTCTCTTCCTAGTTTTAAAACGCTGGCCTGTAAGCGTTGGCTTCTGAATCTTTTGATTACTCATAAAAGACACCCTGAATGAGAAGAGGACATTATTATTATTATTATAGCCGAAAGATAAGCTAGTTGTCTAAGTCAACTAACACCACAAGATATGTACAAGTAGGATTGACAGGTGTTGGTTTGGGATAAAAGTGTAATAATTGACAAGTCAGCACCCCCATGGCAATGTGATCCATAGCACACAATGTTGGCAGCTGCTGTTAACCAGTTTAGAGCCATATGGCTCCGCCGTCAACTAACTTTAGCTAGCTAAATTTACATCATAAGCTAGTTAGCTAGCTAACGTTGGCTACATTATGGCTAGTTACAAGTAACTACCTAGCTAGATAGTCAAATAGATATATCGATATCATAGGCTGATCATGCAATGACGGCAATGATAACTGGTGAAAAAGTAGCTAACGCGTTACTTAACTAGCTAGTTATCAAGCGTAAGGCCTGCCGGCTGGCTAAGTACCCATGTCTCGGAGATACAATCAATGCATGGCCAGTTCGCTAGCTAGCAAGTAACTGACGAAGTTAACTGCTAATCGGCCTGAAAAATCAACAAATACCGACCATCTGTAACATCTTGTAAGGCTAGCTAGTTACTACTACTATAAAGACATAACGTTACATGCTATGCATGATTGACAATTAGCTAGCCAGAGAAGCTAACGACGTGGCTAGCCAGACTAAGCATGCTAACGTTAGCGAGCATGGCTGATAACACGTAAGCAAACGTGCGCAGGCGTCTAATAAACCTGATTGATTTAGCTAGGTACTATCGAAAGCATGCCAGTTAATTAACATTACTGTTATAAACTACTTACCGTAATCAAAGTTACTCTCAAAAACAGTCGAAGAAAAACAACGAACGTTACTGCGACAGAACTGAAATGAATTCTCTGGCTGTGAAGCGGCTGCGCAATCGTCTTCTTCTTTTTTGGAATTTAAGGGCGGTTGGCATCCATTCATTAAAAGTGCATTAACGCCACCTACTGTGCTGGAGTGTGGGCCACAGACAGGAAGGAGCTAAATCCTACTTTCCAGCCGGTCATTATTATATATATATATATTTTTTAAATGTAACCTTTATTTAACTAGGCAAGTCAGTTAAGCACACATTCTTATTTACAATGACGGCCTACCAGGGAACAGTGGGTTAACTGCCTTGTTCGCGGGTAAAACAACAGATTTTTACATTGTCAGCTCAGGGATTCGATCCAGCAACCTTTCGGTTACTGGCCCAATGCTCAAACCACTAGGCTACCTGCTTAGTGTCTAGATGTGATACAGCTTTTGTCAAATTGACTTCAAAAGTTGATTTTTTTTGTGTGTGCATTTTAGCTAACCCTGACCTTAACCTAATTATCGAGAGTAAGAAGAGGGTGCCGATGGAGAAGGGCGACATCTTAAACCGGCTCTGACACATGTCGTATGTGGCAGGGCTTGCAGACGATAACGGATTGCAAAGGGAAACCCAGCCGTAAGATGCCCAGTGATGAAGAACACCCAAACGAGCTAAATGCCTTTTATGCTCACTTCGAGGAATACAACACTGAGTCTTGCATGAAAGCCCCTGTTGTTCCGGATGTCTGTGCCAATGTGAGTAAAACTTTTAAACAGGTTATCACTCGCAAGGCCGCTGGACCAGACCAAGACATGTTATCAAAGAATGCGCAGACCAGCTGGCAAGTGTCTTCACAGACATTTTCAATCTCTCCTTGTTCCAATCTGTAATCCTGACATGTTTAAAACTGACCACCATTGTCCCTGTTCCCAAGAACTCCAAGGTAACCTGGCTAAATGACTATCACCCTATAGCACTCACGTCTGTAACTATGAAGTGATTTGAAAGGCTGGTCATGCTACACATCAACACCATCATCCCAGACATCCTTGGCCCACTCCAATTCGCATACCGCCCCAACAGATCCACAGATGACACAATCTCAGTTGCACTTCACACTGCCCTCTCCCACCTGGACAAGAGGGGAAATAACTATGTGTGAATGCTGTTCATAGACTACAGCTCAGCGTTTAACAGCATAGTCCCCTCCAAGCTCATCATCAAGCTAGGGACCCTGGGTCTGAACACCTCCCTCTGTAACTGGATCCTGGACTTCATGACGATACGGACCCAGGTGCTGAGAGTAGGCAACAACACCTTCGCCATGCTGACCCTCAACACGTGGGGCCCCTCAAGGGTGTGTGCTTAGTCCCCTCCTGTACTCCCTGTTCACTCCAACACCAACAGCCTACAGGGAGGCCAGAGACTTGACAGTGTGGTGCTATGACAACAACCTCTCCCACAACATCAGTAAGACCAAGGAGCTGATCGTGGACTACAGGAGGAAGAGGGGAGAGCACGCCCCCATCCACATAGACAGGGCTGTAGTGGAGTGGGTCGAGAGCTTCAAGTTACTTGGCGTTCACATCATGAAGGATTTAACATGGTCCACACACACCCGCCTCTTCCCCCTCAGGAGACAGAACATATTTGTCATGGGTCCTCGGATCCTCAAAAAGTTAAACAGCTGCACCATTGAGAGCATCTTGACTGGATGCACCAATGCTTGGTATGGCAAATGCACCACCCTCGATTGCAAAGCACTGCCAGCCCGGTTTCTCTTTAAAAAAAAAATACAAAATTGGAAACTCTATCTATCGATTTTCTACTCAAATCCTGTATCCCCCTTTCTCTCATACAGCTTCTCCATCTCTCACTCTCCCTCTCATATTGCCCACACTGTACCAACACATGTCCAACTGTTTCAATTTCCTGTCTGTAATCACATCTTCCTGATGGATGCCTTCCTATTAGATGTAATGACTTGTTCAGCTGGCTGTGTCCTACCCTACTAAGCCTAGTGAAGATGGCCTCTTCTTTTTGGTCTCATCCTACAATCCTACCCTCACCTTCTCTGTATTTGGAAGAGATGCCTGCCCTTATTGTCTCTATTCCACTGCCCCTACCATTCTGCACCACCAATGTTCATATCAGGCCTTTTGCCTCTGCTTTGCTCATTGAAACTTCAACATTCACCTCCCCACCGCTAACGGCCTATTTAGCCAGTATATCAGCTGCCTCCTTTCCCTCCAACCCCACATGGGTTGGGACCCAAGTAAATCTCTGTATGTCTATCTGTCTCACCCGGCCATGGGTTTGTAGTACCTCACGTGAGCTAAAGGACTGCAGACTCATCAATATCGAACAGAGCCAGTAGTGGGGCGTGGGTAAAATCACTGGGAAGCCAGAAAAAAAGCCATATTACAACCTGTGTTGTTTGCTCTATAACCTGTTAGTTCATATGCCTTGCGACCATGATATATAGGCCTAAAGGCTGAGATAATAACAAGACACAGTGTCAGAATAAATTAAACCACACCTTTGTTTCATCACAAAACCTGAGAGCAACCTCTGTCCAGAGAAGTCCACAAAGCATATTGCATGTAACTAACAGTTACATGACCTACTGCAAGGTCAAGCAAGTTAATGTTTTCAGACATTTTCGGGACTACTATTGCTTTAGAACCACAGAGATTTACCGCAAGTCACAAAGAAAACAGGAGCTACCTCAAATTATTCCAGCACTATTTCAACTTCAACATCATAAAATCACCTACGCTTAGTCTAATACAGTGACAACTAAAAGATACCAAAAACAATTTAGTCCAATCAACATAAGCTAAATATGATGGCTGTCCATGGTTCTGATTTCTGTGTGTGTGTGCGTGTTCGTGCAAGTAGAAAAAACATGTTGAGTCACCCTACTTGTAGAGAAATGCCATCCTCCACTCTTTCATGTTGACAAAACGGTCTATCACACTCTCATACAGTAGACACTTGTATTTTTTTGTTGTCCTAGGCTACTTGGCTAAAATGCTTGCTCGCTAGCCTAACTTCCTTTCATGGGCAACGTTAGCTAGTTAACATTAGCCTTCTACATCTAGCTACATATTGAACTTCCATCCTCTCAGGCCAGGGGCACAATGTATGAATTGATGGCTGGATCAGAATCGCCGTTATAATCAATGGCCAGTATGGATAATTAAGTAAAATCCCAAGTCCAAATCTCCACCCATGGCTAATTTAGGAAAGGGCCCATTTTAGCTAGCTAGCCACTGGAGGACAACAACACAATGAGATGCAACAATTCAAGTTGTTTCTGTCAATGACGTATGCTCTCAATGCGATAGGAATGACGCCAAATCCAAACGGGCTTCCCTTGACACTTTTTTTTGGTGCACCGGGAACATTCACAGTTGAGCTCTGTGGCTCAGTTGGTAGAGCATGGTGTGTACAACACCAGGGTTGTGGGTTTGATTCCCATGGGGGGCCAGTACAAAAAAAAAATGCATGAAATGAAATGTATTCACTACTGTAAATCGCTCTGGATAAGAGCGTCTGCTAAATGACTAAAATGTAGCTCACTCAGTATTATTTTAAACTTTTTTTTATCAAGGGAGGCCTAATATTCGCTGGCTTCCCTTGCATTCAATGCAACGGGCGACAACAATGTAATACTCTTTTGGACCAGACAGCATCAGATAGATGGCCTACTGGCCTACAGATAAAGGGCCACTGTTTCGCTCACTAGGATGCTTTCTCCGGTGAGATACATTCAGCCTCTTGTGAATTGAAGGAAAATTATGAAACACAGACACGAAAGATAAATTATTTTATGTTTATTTTTTATTTTTGGGGGAGAAGCCTGGCTTACCTTGGCATCCATGAATACACGCCACTGGTCAGAGCAAATAACTACTTTGTCTGGCTTGACTTCCTCCATCAACTGCAAGGCCAACAGTACAGCCATCAGCTCTGTCATGCCAGGTTGTCTATAATACATTTCCTGACTGCAACCCCACATTCCTGCACTACAAATGCTGACCCAGTACAACATTTCTAAGGTGCAGTATTTTGAACCATCTGCATCAGTATCCAGACGTCTATTAAAAGGTCCAGTGCAGTCGAAACATTTCATTTCCTGTGTTTCATATATATTTTCACACTATGAGGTTGCTAATAACAGCTCGTTTTCAGGTTACACATCCCTCCCATTAGGCTTTTCAAATTAGGCCCTTCTCTCATTCCACTCCCAAACAGTGCCAGCTAAATTCTTGCTCGAGAAATTGCATTTAGCAAAGAAGCTATTTTAGTTTCTTTTTGACCATTTTAATTGAAAACATTCACAGTAAGGTACTTAATTGTTACCCAGAAATTATTTGATATTGAGATAAAAATGGCTGCATTGGACCTTTAAACAAATCAGCAAGGCGCTACTGCGTACAGTCCAGTACATCACTGAGGCCGAACTCCCAGATGCACTTCAAAGAAATTACTGCACTCATGCCTCATCAGGCAAATTACATTTACAGGGGTGGAATCCCAAAATAAATGAGCAAAGTGATCAAAACAAAATTAGCTCGGACCTCTATACCAGGCGGTGTCAGCCACCCAAGTCATAGACTGTTCTCTCTGCTCCGCATGGCAAGTGGTACCGGAGCGCCAAGTCTGGGACCAAAAGGCAGCTTCTACCCCAAAGCCATAAGACTGCTGAACAGTTAATCAAATGGCTACCCGGAGAATTTACATTGATCCCCTTTATTATTTATAGTTTGGCTCTGACTCCCTTGCACTGCTTAGACTCTACCCAAACACTCACACATACTACACTGACACTCCAACACACACACAATGCTGCTACTCTGTTTATTATACTGTATATCCTGATGGTCTAGTCACTTTTACCCCTACCCACATGTACATACTGCATTACCTCAATTACCTCAACTACCTCGTACGCCTGCACATTGACTTGGTACTGGTACTCCTTGTATATAGTCTTACTGTTTTTATTGTGTTACTATTTCCTTTTTTATTCAGCAAATATTTGCCTTACTTTTTAACTCTGCATTATTGGGAATGGGCTCGGAAGTAAGCATTTCACTGTGACCAATAACATTTTATTTGAATCAAACCCCTCCCTATCTTTGAGTAGTCTCTCCACACACTTCTACTACTAGAGGCAGGAGTAGCCATGTTGTGTTTACAACAATAGCTACAGTGGGGCTTACTTCCCTTCCATACAGTCCCAACTCCCTCAACTGGGTATACCAAACCACCCAAAGCTCATGTTCCATCTTTGCTCATGTTCCCAACATGCTTGTAGCAACCCTTTTGCAGGATGAAACACCCCATGTCCCAGTAGGTTGCTATGGTTGATATGATGTGGATCCCTTTCACACTTCACCGGGAGGGAACATGAATTAAGAAAAACATGAATTAATACTATAAAATTATTTAATGTTGAAATATTACATAGCAAAGGATAAAATAATCCCAATTAAAATATTATGAATGATTATTCTGAATTTATATCCAGTAAGTTGATCTAAATCTTACACGTGGTAGCCTCTTTCTCCCCATTTTGGACAGTTGCCATGCTCTACCAGAATCGGTGGAGTGCAGAGATTCTGCAAAGTCAAGAGTAGAGATCCTATTAAATTGTTCTAATTCCTAATTCTTTGGGCACTAATAAGTTCAACGTATTTATATGTCTCGGGCTCTGCTCCTGGCAGGCATGTACCTTGCTCTTAATTCTATGGCACTTGTACATGCCCCCTCATGGATTTTGCTTACAGGGGAGCAAGTGCACAATTATTGGGAGAATCTCAATTAGTTTTGCTCGATGCTCCTCAGTCCGGTCCTCGCCTGCTTTTGAAAAAGGTCAAAGGTAATCGAGAAGCAGAGGTGAGGTAACGTGGAGACAAATGCACTTCAAAGAAATTACACCACTCGTGCCTCATCAGGCAAATCACGTTTACAGGGGTGGAATCCCAAAATAAATGTGCAAAGTAATCAAACCAAAATTAGCTAGTTGTGCAAGACATTTTATAGATAAAAGGATAAGTAACGTATAGTTTTTAAATGTGTGCATGCTTTTCTCTTTAGAGAAAACAACAGCTGATTCAAAGGGAACTGAATTAAATCACAAATCGAGCTCATTCAAAACATAACTTAGGCTTTAAATATGCCTGTGTATCCACACATTAATACGTGGTTTAAACCATTCTTTAAGCATAAATAACACAGTGATACAACCATGTCTTCCCCCGGGAATTAGCTAACTTTGCCGTACTCACGTCACAGGATAAACCTTCCGCTCCTGAGCTCACATTTGACACCTTTGTGGGAGACGCACCAGGAACTAACAGCTCTTTCAATAACGTTAATTGTAAAACATTTATTTATCCATATAAATGGTGATCTCATATCATAACATTAGTAGTCGCTAGTTCTAGCTTTAAAACAACATCCTTATATTAACATTCATGCTCTAAAACCAATTACCAACATTCCGACTAAACTAAACATGCATATCTCTCTTTTACAGGTGAACTAATGAGGATATCTTTACAATTATTTAATGTGCGTCCTCATCAATGCAATCAATACACAGCTTCAATAAACGTCTGGTTTTATGTCTGAATTTCTATGGCACGGAGACTCAGTCTGTGACACAACCTCCCAGACTGCTAAGAACCTCCGTGTGACCTTAGATGACCTTGACCTTGTTGTGGCCATAGTTAGTCACTTTCCAAAAAGAATAGAAAAATAAGGAAATAAGCAATAGGCCTGCTGATCATCTCCCCTGCAGTGGTGGTAGCCTATGTTACATTAGCAGAATGAGGAGTATTGCACTCAACTCCAATCTGGAGATCAATGTTCTCTCTTACTAGCAAGGTTACACGTAGTCTGTTCTGTTGTAACCTATTACCTACTAAGTGACAGGCCAATCGCTTGAGGTCAAACAAGTAAAACAGCAAACTCAATAGGATGGATGCTGACAAGCTGAACATAACTGGCACATATCCATACAAAAATATTCACCATGAATGGGTTGGTCCTCATGAAATAAACATCATAGGCCCATTAGCCTCATAAGTTATTAAAACCTCCTGAGACCATGTCTGCATCCCAAATGGCACCCTGTTCACTACTTTGACCAGGACTCATGCACTGTTGTGCACCATAAAGGGAATATGGTGCCATTTGGGACACAGACCATTATTACCAGGCAGATCAGAGGGAGTCTCCCCAAGCACACCCCCTTAGTTTAACCATCATAACAGCATAACCTATAGCATTCATTGGACCGAAGTCACCTGCTGACTAGCATTGGTAGAGAGTGCATCCATGACTGAGAAAGGGGGACTTGGGTTGCATGATCTCATTAGATGTTGTCTTGATTATATGTCACTCCCACTTGTCTTCTGGCTTCATCCATGACCTCGGCGAGAAGGTGTGAGTGTGACCAAGGCATTCCAGAGCTCTCCTTCAGCTCTGATGGAGACAATCAGCATGTTTGAGCAAGGCAAAGTGCATAATTGCTAATCTTGATCACATAATGCCCAGTTATTTGGAATGCAAGGTGATTTGTAAATGAGTAATTCTGACTGCAATGTAGTTGGTCTCAAACCTGCAGATTCCCATACCATTTCCCCTATCGGCTTGGGCTGTTTTTGGTGCAAACTCTATTGTCATTTTAGTAAGGTGTGTTGTAATATTCAATGGTTCACGTTGCTTTGTGTAAAGCCTACCTTTAAGCAGACACTGCCTGACCTCCTCTGCTTCGTAGCGCAGCCCAGTACTGTGGATGAAGTTGAGGGGAAGGCTGGGCTCAGGGAGAGGGTATTGCGTCACCTCCCCATTCACCTCCAGGCTCGTAGGACACCACATGTGGTTGGGGACCTCAGATAGAAACAACACCTAATATGATATTTTCTCTGAAGCCATTGATATGCCATTAATGTCACACTTTGTTGATATCAATAGGGAATTGAAGAGAGAGGCTTGTTTGATGATACTAATAAACGGTGGTGTGCTTAATCAAAAACAAGTTTTGATAAACACAATGGTACTCTGAATAATAAACTCTCAAACTTATCAAATGAAACACACTAAGCAAAAAAATATAAACGCAGCATGCAACAATTTCATTTTTTTTCCCTGAGTTACAGTTCAAATAAGGAAATCAGTCAATTGAAATGAATGAATTAGGCACTAGTCTATGGATTTCACATGACTGGGAATACATATACGTATGCATTTGATTGTCACAGATACCTAAAAAAAAAGAAGGGGAGTGTCACATGGGTCGAAAGGATTGGACCAAGGCGCAGCGTGTTGAGTGCTCATCTTCTTTTTATTATGAGAGAACACTTAAACAAAATAAACAAAACGCCAAACAACAGTTCCGTAAGGACAACGACTATGCGAAAAACAACCAGCCACAACCCACAGGAAAAAACAGGCTGCCTAAGTATGGCTTCCAATCAGAGACAACGAAAGACACCTGCCTCTGATTGGAAACCATACTCGGCCACACATAGAAAATGAACACAGAAAATGAAAACTAGAACAAATCCCCATGAAACAAACCAACCCCCCAAAACACACAAAAACAACACCCCCTGCCACGCCCTGACCATACTACAATGACAAATGACCCCTTTTACTGGTCAGGATGTGACAGTACCCCCCCCCCCGAAGGTGCAGACCCCGACTGCACCTCAAAACAAAAAACCCCACAAAAACAACCCCAAACCTGGGAGGGAAGGGAGGGTGGCCACCGTCAATGACGGTTCCTGTGCTACACCCACCCTTCGCCAATCCTCCCACTATGGAGGTGGCTCTGGCTCCGGGCGTAGCTCCCGTTCTGTGCTGCCGACCCCCGCTGGAGGCTCTGGGCTGTAGACCGTTGCTGAAGACCGGGCTGCGCCCCGCTGGGCCTGGGCTGCAGACCACCGCTGAAGGCTCTGGGTTGCGCCACCGCGAGGCCGGGGCGACCCCGCTGAAGGCTCTGGGTTGCAGACCGTTGCTGGAGGATCCGGACTGGGAGGCGTCGCTGGAGGCTCCGGACTGGGAGGCGTCGCTGGAGGCTCCGGACTGGGAGGCGTCGCTGGAGGCTCCGGACTGGGAGGCGTCGCTGGAGGCCCCGGGCTGAGAGGCGTCGCTGGAGGCCCCGGGCTGAGAGGCGTCGCTGGAGGCCCCGGGCTGAGGGGCTTCGCTGGAGGCCCCGGGCTGAGGACCGTTGCTGGAGGCTCCGGGCTGAGGAGCGTCGCTGGAGGCCTCCTGCGTGGAGCTGGGACCGGTCTCCCCGGACTGGGGAGACTTACAGGAGACTGGGTGCGCAGAGCAGGCACGGGGCACACTGGGCCGTGGAGGCGCACCGGAGGTCTGGAGCTCAGGGCTGGCACACCCGGTCCTGGCTGAATGATCACTGTAGCCTGGCACGGGCGGAGCGCTGGCACAAGGCGAACTGGGCTGTGCTGGGGAATGAGGGCTGCCGTGCGTAGAGCAGGCGCAGGATAAACTGGGCCGAGGAGACGCACTGGCGGCCAGATGCGCTGAGCAGTCACACTCCTTCCTGGCTGAGTGCCAACTCTAGCACGGCAACGCTGCGGAGCCCGTACCGACCGCACCGGACTGTGCGTGTGGATGGGCGAGATAGTGCGCATCACCCCGTAATGCATCGCTCGCCCTTCTGCACGCCTGCTCAGTCGTGCCCTTTCCGCCAGTACCTCCTTCCGGAATCTCGCGTCAAGCTCCGTGCTTGACTCCATGACTGGCACCGGTTTGCTCCACGGCTCTCTCCTGTACGCCCGGGAAGTTAGGTCAGGGCTCCCCCGTGACCTAGCCAAACTACCCGTATGCCCCCCAAAGTTTTTTGGGGGGGCTGCCTCTCCGCCTTGCCTTTCAGTGCATATAAAGCCTCGTAGTAACGCCATTCCGCCTTCGCTGCCTCTATCTCCTCCAGCGGACTCTCCAGGTTGCCTCCATGGTCCTTTACCATCCAGGATTTCCTCCCAGGTCCAGGACTCCAGAAAACTCTCCTGTTGCTCCCTTCCACGCTGCTTGGTCCTTCGTCGGTGGGTAGTTCTGTCACATGGGTCGAAAGGATTGGACCAAGGCGCAGAGTGTTGAGTGCTCATCTTCCTTTTATTATGAGAGAACACTTAAACAAAATAAACAAACGCCAAACAACAGTTCCGTAAGGACAACGACTATACGAAAAACAACCAGCCACAACCCACAGGAAAAAACAGGCTGCCTAAGTATGGCTTCCAATCAGAGACAACGAAATACACCTGCCTCTGATTGGAAACCATACTCGGCCACACATAGAAAATGAACATAGAAAATGAAAACTAGAACAAATTCCCATGAAACAAACCAACCCCCCAAAACACACAAAAACAACACCCCTTGCCACGCCCTGACCATACTACAATGACAAATGACCCCTTTTACTGGTCAGGACGTGACAGGGAGTGGATCAAAAAACTAATCAGTATCTAGTGTGACCACCATTTCCTTCACATAGAGTTGATCAGGCTGTTGATTGTGGCCTGTGAAATGTTGTCCCACTTCTCTTCAATGGCTGTGCAATGTTGCTGGATATTGGCGGGAACTAGAACATGCTGTCGTAAACGTCGAGCCAGAGCATCCCAAACATGCTCAATGGGTGACAAAAGTATGCAGGTCATGGAAGAACAGGGACATTTTCAGCTTCCAGGAATTGTGTACAGATCCTTGCGACATGGGGCCATGCATTATCATGCTGAAACATGAGGTGATGGTGGTGGATGAATGGGACGATAATGGGCCTCAGGATCTCGTCACGGAATCTCTGTGCATTAAAATTGCCATTGATAAAATGCAATTGTGTTCGTTGTCTGTAGCTTATGCCTGTCCATACCATAACCTCACCGCCACCATGAGGCACTCTGTTCACAATGTTGACATCAGCAAACCTCTCGCCCACACAACGCCGTACACACTGTCTGCCATCTGCCCGGTACAGTTGACACCGGGATTCATCCGTGAAGAGCACACTTGTCCAGCGTGCCAGTGGCCATTGAAGGTGATCAGTTGCCCACTGAAGTCGATTATGACGCCGAACTGCAGTCAGGTCAAGACCCTGCTGAGGACGACGAGCACGCAGATGAGCTTCCCTGAGACGGTTTCTGACTGTTGGTGCAGAAATTCTTCAGTTGTGCAAACCCAGTTTCATCAGCTGTCCGCGTTTATATTTTTGTTCAGTATACGTAGGTTATTGAAGTTGTTCAGGAAGCTATGGAAATGTTCATAAAAAATCACCTCTTCAATGAATCATAAACTTGTTTAATTTATTCAGAATCTTCATCATTAGATCAATAACTATAGTGTGCACTTCTTCCCTACCCTCCTCTGGCTGTGACTTGTTAGAATAATGTATTTCCTCTGTGTGTGTTTGTGTCTGCTAATTCCTACCTTGATGGTCCCCTTGGTCCCAGAGATAACAGCATCATTTGTCAGCATCATCGTGATGGAGCAGGTGCACACAGCCATTCTGTTCCCAGAGAACTTTAAGACCAAAACTACTGTTCCATCCACTCCTGGAGGTGCAAATACAAAGCATTAGAAATAGCAAAACAAGTTCTTTATTTCAGTTGGAGACTTGAAAAGGGAGACTCTGGTATGTGAGTTAAGCAAGTGGATCTCAAGTCAGAATACCACCAATTACCTGTGTCAATACAGTATCCCGTGGCTTGGATGGACTCCGGTCTCTCCCCATTGAACACCATGAAGACAAACTGCAGGCAGTAGATCCCCAGGTCCAGTAGTGCCCCTCCACCCAGCTCTCTATGAGTCAGGCGAGGGATGTGTGTGAGGGGGGCTCCCAGGTCGGCCCTTACCATCTGGACCTCTCCCACCTCACCCTGGCCCAGCAGCCTGCCCACCTCTACAGACACAGGGAAGAAACGAGTCCAGATGGCCTGGGAGATATAACGGAGATACAGTGGAAAGAAAAAGTATGTGAACCCTTTGGAATTACCTTGATTTCAGAATAAAATGGATCTGATCTCCATCTAAGTCACAACAATAGACAAACACAGTCTGCTTAAACTAATAACACACAAACAAGTATACGTTTTCATGTCTTTAGTGAACACACCGTGTAAACATTCACAGTGCAGGGTAGAGGTCGACTGATTATGATTTTTCAACGCCGATACCGATTATTGGAGGACCAAAAACTGGCGATACCGATTAATCGGCCGATTTTTATATATATATATATATTTGTAATAATGACAATTACAACAATACTGATTGAACAATGAACACTTTTATTTTAACTTAATATAATACATAAATAAAATCTATGTAGTCTCAAATAAATAATGAAACATGTTCAATTTGGTTTAAATAATGCCAAAACACAGTGTTGGAGAAGAAAGTAAAAGTGCAATATGTGCCATGTAAAAAAGCTAACGTTTAAATTCCTTGCTCAGAACATGAGAACATATGAAAGCTGGTGGTTCCTTTTAACATGAGTCTTCAATATTCCCAGTTAAGAAGTTTTAGGTTGTAGTTATTATAGGAATTATGATGCATCGACTTTCTCTCTATACCATTTGTATTTCATATACCTTTGACTATTGGATGTTCTTATAGGCACTTTAATATTGCCAGCCTAATCCCGGGAGTTGATAGGCTTGAAGTCATTAACAGCGCTGTGATTCAAGCATTGCTAAGAGCGGCTGACAAACGCATTAAAGTGCTGTTTGAATGAATGCTTACGAGCCTGCTGCTGCCTACCACCGGTCAGTCAGACTGCTCTATCAAATATCAAATCATAGACTTAATTATAATATAATAAACACATAGAAATATGAGCCTTTGGTCATTAATATGGTCAAATCTGGAAAATATAATTTTGAAAACAAAACGTTTATTCTTTCAGTGAAATACGGAACCGTTATGTATTTTATCTAACGGGTGGCATCCCTAAGTCTAAATATTGCTGTTACATTGCACAACCTTCAATGTTATGTCATTATTATGTAAAATTCTGGCAAATTAATTACGGTCTTTGTTAGGAAGAAATGGTCTTCACACAGTTTGCAACGAACCAGTTTCCCTAGTTAATATTGCCTGCTTGTTGAAGTTTAAGTAGCCTGTAATTCAATGATAAATTAACAGGCACCACATTGATTTTTATGCAACGCAGGACAAGCTAGTTAACCTAGTAATATCATCAACCATGTGTAGTGATTATGTGAAGATTGATTGTTTTTTTATAAGATAAGTTTAATGCTAGCTAGCAACTTACCTTGGCTCCTTGCAGCCACAAGGTCCTTTTGATGCTGCACTCGCGTAACAGGTGGTCAGCTTGCTACGCAGTCTCCTCGTGGATTGCAATGTAATCGGCCATAATCAGCGTCCAAAAAGGCAGATTACCGATTGTTATGATAACTTAAAATCGCCCCTAATTAAATTGGCCATGCAATGCCGATTATTCAGTCGACCTCTAGTGCAGGGTGGAAAAAGTATGTGAACCCTTGAATTTAATAACTGGTTGACCGTCCTTTGGAAGGAATAACCTCAACCAAACATTTTCTGTAGTTGCGGATCAGACGTGCACAACGGTCAGGAGGAATTTTGCACCATTCCTCTTTACAAAACTGTTTCAGTTCAGCAATATTCTTGGGATGTCTGGTGTGAATCGCTCTCAACGTCATGCCACAGCATCTCAAATCGGGTTGAGGTCAGGAATCTGACTGGGTCACTCCAGAAGGAGTATTTTTTTTCTGTTGAAGACATTCTGTTGTTGATTTACTTCTGCGTTTTGGGTCATTGTCCTGTTGCATCACCAAACTCCTGTTGAGCTTCAATTGGCGGAGAGATAGCCTTACATTCTCCTGCAAAATATCTTGATAAACTTGGGAATTCATTTTTCCATCAATGATAGCAAGCTGTCCAGGCCCTGAGGCAGCAAAGCAGCAAAGCAGCCCCAAACCATGATGTTCCCTCCACCATACTTTACAGCTGGGATGAAGTTTTGATGTTGGTATGTTGTGCCTTTTTTTCCTCCACACATAGTGTTATGTGTTCCTTCCAAACAACTCAACTTTAGTTTAATCTGTCCAAGGAATATTTTGCCAGTAGCGCTGTGGAACACCCAGGTGCTTTTTTGCAATCTTCAGACGTGCGCCATTGAAGAAGCAATTGCTTCTTCGGTGGTGTCCTCCCATGAACACCATTCTTGTTTGGTGTTTTACGTATCATAGACTGGTCAACAGAGATGTAAGCATGTTCCAGAGATTTCTGTAAGTCTTTAGGTGACACTCTAGGATTCTTCTTAACCTCATTGAGCATTATGCGCTGTGCTCTTGCAGTCATCTTTGCAGGACGGCCATTCCTAGGGAGAGTAGCAACAGTGCTGAACTTTCTCCATTTATAGACAATTTGTCTTACCGTGGACTGATGAATGCTTTTAGAGATACTTTTGTAACAGCAAAGCACCATCACACCACCTCCTCCATGCTTCTCGGTGGGAACCACACATATGTGTAGATCATCCGTTCAAGTACTCGGTGTCTCACAAAGACATGGCGGTTGGAACCAAAAATCGCAAATTTTGGACTCATCAGACCAAAGGACAGATTTCCACCGGTCTAACGTCCATTGCTTGTGTTTCTTGCCCCAAGAAAGTCTCGTCTTCTTATTGGTGTCCTTTAGTAGTGATTGCTTTGCAGCAATTCGACCATGAAGGCCTGATTCACGCAGTCTCCTCTGAACAGTTGATGTTGAGATGTGTCTGTTACTTGAACTCTGTGAAGCATTTATTTGGGCTGCAATCTGAGGTGCAGTTAATTGCCGATGTCTGAGGCTGGTAACTCTAATGAACTTATCCTCTGCAGCAGAGGTAACTCTGGGTCTTCCTTTCCTGTGGCAGTCCTCATGAGAGCCAGTTTCATCATAGCGCTTGATGGTTTTTGCGACTGCACCTGAAGAAACTTTCAAAGTTCTTGAAATTTTCCGTATTGACTAACCTTCATGTCTCAAAGTAATGATGGACTGTTGTTTCTCTTTGCTTATTTAATTAAGCTGTTCTTGCCATAATATGGACTTGGTCTTTTACCAAATATGGCTATATTCTGTATACCAACCCTACCTTGTCACAACACAACTGATTGTCTCAAACGCATTAAGAAGGAAAGAAATTCCACAAATGTGCTTTTAACAAGGCACACCTGTTAATTGAAATCCATTCCAGGTGACTATCTCATGAAGCTGGTTGAGAGAACACCAAGTCTGTGCAAAGCTGTCATCAAGGCAAAGGGTGGCTACTTTGAAGAATCTCAAATATATTTTCACTTGTTTAACACTTTTTTGGTTACTACATGAGTCCATATGTGTTATTTCATAGTGTTGATGTCTTCACTATTATTCTACAATGTACAAAATAGTACAAATAAATAAAAACCCTTGAATGAGTAGGTGTGTCCAAACTTTTGACTGGTACTGTACGTCAGCCCAACATATATTATTCAGGACAAACCATACCACAGTATAAATATGTCAGTGTTGATGTACTGTATGTGGAAGTATATGATCAGAAGGAGCTTTAGAGTAAACTTGTATGAACATGTTTAAGGTGTCAGGTGCCCCCCTGTAAAGTACCTCCATTAGAAAGACATCATTCTCCTTGGCTGTGTTGGTGAGCTCCAGTACCTCTCTTAGATTCATGGCCAGGGGTTTCTCTATGAGCACGTTCTTATGGGAGGTCAAGAAGAGCTTACCTGTGCTCAGGTGGTGAGAGTGGATGGTTCCCACATACACCACATCTGCAAAGAAAGATAGGGGTACGAGCATAGGTTTACAAGTCCAGTCATTTTAAAGCTACAAGCCTATGCCACATAGGTTATCAGGTTTTATCCCACGGTTACAGATGATTTGTGGCCTGAAATGGTCAAACACCTTGGCTATACAGTATCTCTTGTCAAGAGCATGAGTCAAGGTAACATTTTTTAACCAGATCTGTACCAGGTTAAGGGATTTCATGATAGAACCCACCTATGTCTGAGTCTTTTGCTAGCTCCTCATAGCTCCCATAGGCTCTTGGGATGTTGTGCTTTTTGGCAAACTCTTGTGCATGCTGGAGATTCCGAGCAGCAACAGCCATAATCTGAAAAAGATAACCATTTTCATTGTTTCAATTAGAGGTAAATTTAATATAATATATTTTGTAAAAAATATATACAAGATGTATTCCTAGGGGATAGCACTTAAAACGCTTATTTCCAAAGTGGTCATAGATGATAATAGTATTTAGAGTGATAATAGCGTTCAAAATAACCTTTAATTTCTTACTTGAATCCCATCAACATTTATGTTAGCTTTTCCCTAACCACATTCCTCAATTTGGCAGGATCAGGCTGTTGAAATTACACGTTGTGCCTTACCTAACACAAATTCATATTTGATTGGCCCAGTATTAGGAGAATTACGGTAAAGATTTACACAACATGCAATCAATGGACACTTACGCAACCACAGAACATGGAAACATGGAGTTATTTACAAAAAATATGTTTTCTTCTCACTGATGTCACTAACGAGTAAAACATTCATTAAATTATTCTGCAAAAATACACTTCACCCTTGCTTATAAGCGAGTAGCCTAATCGCGCAAGAGTTTTAGGATTCCCCCTCATTCCCAATCACAAATAACGTTTACCTGGTGGTCGTCGTGAGGTAGGGTCCTCAAAGCAACTGTAAAGTCGTGGCTGATTTTCCCTGCACTGCAGATTCCCCACCTTGTTGCCATGATTACTTCTGAACTAGCACGTCTCTCTATCTACCCCAGATGGACTTGGCAGACTTTTTTGATAAGGATATATTTCCCACCAGTAGGGGGAGAGAGAATACCGGTAGACGATCTCAGCTGGTTCCTTGACTGGAATTCCACTAGGTGGCGCCAGAGGCTTCACTCTGAAACCCAGAAAAACCCGAAGGCCCCATAAGTATTCATTAGCGTCACTGATGTGATACTATTACGCAGGTATTTAGATCCAAATGTATTTTACAGACCACCAAACTCAAACTATATACACAAGAGGATGAATCAAATCATTGCAATTGTGTTCATAGATTATATTTCTATATTGAGAGCTCTGATATCTTATCCACTGTCAATCCCATGTTGTGTCTACACGATGTGATGCTTTGTCAGTTCTGTCTGCCCTTAGCCCTGCTCACAGAGGGCTGGTTGTCTTCTCAACAGAAGGATAGGCCACACCATCGTTTCCCAGCCTGCAGAAGACTACAAGACGATGGGAACTTGGTCCAGGACAGCCCATAATTGTGGGCTATTTATATCTGTGCATTATCTGTCAAGGGCTGTTCCCAGGGTACTGCTCCTGGCAGCCTCCCCAAGCCGCAGAATTTAACCAGGGACAACTCTCCAGATGTGATGGAGACCATTTGTGTAGCTGCCTGGTCTGGTCCACCCACCCCTTGCCATCAGTGTACCAGGGGCCTCTCAGCTCACCTTTTACATTAGTGATACATGTAATCTCAGTTTGATCTAATGGATGAAGTGGTGGTAGTTCACAGTGAGTGTCCTGTTCACTTTAAGTACTGTAGGGTAAGCCTATTGTGGATGGACATACGTGAAAATACATGCATAACAGGAGTCTAAAATAAGCTCGAAAGTTCAGAAAGAGTGTATTACTTAAGTTTGATGGATATAAGATACAGTTGACATGTTGTTCGTTTGTGTATCCCCGCAATGGTTAACGGTCGATGACTGGTAATGCTGACTGGGAAACATCTGTCTTGAGAGATCATAAACTGAACTGATGCGCATATGCATTCAAAACCAACAAAATCACAAAGTAGTCAATGTATTTATTGCTTTTTTAATTTGAAAAGCATTACTTGTAAATTTGTTACATTGAGGACTGAAACACTTCCATGTTCTCCGTCTCGCAGCGCAGGTTACATTAGGCACACAACAAGAATGCATACATGATTGAGTTTATTTTCGTATTTTACGTCAAATACAAACTCAGAGAGGAGGTGGTTATAGCAAACTGCATTGAAATCTCAAACTGTACAGAACTGAGAAGCACAAACATGCATTGACTCAGTTCAACATCTTCCCCCGTGGAAGGAAAAAAACAACAATCATTCATCAAGTCCACCTTTGGAATTACAAAAACATGTAAAAAAGTGATTTATTTTAAGGTACACCAGTAATCTATAGGTATGTGATCTAGAGCAGTTTGGCTGAGCTTCCACATTGCCACCACCAGAGAACCCATTGGTTTAACCTCGAAGTCAACAGTACAAACCCACCTCACTAAAACATCCCGATAAAGAATATCATTAAATATACTTCCAAATAGAGCAAACCCTTAAGTGACATTGGCTTGTGTGTGTGTAAAGTATATCACATTCATACACAGGCAGAGCAGACCGTGAAGCTGTGATGGCTAGTTTTCTGAAAAAACTTCCCAAGAATATACTACATGGCCATACGCACAATCCCAAGAAAAACACTGCATTTATTATTAGCCAGAGTGGGGCTACAAATAATATATATAACAGCCCACATTGCAATGGCAAAAACATATAGATAATTCTGCAGCACAGCAATAAGAGAACTAGCATGAGGATACTATAATTTATTCGGAAATACTACATCCATGCTGGGTCTGTTTTAGCATTTACAGTTGATGTGTATGATACAGTCAGTGAGTGAGTGTTTATCTCTACAGCATGCGTTTGAGAAATGTCAGTCACAGAATGTAGGACTCAATCTTGTGTCCTGTCTGTTGCCATGCTGCATCCTCTTACTATTTTATTACTCTCATGCCAAAGGGTGGAGGGATGCTTGAGATGGTGTAGCCTAGCCTAGGCAGCGTTGTAGGCAAAGAGTTCCATTTCAAACAAGAGGACCATTGAAAACAGGCAGCCTCGTGGCTCTAAAAAGACTGATCAGTGTTGAATCTGGGATAGTTATCAAGGTAGACTTGGGAACACTGGGGTCCATCTCAATTCCTGTGGTAAAGTTTAGAGATGTAAAGTACTTTGAGGACAACTGGAGAGTGAGAAAAGTGTGCAGTGTTTTCAAATAAAGTCTTGGTCCTGGTTGATTGAGGCCCCCTTTCAACTTTGTTTTTGGCATTTACTTATAAACTGAGTAGGGACCATTCAACTTTTTGTTTTTTGTTAGCGTCCAAAACCTGACTAGATGACTACACACGGATACATGCAGCATGTCATGGCACCTCACAGAGTAGGGGCCGGCTGAATGGCACACGGGAGTTATTATGGATACTAAGTGGTTGACAATCGATCACTTGGCAAATCACATTTGACAAGTGTTGATTCTTGTACTTGACCACCCACTGTAGTCAGTTGTGTGGGTGTCAGCAAAGGAAAACAAAAACAACCCAGACATTATTTTGACTATTCATCACTGTCTTTTCAAATTTTAACTCACCCAGGTGAACATTACAAGTGCAGTCATAGTTTAACTTTCAGAGAAAACTTTAGAGCAATCCTGAAAGCTCTCTGGTCATTGTTGGTCTATTGAGTTGCCATTCCAGAGCTCAAACAGATAAACCGATGAGGACCCAAATCTAGTGCAGGGGTGTGTCTTGTCTGCACTTTATTTCTTTGCCCTTTACATATCTCTGAATATGGGTACGGCTTGATACCACACCACACAGCCTGCATATTAGCTTTCCCAAGCTCAACAATCAGCATCATCATCTGACTGGAGATATCTTGTGCTCCATTGACAAGAGGAGAGCACTTCTTTCTTTCACCCACATCTTTTAAAACTAGTAAAACAAAGTCTTTTTTTTTCTCTTCATCTTTCTCTCTTACAACCCTATCGCCATGCAATCCTATGGGTCTTTCACTCTCTACCAAAAGTGTCAGCGCAGTTAAATATTACAGTGATGCAAGGATTCTGAATAGAGGAAATAACAACAAATAACAAAAAGCAGAGTAATTGCAAAGTCATTGGGGGCGGGGGCTGGAGTTTAGGCCTGATTGTGAACTGTCATGACAACTAAGTATTATAGGAGGCTATGTCATCTCTATGGTGATGGCACAGACACCTCCAGTAGGCGGTTGTTCTTGCGTTTGCAGGCAGCACTGTTTCCGTTCTTAGGCCCCCCCTGGATGAACTTCACACACACCTTGTCCTGCTTGAACTGCACCAGGAACCTGCCAGAGAGACAAAGAGGAAGTAGGATAAGAAACCATCTGACATCACATCATGGGATTTAAATGACCCTGATCCCAGATCTGTTTTTGTAAACGTAACAACGAGTAGATGCAGGTGGCAATACATTACAAACACATCTGGGACCAGGCCAGGATTTGACTAAGAGAAACAACTGCAGCATTGCAACATAAAGTCAATATGGCGACATGTCTCCGGTTCTTACTCGTCTGAGATGTCAATGTTGATCTGGTCCCTGTCTGCAGCAGTGGTCCCTATGCGGTGGAGTTTGGTGATGATCTCTATTAGATGGTCACTGCTCAGCAGGAAGTCACCTTTGGAAGCTGAAGCAGAGCCCTATGGGTAAAAAACACACAGAGGGGTTTTAGTCATTTCAATCTCAATATACCTACCCAATCTTTCTATGGTTAGCCCTTAACGTTACACTAAAAGTTATGAATCAGGACATTACTAATATAATTAGATACACAGCGGGGCTAAACTGGTTGAAATTTGCAACCAGTGGATTTATGCAGCAAGCAAAGCAGGTTAATTTCAACCAGCTTAAGCCACTGCGTTTTCGATAGCTGGATGATGTCCATATGTAAGTGCATCAGAGTGGAGCTCTCTCCCTCCATCACCTCTTTGAGCTTGAGGGCGAAGAAGCCGTCACTCTGGGTGCTGACCGACACGCTGGCGAGGTCTGGCAGCGGCACGCTGGCCTTCACCTGGCCCGTCTTCTGGTCAGCCAGGACAAAGTTGCTTTTGGTCAGCAGGAAGAGCCTCGGCGACCCCTGTAACAAGGACAGACTCGGTTTAATATGCCAAGAATTTGGTAACACTATTTTACGGTACAGAAATCACCAGTTATTTACTTAGAATGTACATGGCAAAATTGTAATTCTAAAAGCAATAACCTATACATGTATAAATTCATTAATAGCAAAAACAGAGCATTTATACGGTGATAGTGGTATAAAAACATAGGTAGGCTGAATCTGTCAAATATAAAACAGTTTTCCTTTGACTACTGTACAGCATAGTTACAGATATCCTCTAATAATAAAGCTATGACTCTGAAGAGTTTGGTCCATATGAACTGTGTTCAGGCCTGTTAGACTGGTGACTCCCTCAGGCTTCAGTACAGTTACATGAACAGATTTTGCTGAGGTAAGGTACTTCGAGAAAGGTACTTGCCTTGCCGTTGGCCCTGTTGATCTTGTTCACCAAGTCAGCCAGTAGCACCTTCTCATCCACAGCACCGTTCAGCTTCTGGTACTTGGGGTTCTTCTGGATCTCCAGATAGTCTCCTTTGAAAGGCTGGCTGACACTAAACAATAATAATGCATTTTATATAGCGCTTTTCACAGACCCAAGGATGCAACAGAGAGGAACTCGCAGCAATGCATTGATTATACTCAGGAAAAAGGAGCTAAAATGTCTGCTAGTAAAATTAGCTTGCAACATTAGCTTCACATCAAACATTATGTAATGTGTGAATCAAGGAGGAAAATATGTTAGACCTGCTGGGGTACAGAGCCTTCTTGTCCTTGAAGATCTCACTGGCCTCAAGTTTCTCCTCATACACAGACTTCTTCTCCTCTGTGAACTGGCCCCGGTATTTCTTGCACTGATAATTCAAAATATACATCATCAATCCCTGGGAAGTTTGTTGTATTGATGTCCCTCAAACTGTAAACTATAAAGCCAGTGGGCAAAGCTGGTTGTACATTAGTACAACCAGTTTACAACAAGGTTGTAATCGGTTAATAATGACATCGTAGCAACCAGATTTGCCTGCTGGGTAGTGGCATATACAACAACTTGACCCTTTAACCTGTAAGATCAGTGATGACCCTTGAAAGAACAGCCAAAGATAATAACAAACTAACCCTCCAGAGGTGGAAGATCCTCCTGAGCTCAGTGTGAGCTCCCTCCAGGAAGCCATAAGGCTGTGTCGGCCAGGTGTTGTCCATAGGGGACATTGTAGTGGTCTTCAGACCAAGGAAGTACTTCTGCATCTGGAGGGAGACAGGCATATATTCAATACCTCCCTTTCAGACTTGGATTACTGTTGACATTCAGGAACATATATAACTCTGGTTTCCTGGACAAAGTTTAAGCCTAATCCGAGAAGCATGTTCAATGAAGATTCTCCATTTAATGTGATTTTTACTCTAGGACTAAGCTTAATCTGTGTCTGGGAAACCGTCCCTTAGTGATTCAAATGGTCACTACCCATCAGTGCTTAAAGGGATACACGACTAATTCATTCTAGCCTTGTCTCAGATCTGATTGTGTGGACTTGCCAACTCGACAAGACCGCATAAATAGATCTGGCCCCAGGCTACATTCACGCTTCTGCTTACGATTCTCTGGATGGTGAAGTCGTAGATCTTCTTGCCAGCGTTGGCCCTAAAGAACTTCCTGTACTCCCGGCGGACCTGTAACCAAGGAGACAACTGCCCGTCAATCATCCATCCCCATAGTGATCTGATTTGAGGCATGGGGCCAATAGAGAAGAGATTACAGTGGTGATGACTATAGCAACAGGCAGACGTGGTTAGTTACAATGAACCCAAGCAACATCATACAAACAAAGGGAGGGAAAATCTGTTGAGCACTCAACTCAAATCAGAATGGGATTTTCTCCTAAATGTTTTTTTTTCTGAAAATGAGATGGTCAATTTAAATCACACTGATTGGAGTCGACAGGTTAACAGGTTCTGATAGCTGCTCAGATGTGCAAAGGTGACGTGCACATTGTGCAGTCAATTAATGTGATGAGAGGATTGGGGCCACTCAGACTACAGTAATACATGAAAAAAGGACTGGAGAATGGAGTAGATATAGCATCAGACAACAAGACCTATAGAGGGTTAGACATGTTGAGGGTTAAACAGCTTATCATGCACATGATGCAGACAGGACATACAATTGCTAGAGACAGACAGACATCCATCCATGTCAGTCAGGGTCAGTAGTGCCTTTGACCTCTCTGTTAAGAGGCTGCAGTCTTCAGGAACGAGCAAAAATAAATACAAATAAAATAATAATCTGTGAATGAATTATAACCAGCCATAGCCAGCTTATCTAAAGCACTGCTGGACTCATGGAGAGAGCGGGATAGACGTACATTACACCTCATTGTACATCTTAATAACGTAATGTGTGTCACAGCAGGGATACAGGAGGGGAGGGAAGGTAAGAGGGCATATCCTTTGGTACTGGACTGCCCAGATATCAAACCAGTCACTCTGGAGCTCACATGCATGAACTGTGTCATCACTGTGTGGTTGGTCCTGAGTTATGATAGGCTGAGGCTGGCTGCATGCTGGTTCTGTGAAGTGTGCCTACCTCTCCAACACCAAAGACCGGGGAGTGGCTGAGAAGGTAAGGGGTGGTTGGTTAGGGTAGAAAGGAGTGGCTGGTTAGGCTAGAAGGGTGGCTGGAGGGTAGGGAAGGCTGGCCAGTGGGCAGGTATACCTGGAGTCCCAGCCAGTAGGCCCAAATGATGGCGACGGCGTGCTTACGCCTGGCCTCCTCCTTCAGGCGCCTCAGCTCCCTGCGTGCCTTTTGGGAAGAAGGGAGGAAAGAGAGGGAAGGAACGAACGATTGAAAGAAGGGAATAATAGACTGATATGGAGGAAGAGACACTGCCCTGCGTGAGGACACACGTCACACAAGAGCCCTGTCTAGTTACCAAGATCCTGAAGACGATTTAACCCACTATGGGAAGAATGCAATTATCATGAAATAGACATTATAATAATGCTGTAGTTTGATTATGTACTGTACATCAACTAGAGTCTTTTTGATTGAAACAGACATGGCTCTGTTGGCCAAGAGCAAAGTACAAAGCTAAAGGTAACAAGTCAGACAGGTCTCTCCAACGTGCCATACACTGCACTGCACACTGAAAAAAAATACAAATCACTGCAAGCCTCAAGGAATCAGCAAGCAAGGAGGCGTAGCATGCAATTTATGATGAGAACAGCATGCAGAAAGAAATAAAGAAAGAGCAGACATCCTGCAGATAGAGGTTGCAAAAGGTGAGGCATGGGCCTCAGGGAGGAACCGAAACACACCCAAACATCCTGACCTTTGGTAACAAGGGAGAAGAACTCAAAGCCAGGATAGTGGAGTGTGAGTGTGTGGGTGGTTTGGGGTAGGGCAGGCAAAGAGTTTATCCAAGGTTCCAGACACTGTGTGTGATGCCAGTCTAGTGCGTGTAAACATCCCCCTGCCTTCCTCACCCCCCTCCCGGTGTCAGTCTGGATCAGCTATAATCCATCAGGCTGCGCGGTAAAGAGGCTTAAGTGACTGTATCTTTACCCTTACCCCAACCCCACCCGTAGCCCTTGCGCCCAGGCCTGTCCATTATCTACCAGAGCCAAGGGCCACCATCACTCCAGTCATCTATCTCTAGAACTCTTCCATTAAACCATTAAAGACTAAACAGCAGCTAGCTTGGCTGTGAGAGCCAGCATGGGTGCTTAGGGGTCTTGCAGTCCAGTAGGCTAAGTGACCCCCCCCCCCCCCCCGCAATTCTGTTTTAGCATGCAATGGGACATTGGATGAGGGGTTCGTATGGCACCTTGTCATGCAATATAAATGGGATGGGTGGTGGTAATGGGGAGGATAGCTAGAGAGACATTCGCAGTCTCTCCAGACTATTGTTTAGCTAATGCAGGGGTCTGGCATCTCTCTGGTTGGATCTGATGGAGAAATGGCAGGCGGGCGGCGGGATATGGATGGATATTGTTAACAGGCTGCTTCCCAAATACCTTGGTCCCCTGCCAGCCGGCCCAAATGACAGACACGGCGTGCTTTTCTCGCGCCGCCTCCTTTAGATGCCGCAGTTCTCTCCGAGCCTGGGGAAGTGGTGGGGTTGGATTTATTGTGTTTTGGGAGGAATATAGCCATTGGGATAGGTGTTGGTATAAATAAGAAGCAGACGGACAGAAATATGTAGCCTACCCGGCAATGAAGTAGCATAAAGAAGAAAAGATTAAGACAATGGAGGAAACATTAGCTACCATTTGGAGCTTATGACTGAGTGATCACTAATAATCAGAATAACTTGAGAGTGCTCTTCGACCATTGATGGCCTGATAAATCCTACCCCTGCAAACTTATGTGAACTTCCCTCCACATCTAAATGTGATGAGTTTGCGGTATATTTCAGAGATAAGATAAACATTAGGCTGGGTATCAGTCAAGCAAGGCCTGATGAGAAGTTTGATGACATGTTTCCTAGCCTACCACACAAAGGCACTATGGATTTATTTTCCCTGGTTGACACAGACATGATCAGGAAAGTGATATCACAAGTTAAGGCCCTCTACCTGCCTTCTGGATCCTATCCCACCACCTTCTTCAAATCCACATTTAATTGCATATCTGAAGAAGTACAAGCTATTGTTAATCTCGCTCTGTTCATTGGCACTTTCCCCACTGCACTAAAAACTGCTACGATAAAACCCCTTCTGAAGAAATATGGTCAAGATTCTTCAGCTCTCAGCAATTTTCAGCCAATCTCCAACCTTCCATTCTTAAGCAAAATTATGGAGAAATTGGTTTTCAAACAGATAAATACTTTTTTCAAATGCCAACTACATTATTGAAAAATTGCAATCTGTTTTTTGTGCCCACTACAGCACAGAGACTGCCTTAGTTAAAGTGGTAAATGATCTTAGAGCCACCACAGATGTCAAACAGCTCTCCTGTTGAAAATGATGTCCTTCTGGACAGGTGGGTTGGCTTCTCCAGTCAAGTTCTAAATTGGTTTAGGACCTATTTAACCGGTCAAGAGTTTGTCACCCTTGGTGAAGATAATTCAGAGAAAATACATATCACATGGCATTTTACAAGGTTCAATTTTGGGTTCGGTACTGTTCAGTTTATATACGTTAACCCTTGGCAGCGTTATCAGAAAGCACAGCATTGACATTCCCTGCTACACAGACAATACACAACTTTATATTTCTGTGTCACCAGAGGATTTTAGCACCACAGATACATTATTACACTGTATTAGTGATTTATATACTTGGATGGCTCACAACTTCCTCCAGCTAAATCAAGACTGAGGTACTTATTGTTGGCGCTAAAGCACAGAGAATTCTGGCCGCACATTTCAATTCACGGTCAATAAAGATAAAACGGGTAAAAAAAAAACATAGGTGTTATTTTAGATTCTGAACACAAGTTTGAATCACACATTAGCAACGTGACCAAAATAGCTTTTTACCACCTGAGGAACATTGCCAAGATGCAGCCGTTTCTCTCTCAGGCTGATACAGAGAGACTCATGCATGCTTTTATTACAAGCAGGCTTGACTACTGTAATGCTCTCCAAGAAAGGCATTGGTCAACTGCAAAACATATAGAATGCAGCAGCACGGGTACTGGCCAAGACCAGACGAAAAGCACACATTACACCGGTTTTAAGGTCTCTGCACTGGCTGCCTGTGCGTTTTTGAATTAATTTTAAGATTCTTCTATTGTTAAAAAAAATAAATAATCAATACACGATTGTGCACCCCAATACATGTCAGACCATGCTTTTAAGTAATGTAACCCTCAGGACGTCTGGCACTGACCTTTTAACTAACCCAAAGCCTAGGACCAAGAGGCATTGCGGCAGCCTTTCGTTATTATGCCCCTAGCCTCTGGAACAGCCTGCCAGAGATCCTGAGGGGTGACAAAACTGGAAAAATGTAAAAGAGATCTTAAAACACACCTTTTTAGCTTTGCTTTTCCTTAGGGTGCTTTTTAGTCGTTAAATTTTGATATGATTTTGTTTTTTATCCTCTTATGTGTGTTGTGTAGTAAATATTTGTTTGTATTTGCATTGTTTTTATTTGTTTTTCCTGTGACGCACATTGCGTTGTATTCCATGTCTGAAATGTGCTGTAGAAATAAAGCTTGATTTGATGAACAAGCAACATTAGTACAAAAGTCCAGGTTTTCCTAAAGTAGACCGAAATTAATTGTATCCGATACAGTATCTGATCGATTATATTCATTAAACTTTGTGACTACTTGGCATGGTCTGTTTTAGTACAACAGCTCACATAACTCACTGACACCACTCCAATCAGTGCCAGTACAGTGGGCTTTGCCCAGACTAAGAAATTAGACTTGATCCACCAATCAGATGGGACGATTAGTCGATAAATTAAGCCACACGCGACTGCTTTGGTCATGCAACATGTGGCAATACATGGTCTTTGACGATTATCTGGTGAGTGTGGCTGTAAAGCCTTTAGATAAGATCATGCAGAGTTACAAAATAGTTGTAAAGGTTGTTTCGTGGTGCGGCGAGTTGATCTGCATCTTAAATGTCCATAAAACATGACATGATGTGCGTGGACTGTTTTAAACGATTATATGTTGCCTCTAAAACATATAGCACTTTAAAAGTCCATGAAGTGCTAATGGTGGTATGTGCTATGACCATTAGGCTATATGATCTGAGGATCTCTTGCAGGGTTGGGGCCAATTCCATTTAAATTCAAATCAATTCAGTAAGTAAACCAAATTCCAAATTTTCCTCATTGAAAAGCATTGAAGAGAATTGGAATTTCCGTGTACTTCCTGAATTGACTAGAATTTAAGTGGAAATGACCCTAACCCTGCTAACCTTTGTGTTTCTGTAGTGGCACATGGAATACAGTCTATTCTCAGCACAGTCCTCAGAATTATTACATTAAAGTGAACACATGATATTCATTCTGATTGGATACTGTACGTCCATTATCATGTACAATCCGTCATGTCTCTCATAAAAACAGATTAGAGGAATGCTATAACAAACATCAAGAAAACAACAGACATAGACATGGGAATGGAAAGGAGTATTGTGTTGTGGGACTTGCAGTTGTTCCTAAAGGGAGAATGTAAGGGAGGCTCCATAGCAGTAAAACAGAGGACTAGCAAACAGACGTATAAATAGACGTTAGTGGTATAATGTTAGCTGCCCAATATCCCTCAAATTACACCTATTAAAGGGACAATAAAACAGATGAGTCAAACACCAGACACTGGTAAGGGACGCTAGTGGACCAATGGGACAACGGAGGGACGATGACGAGCTATTCAATTGGTCAGTTTCAAGAGGAGGGGTGGGACATGGGGGATGACGGACAGCTGGGATGGCAAAACACGACAACGGCAACCGGCTTAAATACCTTGGTCCCCTGCCAGTATGCCCATATGACAGACACGGCACGCTTATTCCGCGCCTCCGCCTTCAGGCGCCGCAGCTCCATCCGAGCCTGGGGGTGGCCGGGAGGGTGGAAGGATGGAGGGAGGAGAGTGAGGTTATGAGGGAAGAATTAGAGCGAGGGGAGGAAGAGAGTGAAAAAGAGTGTGAGAAAAGCAGCGGTGGTAAGATCAGCGACAGTAGAAGTCCAGAAGGAAAAAGATGTGAAATTGCTCTAGTTTAGCTCTCAGTATAGCTGGGAGACCTGAGCAGAGCCATGTCTTATAATACTGTATTTCCTTACCTGGCTTTATGGCAGATAAACCTTGTAAAAGCAAAAGGCAGTGGATGTCCATAATCAGCAGCTCATCCATTTCCTCCCAATATCATTCTATACTTGTCTTTACATTATCTAATCATTATGTTGAAATCAGGTAGTGTTTGAGCCAGTACCTGAGTCCCGTGCCAGTACGCTGCAATGGTAGTCACAGCCTCTTTGCATCTCTTCTCGTATTTCAGTTGCCGCAAGATGTTGCGGGCCTTGGAGAAAAAAATATTGTTTTTAAACATGCCTTTACTACAGCGTTATCACAGGAAAACATGCTTTCTTATCGTGTTTGACTGGTATGTGGACATGGACATACCTTCCACCCTCTGATGAAGGACTGCATCACGAGTGTAGCACTCTTGATCTTCTGATATTTATTTTGTTGCTGCAACAGGGGAAGGAAAAAAACACTGAGCTCAATTGACAACAAGTAAGTTTGAACTACAGGCATCTAAGCTCTATAGCCACCATATTAGGGATGTGCAACTTTTTCATTTCAAGACGATTCGATATGCATCTAGATACATGGGCTCCGATACGATACTATACAGGAAAGAAACGTTTTAGTTTCAAACGATTCAGTTGAATTAATTTCCATTTTAAATTAACATCTGCTGCTGATGGAGCTCATGAGCAGGGCCTCTGTGCTGGATCTGTCTGAACTGACCTGTGTGTGTGTGTGTGTGTGTGTGTGTGTGTGTGTGTGTGTGTGTGTGTGTGTGTGTGTGTGTGTGTGTGTGTGTGTGTGTGTGTGTGTAAAATATGTACACTACCGTTCAAAAGTTTAGGGTCACTTAGAAATGTAGAGACTGGTGTTTTGCAGGTACTATTTAATGAAGCTGCAAGTTGAGGACTTGTGAGGTGTCTGCTTCTCAAACTAGACACTAATGTGCTTGTCCTCTTGCTCAGTTGTGCACCGGGGCCTCCCACTCCTCTTTCTATTCTTGTTAGAAACAGTTTGCACTGTTCTGTGAAGGGAGTAGTACACAGCATTGTACGAGATCTTCAGTTTCTTGGCAATTTCTCGCATGGAATAGCCTTCATTTCTCAGAACAAGAATAGACTGACGAGTTTCAGAGGAAAGTTCTTTGTTTCTGGCCATTTTGAGCCTGTAATCGAACCCACAAATGCTGATGCTCCAGACACTCAACTAGTCTAAACGCAAGTTTTAATGCTTCTTTAATCAGAACAACAGTTTTCAGCTGTGCTAACATAACTGCAAAAGGGTTTTCTAATGATCAATTAGCCTTTTAAAATGATAAACTTGGATTAGCTAACACAACGCGTCATTGGAACACAGGAGTGATGGTTGCTTATAATGGGCCTCTGTATGCCTATGTAGATATTCCATTACAAATCAGCCATTTCCAGCTACAATAGTCATTTACAACATTAACAATGTCTACACTGTATTTCTCATCAATTTGATGTTATTTTAAAGGGACAAAAAAATAGCTTTTCTTTCAAAAACAAGGGCATTTCTAAGTGACCCCAAACTTTTGAACGGTAGTGTATATGATGTATATTGATTGGTACCTGAGCGGAGCCATAAGGGAAACTGGGCCTCTACCACCCCACTACCAGTTATAGCCATTGACATAGCCAATGAATATATAGCAGAACTTTGGATTTCACCCCCAGTCTCATAATCGAATGGTTTTGACCATTTTGAAGTTTTGACAACTCAGAGTTGGAGTGAGCTTCTCTTCTTTGATCATGCAGTGTGGGGCAGCAAAAGTAATTTCTCATCTGTACGCTGTATATCTAAAAATGACCATATACACTGATTGTTTCAAGCAAAACTACTGCTGATGGTGAACCTGAACAATCAAAATAAAATGGAATGTAAACCCCGATCAGCATGTAGCCTACCTATAGCCAGATGAGAGTTGTGTCCATGGCGATAGCTTAGGCTACATTTATTCCGATAAAACACCATTTTCAACAGTGCATTTGATCAAAATAACCAAGCAAATAACATTGGTTGCCACTCAACTAATAAAGCCTAATATTGCACAAGCCATTTTACAAACATTTGAATGGTGATCAAGAATCGGCCTACCTCTTGTTGGTCAGTGTGCGAAGCTGTTCACAGCGAGCAGTTTGACTAGGCTACTGATATTACCAAGGGTTGTTCGGCATGCAAAATGACTTGTAGATCAATGACTGTCAACATGGTTACATGAGAGAGGACGCAGTTGTCACAAAAGATGGTATTTTCTTTAGGTAGAAAGTAATTTGAGCAAAACATTTTAGTGAACCGCCGATCTGTAACATTCAAATCTATTTTCTGACTAATGCATACTATATTTGGATCAGATTGTGCTCCCACAGACGGATGCACTCATATCTTACACATTTGAACCGGCATGACGTTCTGTATGTGTTCGTGTGTGCATAGTAGAGACAAGCTAACTCACCGCATATCTGCGGTACCAGGCTGCCACCACCACCTGGCTCTTCTTCAGCAGCAGAAAGTGAGTACGAGACTTCCACCCCCGGTAGATCTTCTGGATCAGGGTGGCCAGGTCCTCCAGACACGCCCTCCTCCTCTCCTCCAGAGTGAACAGCTGGGGACACAGGAAGAAGGCATCAAGAGGATGATAGGAACATGAACATCTACTAGGATACTAAGAACACCAGCATAGTCAGTACAATTTAGGAATGAGAGGACATTTTTCATTGAGACAGGATGTCATTTTGGGACAGTAGTGTGTGGTTTTGCAGACAGCACAAGATCTTTAGAATGATAAGGGGCTTCTATAGCTGCCCAAACACATTCTCCACCTCAAATACCTTTGCAGACAGAGACCTATGGGGTGAAAGTTTAGTGACCTAGACTAGGCCCCATCCTACCACCACCCTGACTGATCTGTAGCTTCACTCTATAACAGAGGCAGAGATACTTAGCTAACCTGGTAAGAAGGTACAGTAGATCAAGGATAAGGACACAACCCTATGAGATCAGGCTTTACTAGCTTTGTTTAGACTGGCTCCTGGACTGACAAGGTTTTGTTGTTGCACCCACCACTGCATGTTCTTAAAAGCCCATCATACCATGGAAAATATGCCTAAATGTTCGTTATTTTCCATGCTACTGGCCGAGTCGCCATAGAATGGACAGAATTGATTAGGGCTGTCCACAACTAAAAAAAAGATTGGTCAATAGAGTTGTCTGGTCTTTCGACCAATCGTTTGGTCTAAATTTTATATAGACTCACCATATGTTTGAATAAAATCAACTATATGTAGTAGAGGTCGACTGATTAATTGGCATGGCCGATTAATTAGGGCCGATTTAAAGTTTTCATAACAATCGGTAATCGGCATTTTTGGATGCCGATTATGGCTGATTACATTGCATTCCACGAGGAATGATCAGGACAACTTCACCGCATCAAAGGGACGATGGACGGGGCCATGTACCGTCAAATCTTGGGTGAGAACCTCCTTCCCTCAGCCAGGGCATTGAAAATGGGTCGTGGATGGGTATTCCAGCTTGACAATGACCCAAAACACACGGCCAAGGCAACAAAGGAGTGGCTCAAGAAGAAGCACATTAAGGTCCTGGAGTGGCCTAGCCAGTCTCCAGACCTTAATCCCATAGAAAGTCTGTGGAGGGAGCTGAAGGTTCGAGTTGCCAAACGTCAGCCTCGAAACCTTAATGACTTGGAGAAGATCTGCAAAGAGGAGTGGGACAAAATCCCTCCTGAGATGTGTGCAAACCTTGTGGCCAACTAAAAGAAACGTCTGACCTCTGTGATTGCCAACAAGGGTTTTGCCACCAAGTACTAAGTCATTTTTTGCAGAGGGGTCAAATACTTATTTCCCTCATTAAAATGCAAATCAATTTATAACATTTTTGACATGCGTTTTTCTGGATATTTTTGTTGTTATTCTGTCTCTCACTGTTCAAATAAACCTACCATTAAAATTATAGACCGATCATTTCTTTGTCAGTGGGCAAACAAACAAAATCAGCAGGGGATCAAATACTTTTTTCCCCCCACTGTATGTGTTATTTCATAGTTTTGACATCTTCAGTATTATTCTACAATGTAAAAATAGTCAAAATAAAGAAATACCATGGAATGAGTAGGTGTCCAAACGTTTGACTGGTACTGTATAATAAAGTATTCATGTCTCAAAATCAATGTCATGTGGTTAATCAAAATTTGATATAAATGAAAATGATACATCTAAAAGTAAGTTCTATTGCCATTGCCAATATGTAGATTGCCTACATAAAGTCAACAAATAAAAACATTGCAGCACGCAGGTAGAAAATATCCTTTTAAAAATAAATATCCTATGAATCACATTGACTACACATGGCCTGTCTGCCAGGAACTTGAAACATTGTATCAACTTGTTCCGCGGACAGAGACACTGGGGTAGACTATTTGTGTAAGGGATAAGAAGTAATCAGGTAGGCCTATTTTATGATGTTTCCACCAGATCTGAGCATGACATTTTTTTCCCCTTTCATGCCGAGTGGTTATCGAAAGGTAGAGCATTGGAAAGATATTACAGATAGGCTACGTTGAGGAACTATTGTCATTATCAATGGATGTAAAAACAGACTTATTTTACTTGCTGTTTGATGCGAAGAAAGAAATTGCTTTGAAAAGCTCCATAGTGATTGTGAGTAAATGGGCACATTTATAGGCCTACATTTGCGTGTAGGGCAGGTAGCCTAGGTCTACCTCTATGCCTAATCAGATGCGTGTTCTTACTCAAGACTGACAGGAGTGCTCCAAACAAACGACAATGAATCATTTGACAACTCATAAATGGAATGAAATAAACCAAAACTTTTTTCTCACAAGTGTAGCCTAGGTTATGCGCTCTGCAAACAACATGTCCACTCCTACAATGACAACAGTAAGACTGTAATAATATATTGAATGCATTAACAGAAATGACCATAACCAAACAAACATTGTATATTAGAAGTGATGGTAATTAACGATAAATGTACTACTGGTGATGCTAGTGTGCCATCACCGCGGCCTCCGCAATGGATTAGTCCACTCAGACAGGCATGAATCAGACAGGCATGAATCAGACAGGCATGAATCAGACAGGCATGAATCAGACAGGCATGAATCAGACAGGCATGAATCAGACAGGCATGAATCAGACAGGCATGAATCAGACAGGTGTCTTGTGTTCCATATTTTTTTTGATTTGTATATATTTGCCACTGTTCCACCAACAGCCTATCGACCAAACAATCGACCAGTCAACTAAATGGGGTAAGCCCTAGAATTGATAAATGAAACCATGTGGGCTCAGAATGTTGGTTAAGTGTTGTAATTAGTATAGAGGGGCTCAGCAGAGAACAACTTCCTGCTCGCAGAAGCCTTTTAATGCAGTCAAACATGAGAGCATGAGCCCACTGGATTAGCCATACTATATATGACCACATCCAAAAATCCTCACATCTATGATCTATGGCTAAATCTACGACTTCCATAACAGAGCATGCTGCTCTTTTCAAAGTTGTGTCACATCCTTGGCAGTAACCCTCCCTCTAAACCTAATGTAAAAAAAAACATCAAGTAGTACCGTTTATACTAATCAGAGACAGTGACAGGTTCCAGGTCAGCTGTGCATGCTTATGCAATGTTATGTTATTCTACCGTTCTGGGGTTCCTGATGAAGATCTTGGAGCGTCCGTAGGCAAACTCCTCAGATGGAACAGAACAATCTGTCAGCAGCACCTCCACTCCATCCCTACAGGAAGACAGAGGCACAATTCTTCACTATTCTGTTATGACCCTTCTCTTAACTAATTAGACATGGTGGGACTTTGACATGTACATGATTAAAGGGACAAGATGAGAATAGTTCAGATGAAGGGGAAAGGACAAACGATAGGGGAATAAGAAGAATGGACAGACGGAGAGAGAAACAGAGAGAGAGACACACAGAGAGAGAGACAGAGAGAGGACGAAGGAGATGAGTTAAGGCAGGGAGAGACGGTGAAAGAATGCCATTTTAAGATGATAACAGTCCATATCTGAAATAACATGCGGGATGAACATGTACCCTCATGAATAACTTACACACCTTATAAGGAGGATAGTAGGCACACACACTAGGCACCAGACATGCTGTTGTTTCTAATCCCCGGACGAGTCCCCAGAGTATGCGACGCATCCGGCGACTCGGGCCCGCTTCGTAAACAACAGGTGTAGACTAAACAGTGAAATGCTTACTTACTGGCCCTTCCCAACAACGCAGACAGAAAAATAATAATCCTGGAGTTGCCTCTTCAGTTGCTTGGTAATTTCTCGCATGGAATAGCCTTCATTTCTCAGAACAAGAATAGACTGACGAGTTTCAGAAGAAAGTTTGAGTTTTATTGTTGCTTTAATCAGAACAGTTTCCAGCTGTGCTAACATAACTGCAAAATGGTTTTCTAATGCTCAGTTAGCCTTTTAAAATGGTAAACTTGGATTAGCTAACACAACGTGCCATTGAAACACAGTAGTGATGGTTGCTAATAATATGCCTCTGTACGCCTACGTAGATATTCCATAAAAAAAAAAAATCAGCTGTTTCCAGCTACAATAGTCATTTACAACATTAACAATGTCTGCACTGTATTTCTGATCAATTTGATGTTATTTTAATGACAAAACATTTTTGCTTTTCTATCAAAAACAAGGACATTTCTAAGTGACCCCAAACTTTTGAACGGTAGTGTACATATAGGTAGGGGTAAAGTGACTAGGCAACAGGACAGATAATAAGCAGTATGAGCAGCGTTTGTGATGAGTCAAAAGAGTTGGCTATTTGGTTAAATATTTAGCAGTCTTATACCTTAGGGGTAAAAGCTGTTCAGGGTCCTGCTGGTACCAGAGTTGGTGCATCGGTACCGCTTGCCATGCGGTAGCAGAGAGAACAGTTTATGACTTGGTTGGCTGGAGTCTGACATTTTTTAGGGCCTTCCTCTGACACCGCCTGGTATAGGAGGTCCTGGATGGAACAGAGCTCGGCCCCAGTGATGTACTGGGCGGTACGCACTACCCTCTGTAGCACCTTGTGGTTGGATGCCAACCAGTTGCCATACCAAGCGCTGATGCAGCCAGTCAAGATGCTCTCAATGCTGCAGCTGTAGAACTGAGTATCTGAGGGCCCATGCCAAACCTTTTCAGCCTCCTGAGGAGGAAGAGGCATTGTCGTGCATTCTTAACGACTGTGTTGCTGTGTGGATCATGTTCATTCCTTAGTGATGTGGACACCGAAGAACTTTAAGCTCTCGACCTGTTCCACTACTGCCTCGTCGATGTGGATGAAGGCGTGCTTGGCCCTTTGTTTGCTGTAGTTCACGATCAGCTCCTTTGTCTTGCTGATGTTGAGGGAGAGGTTGTTGTCCTGGCACCACACTGCCAGGTCACTGACCTCCTCCCTATAGGTTGTCTCATCTTCGTCTGTGATCAGGCCTACCACCGTTGTGTCGTCAGCAAACTTAATGATGGTGTTGAAGTTGTGCACAGCCACACAGTCATGGTTGAACAGGGAGTACAGGAGGGGACTAAGCACGCATCCCTGAGGGGTCCTCGTGTTGAGGGTCAGCGTGGCAGATGTGTTGTTGCCGACACTCACCACCTGGGGAAGGTCCGTCAGGAAGTCCAGGATCCAGTTGCAGAAGGTGGTGTTCAGTCCCAGGGTCCTGAGCTTAGTGATGAGCTTGGAGGGCACTATGGTGTTGAACACTGAGCTGTAGTCAATGAAAAGCATTCTCACATAGGTTTCCTCTTGTCCAGGTGGGAGGACAGTGTTGGGTCTGTTGGGGCGGTATGCGTCTGGGATGATGGTGTTGATGTGAGCCATGGCTTGTCTTTCAAAGTATTTCATGGCTACAGATGAGGTCTACAGGACAATAGTAATTTAGACATGTTACCTTGGCGTTCTTGGGCATGGACTATGGTGGTCTGCTTGAAACATGTAGGTATTACAGACTGGGTCAGGGAGCGGTTGAAAATGTAATTGAAGACACTTGCCAGGTCGTCAGCGCATGCTCCGAGTACACATCCTGGTAATGTGTCTGGCCCCGCGGGCCTGTGAATGTTAACCTTTTTAAAAGGTCTTACTCACATCGGCTACGGAGAGCGTCATCACAGTCATGCATGGTTGAGTGTTGCTTGCCTTGAAGTGAGCATAGAAGGCATTCAGCTCATCTGGTAGGCTCACATCTAGGGCTGTGGCGGTCATGACATTTTGTCAGCTAGTTATTGTCATGCAAATGACTGCTGCTCTCACAGTAATTTACACTTAATTGACATAAATATTTGTAGCATCTCCAGGCCTCCATGAATACAAGCCACTGATGCTATCCTTTAGAGCATCTACATTTAAAAAAGTCTCGAAAATCCATTTAATCTACACCATCACAATAAATCTATTATTTATTTTAGGCAGGTCTAAAGAAACATTATGATAAGTATTTCAGAAGAACCGAATACGAGTAGGCCTAGTGGTTGTTCCACTAAAAGTTGTGCGATAATGCTGCGGGACTTAACGGTCATTTGTAGTTTAGTACGATACCCTGCGTCACCACTTCATTGCTCTAGACCAGTGCAAGGGGGAGTTAGAGCACTGATTACGCTTTTGGGTCCTACTGTATCTCTAACTGATAATGAATGAATGGGTGACATAAACCTAAATAGAAACTGATAATTGGTTAGGATTATTTTGCTCTTACTGTAGTACTGTAGATCACTCCCGACCGGTCACGTTGTACAGCGCCTGAGTGGCGCAACGGTCTAACACACTGAATAGTACTGCAAGCTGTGTTGCTACAGATGCTGGTTCAATACCCGTGCCGGCCTCGACTGGGAGACCTATGAGATGACAGTAGTTTTTTGGGGTTTCTCTCCATCTAAAAACAGAAATAATTCTAAATAACTGGCTTTATTTACAAATGAGTAACAATGTCTCATCCCATGTTCAAGAACGGCCTTTTTCCTCGCTCATTTTATGTTATTTGAAAACGAAATCTCCAAAATATTGTTATTTTTTTTAAACAAGGAGATTATTATTATTATTAATTTAGAATTATATAAAAGCCTGTTGGATATTCTCAGAGATATATTATTAACCCTGTTATTAGCAGGACAATATATATTGGTCATATTGGTCATCGCTCCCGAGTGGCGCACAATGGGATTGCCTTGCAGTTCTCCAGCTGTATCCACTGAAAGCGCGCGAGGTTCAAGGCACGAGGGCAGGGGGCATTGGATGGGCCGCAGAGCCACGCACAGAAGACCGACCTAGCCCATGGGGAAGGGAGGAGGAGGAAGGGGGGGTGAACCACGCAGCTTGCATGGTGCCGCAGAATTCAATGGCACATTATTTAAGTGTGAACCACTGGTACCATTTAATGCTAGTTAGTGCTAGTTTGACCACCAGAGGGCATCTTTGAGAAGCATTTCATAGCCTTCAATAGTGGCTGTATTAGAGAATTTAATACCTTTTTTGTAAGTACATAGTATATGAGACTGATTTTAAGACATTTTGCTTAATTAAGTTCATTAATATAGACATCAATAGTGGCTGTATTAGAGAATTTGATACCTTTTTTGTAAGTGGCTGTATTAGAGAATTTGTTGCCCACCCCGGCAACACTTTAAGGGGCTTTGCACTAATAATGAAGCTGACTAGAGAAACGTTCCCGCTGTTCTGTTCTTAGTGCCAGTCTGCACGTTCAAACTAAAACAATGTAACTAATAATGGCATCTTTATGCTTCGTTAATAAAATAATGATAAAAATACTATTTCAAAATGCAGAGGTTTATTTAGTTATGGATCCATAATGAATTACTATGGGAATAAATATCACTGAATTACAGAAATATCACTCCAATCCTCTATATGTAATTATTGGAGGAGAGTCACGTCATATTTTTCGATATACTGTAGGTCTACCGTAGACAACAGTCTCACTAGTGCTGAGTAATGTGCTGTTAAAAGTGGTGTAGGTCTTATTTATATAAAGAGCATATTGAAGTTAGAAGCAATAGGATTTGAAGCAATAGCCTACAACTATTTTAGCACAGTTTCGCGTTGCTCTGAGACAAGCACGGGGACTGGTCTTGATAATTCAACAAGATTTTTATTTTCACTGAATCTCCATTTGGGTATTGGTTAGACTAGAATTAGAAAATTAGGTTGTAGAAATGTTATGCTGTTAGTGTAACCTTTATTTAACTAGGCAAGTCAGTTAAGAACAATTTCTTATTCACAAGGACAGCTTACTCCTTCCTCTCCGTCTACTCCCGACTGTCACGTTGTACAGCGCCATATTTTCTGTTCCATCCTAACGGAAACCAAGAGGGTTTATCTTTTTTCTTGGATTAGAAACACCATAATATTAATGAACTTAATTAAGCAAAATGTCTTAAAATCAGTCTCATATACTATGTACTTACAAAAAAGGTATTAAATTCTCTAATACAGCCACTATTGAAGGCTATGAAATGCTTCTCAAAGATGCCCTCTGGTAGTCAAACTAGCACTAACTAGCATTAAATGGTACCAGTGGTTCACACTTAAATAATGTGCCATTGAATTCTGCGGCACCATGCAAGCTGCGTCGCAGTACGCTGCAACTTACAAAGGACAAACAACTAAGTCCCATACCATTATTTTATATTATATGATTTCATAGTAAGAATACTATAATTGAACTTATTTGAAAAAAATAAAGGATATTTTTCCCATTCCAGAGCGAGTGCACATATGAAGTGCCTATATTGAGCGTAAAAGTGATAATTTAAAACCGGTCCTATACACTAGATTTAGAGTTATTTGACTAATTCAATTGTGAATGATAAACTTTACAATGTCTTAGAAATCAAAATATATATGGGCTGCATGATGCGACTATAGGCTATTTACTATTTGAAAAAGAAGCAGAAAAGCTTGCGCTCTGTTCTGCCCAAAGACTATATGCCATGGGCTCTCCAACCATGTTCCTGCAGCTAACCAGTGCTTCATTTGAGAAACCAAATCAAATCTGTTTGGGAACATCGATAGTAACATGTTTCACAAAGAAACACACTCAAGAAAGGAATGAAGGAGAGAGAGATGGAAACGCAAAATGTTAAGATATTCTATATCTAAAAAGGTAATGTGTCAGCCTATTAATTATGAAAATAAAAATAAAAAAATCCCTATTACTAGGCTATTCAAAATCAAATACAAATTCAATCATTGAACCAACAGCATCGCCTAGGCCTATATGTTCTCTCCCAGACTTGCAGATAGAAAGTCTGCAGTATAGCATAAGGTAACCAGTCTATCCAGTGTGCATAATAATACAGTCCACACTCAAAGGCAATTACTCAAATGTGTTTAATTTGGCAGTATAGGCTAGACCAATTATATACCAAAGACATCTTAAAGCAGTTTATTTATTTGTATGTTTTTCTGCCATGCGTAATATTCAGTAGGCTATTAGGCTATGTATTGTATAACGGCACAATCATTATTTTAATTCCGTTTTATTTTGGTGGGGGCTTGGGTTCATATATGGGCCTATGCATAAGCTGTAATATACATATGGGTGTTCTACATGCAATGTCTTATATGCTTTGAGTTAATCATCACCTTAGAAAGTGCTGTCCATTTCATTGTTTGGCTTTGGAACAAAATCCACAATGACCATGTTTTCCACTCAGTTTCAACCGGTTGATAAACTTTTCTTCAAATTGATCATCACAGTGAGGTCAAAAAATGTACCTTAATGGTTAGTTTTAAAAGCATGACACTCTTTTCATGATAAGTGTTTGATATGATTTTCGATTGCATTTGCATTGATATCAGAGTGGTTAGAGGGACAAGAGAGCCCTGAGTACCAGGCCACTAGGCACTCGTTAGTGAGTTTGGTACTACCAACGTGTGTCCAGCATGCACAAAAGGAGATTAGTGTGACTCAACGGTCACGTGGAATTTGACTGCGGTCATGACTCATGACTAGCGGTGTGGCAGTAATAAGGTCAGCGCAACAGCCCTACTTGCATCACTGGGCAGCTCGTGGCTGGGTTTCCCTTTGCAATCCGTGATAGTTTGTAAACCCTGCCAAATCCGACGAGCATCAGAGCCGGTGTAGTTGGATTTGATCTTAGTCCTGTATTGATGCATTGCCTGTTGGATGGCTTGGAGGTCGTAGTGGGATTTCTTATAAGTGTACGGATTAGTGTCCCTCTCCTTGAAAGCGGCAGCTCTAGCCTTTAGCTTAGTGCTCTAGCCTTTAGCTTAGAGCTCGTCCAGTTCGTTCTATTGGCGAATGTACAGTCACTAGAGAACAGAGGGTAGAGGAGGTTTATTTGCTAGCCAACGTAGTCCTGTCTGCCTCTCTTGAGCCGTCGCTTCCTCTTTGAAGTCCCGGGGATTAAGGCCTGGTCTGGAGTAAACAGAAAGTGCAGAGCTGCCGACTTGTTAAAGTAGAAATTGCCAGCCAAATTGAGGTTAGTGATCGCTGTTCTGATGTCCAGAAACTATTTTCGGTGATAGGAAATGATGGCTGAGACATTATGTACAAAAAGTTAAGATAACTGTAAGAAAGCACACAAAATAGTAGAATTGGTCAGGAGCCCGTAAAACATCTGCTATCCACTGCAGCGCCATCTCACTTGTCAGTGAATGTAACATGACTGCATCAGTGCTATGGACCAACAGCCTCAAAATGCCCAGGGCAGCGTAAAGGAACCCTGGTTTGACTGTTTGTCTCCCAGAGCAAGCAGATCACTACAAGATCTAGCCACCCCAACACGGCTTGTTGACGTAGGCGCATCATGGTGGGATATGTGTGGGCAAATCATCTATGGATGACTACTGCTGTTACTACATTATCCTGTTGTTAGTACTGTACACTGTTATTTCACAGCATTCTGCTGAACATGGGAGAGGAAATTGTAATATCACTTTGTGACAACTACTGATTAAAAAAGGGTGTTATTTCCTTGATTTGAATGAGGAAAGGTGAGGTAAATATATACTGCTCAAAAAAATAAAGGGAACACTTAAACAACACATCCTAGATCTGAATGAAAGAAATAATCTTATTAAATACTTTTTTCTTTACATAGTTGAATGTGCTGACAACAAAACCACAAAAATAATCAATGGAAATCCCATTTATCAACCCATGGAGGTCTGGATTTGGAGTCACACTCAAAATTAAAGTGGAAAACCACAGTACAGGCTGATCCAACTTTGATGTAATGTCCTTAAAACAAGTCAAAATGAGGCTCAGTAGTGGGTGTGGCCTCCACGTGCCTGTATGACCTCCCTACAACGCCTGGGCATGCTCCTGATGAGGTGGCGGATGGCCTCCTGAGGGATCTCCTCCCAGACCTGGACTAAAGCATCCGCCAACTCCTGGACAGTCTGTGGTGTAACGTGGCGTTGGTGGATGGAGCGAGACATGATGTCCCAGATGTGCTCAATTGGATTCAGGTCTGGGGAACAGGCGGGCCAGTCCATAGCATCAATGCCTTCCTCTTGCAGGAACTGCTGACACACTCCAGCCACATGAGGTCTAGCATTGTCTTGCATTAGGAGGAACCCAGGGCCAACTGCACCAGCATATGGTCTCACAAGGGGTCTGAGGATCTCATCTCGGTACCTAATGGCAGTCAGGCTACCTCTGGCGAGCACATGGAGGGCTGTGTGGCCCCCCAAAGAAATGCCACCCCACACCATGACTGACCCACCGCCAAACCGGTCATGCTGGAGGATGTTGCAGGCAGCAGAACGTTCTCCACGGTGTCTCCAGACTCTGTCACGTCTGTCACGTGCTCAGTGTGAACCTGCTTTCATCTGTGAAGAGCACAGGGCGCCAGTGGCGAATTTGCCAATCTTGGTGTTCTCTGGCAAATGCCAAACGTTCTGCACGGTGTTGGGCTGTAAGCACAACCCCCACCTGTGGACGTCGGGCCCTCATACCACCCTCATGGAGTCTGTTTCTGACCGTTTGAGCAGACACATGCACATTTGTGGCCTGCTGGAGGTCATTTTGCAGGGCTCTGGCAGTGCTCCTCCTTGCACAAAGGCGGAGGTAGCGGTCCTGCTGCTGGGTTGTTGCCCTCCTACGGCCTCCTCCACTTCTCCTGATGTACTGGCCTGTCTCCTGGTAGCGCCTCCATGCTCTGGAAACTACGCTGACAGACACAGCAGACCTTCTTGCCACAGCTTGCATTGATGTGCCATCCTGGATGAGCTGCACTACCTGAGCCACTTGTGTGGGTTGTAGACTCCGTCTCATGCTACCACTAGAGTGAAAGCACCGGCAGCATTCAAAAGTGACCAAAACATCAGCCAGGAAGCATAGGAACTGAGAAGTGGTCTGTGGTCTCCACCTGCAGAACCACTCCTTTATTGGGGGTGTCTTGCTTATTGCCTATACTTTCCACCTGTTGTCTATTCCATTTGCACAACAGCATGTGAAATTTATTGTCAATCAGTGTTGCTTCCTAAGTGGACAGTTTGATTTCACAGAAGTGTGATTGACTTGGAGTTACATTGTGTTGTTTAAGTGTTCCCTTTATTTTTTTTGAGCAGTGTATTTACTCTAGGTTTATCATATGGTAAATACAATATTCTGAACAGGTAGATAATAAATACAACATTTCTGTTCAGGCAGAGCAGAGGTACTACCTGGTGGGTCCTCTCCACTGGGGCCAGGTCTTCTTGCAGAGCATCTTGTATCGCTCCAGACAGGACTCGTAGGGCTGGCGGAAGGCGTAGCCAGCCCTCCTCACGCGCACATTCTCCATCAGGCCCAGGTAACGCACCTGGTGACACACCAGCGAGTCGGTGAAGATGTGGGCTACCTTCTTATCGTTGGGCTTGATGCACCTGAGGAAAAAAGACAGACACTATGGCATGGACATGCATGGTCACAAAGGTAATCAGTGGATTAGAGTTGAGACAACTCAAGACCTCCCGAGTGGCGCAGCGGTCTAGGCACGGCATTGCAGTGCTAGCTATAGTTGAAGTCGGAAGTTTACATACAATTAGGTTGGAGTCATTAAAACTTGTTTTTCCACCACTCCACAAATTTCTGGTTACCAAACTATAGTTTTGGCAAGTCGGTTAGGACATCTACTTTGTGCATGACAAGTCATTTTTCCAACAATTAATTACAGACAGATTATTTCACTTATAACTCACTGTATCACAATTCCAGTGGGTCAGAAGTTAACATACACTAAACTGACTGTGCCTTTAAACAGCTTGGAAAATTCCAGAAAATGACATCATGGCTTTTGAAGCTTCTGATAGGCTAATTGACATCATTTGAGTCAATTGGAGGTGTACCTGTGGATGTATTTCAAGGTTTACCTTCAAACGCAGTGCCTCTTTGCTTGACATCATGGGAAAATCAAAAGAAATCAGCCAAGACCTCAGAAAAAAATAGTAGACCTCCACAAGTTTGGTTTATCCTTGGGAGCAATTTCCAAACGCCTGAAGGTACCACGTTCATCTGTACAAACAATAGTACGCAAGTATAAACACCATGGGACCACACAGACGTCATACCACTCAGGAAGGAGACGCGTTCTAGAGATTAACGTACTTTGGTGCAAAAAAGTGCAAATCAATCCCAGAACAACAGTAAAGGACCTTGTGAAGATGCTGGAGGAAACAGGTACAAAATTATCTATATCCAAAGTACACGAATCCTATATCGACATAACCTGAAAGGCCGCTCAGCAAGGAAGAAGCCACTGCTCCAAAACCGCAATAAAAAAGCCAGACTACGGTTTGCAGATGGGGACAAAGATCGTACTTTTTGGAGAAATGTCCTTTAGTCTGATGAAACAAAAATAGAACTCTTTGGCCATAATGACCATTGTTATGTTTGAAGGAAAAAGGGGGAGGCTTGCAAGCCGAAGACCACCATCCCAAACGTGAAGCACGGGGGTGGCAGCATCATGTTGTGGGGGTGCTTTGCTGCAGGAGGGACTTGTGCACTTCACAAAATAGATGGCATCATGAGGGAGGAAAATGATGTGGATATATTGAAACATCTCAAGACATCAGTCAGGAAGTTAAAGCTTGGTCGCAAATGTGTCTTCCAAATGGACAATGACCTCAAGCATACTTCCAAAGTTGTGGCAAAATGGCTTAAGGACAACAAAGTCAAGTGGCCATCACAAAGCCCTTACCTCAATCCTATAGAAAATTTGTGGGCAGAACTGAAAAAAATGTGTGCGAGCAAGAAGGCCTACAAACCTGACTCAGTTACACCAGCTCTGTCTGGAGGAATGGGTCAAAATTCACCAAACTTATTGTGGGAAGCTTGTGGAAGGCTACCCGAAACGTTTGACCCAAGTTAAGAAATTTAAAGGCAATGCTACCAAATACTAATTGAGTGTATGTAAACTTCTGACCCACTGGGAATATGATGAAAGAAATAAAAGCGGAAATAAATAATTCTCTACTATTATTCTGACATTTCAAATTCTTAAAATAAAGTGGTGATCCTATGTGACCTAAGACTAGGGAATTTTTACTAGGATTAAATGTCTGGAATTGTGAAAAACTGAGTTTAAATATATTTGGCTAAGGTGTATGTAAACTTCCGATTTCAACTGTATGTCACTACAGATCCTGGTTCGATCCCGGGCTGCATTGCAGCCGGGAGACACAAGGCGGTGCACAATTGGCCCAGCGTTGTTCGGGTTAGGAGAGGGTTTGGCCGGCCGGGACGTCCTTGTCCCAATGCGCTCTAGCGACTCCTGTGACGGGCCGGGCGCATGCACGCTGACACGACCGCCAGGTGTATGGTGTTTCCTCCGACACATTGGCTTCTGGGTTAAGCGGGCATTGTGTCAAAGAAGCAGTGCGTCTTGGCGGGGTCGTGTTTGGGAGGACGCACGGCTCTTGACCGTCGCCTCTCCCGAGTTCGTAAGAGAGTTACAGCGATGGGACAAGATCATAACTACCAATTGGATACAACACAAATTGGGGAGAAAAAGGGGTGAAATACTGATCCTTTAGAATACATGATCCTCAGAGTGAATGGTAGCTTACCTGATATAGTTGGGGTTTTTGGTCTGCAGGTTCTTCATGAGTACCCCTACAGAGGCCTTGAACTGGAAGCCTGCAGTGGGGGGTCTCTTCAGGTTGACCTTAGCAGGGTTTCCCTCAGGAAACAGCTGTCTCATCAGGCTGTGGGTGGCCTTGTACATGGCCTGGGACAGGTCTCTGTACAGCAGGTCATTGTTCTTGTCTACAAAGCCCTCCACACGGTACAGCACCTACACAAAAGACGACACATGAACAGATTCTCACAGTCAGATACAAAACACAAAACATAGCTGTTGTCGTCCCTTAATTATAAAAATGTACTTCTGTTAACTGACAACTTCTTTTGTCATTTTTCTGAATCCAGTAAAAGTGTGTGCCCATGTACGTCATGTTTTTGTAGTAGTAGTTGTAGTACTAGTGTATTATTGTCAACCCTAAACTCACCCTGAGGAAATGTTTGCTGTGGATTGATTCATAAAAATGCATCACTGTCCGTGGTGCATGTTGACCAAACGGGGATTATAAATCTATTTACCCAGAGAATCTTTAAAGCTGAAGATATTCTGGGCTATTCTGATCCCATCATGTGTCAAGGAAATCCCATGCAATACTGACATTTTTTTCACTGCATGTGACGCCCTCCAGGTAATGCTCTTAACCCAAATCTGCACGCTCTGCTCTGCTACGGTGACTATAATCAGTATTTATCCTGTCTCAACACCTGGCCAGTGATGACATGTATACCATGTTGTCCCATTCCCATCATTTTTGAAGATGTTGCAGACTTGGGTTTAAATAGTATTGGTTTTCTTTCAAATACTTTGAGTGCCAGTTGTGTGAGCTTTGCACTTTCTATTCAATTGGTTGCACTGCGCCAGGCAAGCTCAATCAAGTATTTGATGATGTGCAAGGTGTGTGAATTCCTCCTCCGTACCTTCCCAGCATAGTGTTGGATGCGGAAGCAGCTGTGTGGCAGACTGTGGTCTGTCAGGAACTTGGAGTTCTTGCTGAGGCGGCTCTCGAAGTGCTGGTGCTCAGCACAGATGGTGTTCAGCTTGTCTAGGAAGGTGTCGTCAGTCACTGTGCCTGGCCGCAGGCACTCCTCATCTAACATGGCCAAGATTCCATTCTGGTTCTAGAATAAAGAGAGAGGGAATTCTTAGGAAATTCTTTCTTCAGACATTAAAACAGGTAATTCTTAACTAAGGATTTTACAATTATTTTTAACAACGGTCTATCCAGCATGGTCAAGATACCATTCTGTTTCTAGACAGAGGCGGAGGAGAGGTTTCTTAGAGAGGTTCTTCATAAGACATTCTAAATTCAAGATACAGTAATGTACATATTCTAATTGTGAAACAGCACAAAGTTATCCCATCTTTAGGGTGGTCATGTCCTGTCAATAGCAATAAGACAAGGGAAATCAGTATTTTTCTTTGCTTTACAAGAATCAGATGACATTAAGGGAGACCTACTTACATTCTCGATGAGGTCACAGATAACGGCGTTGTTGAAATACTCTATGTTGGTCCATTCAATGTCCTGTCACAAACAAGAACAGATGTCAAGAGGTTAAAGAGGGTTAACTATTCACTTTTTCCCACAAACTTTCACTTACTTCTGCCAAGAAAGCGTTGTCCTGTAGCGTAATCCTGACCTCATCTAGACTTACTTATACAGACCTGAGTGGTTTAAGAGAAAGCCACTGACCTTCTATAATCTCAGACAGACAACTAACCAATGGGCCATGAAGTCAAGAGATTAAGGAATGAGAACTGTTTAAGCAGTTCGCTATCTGTCTGATCGTCTGTCTGGCCTGACTGACCAAAGCTATTCAGTCAGAGTTAGACAATTGACCTTTTCTATAGATCTTCTGTTTCATGGGCTGACACAGCTGCAGCTTGGTTAGGCCTTATACAGTAACAGTCCTTATAATATATGTTCTATTCAATGCATATACAATTCAATAAGAGCACAAGACTCAAGACATGCTTGAAACTGCCTGGTTGAACAACACTACAAATGGTGCCGAACCATAGGCCTTGGATTAGGCTTTGGAGCTTTATGTCATGTTGGGGCTGGAAACTGGTGGTTCTGGCTGACTTAGTCTGTGTGACAGACAAACAGGGAGTCCAGGTTTGGGGGAGAGGAAAGGGGCGGGCTGGGTTAGCCATTTGGGGATGTGGACTCGGTATCCTGATTGGTCAGTGGTCCCCACTGTCTTGCCCCCTGTCTCCCACAGTGTAGTATTTTCCCATGCACTGGTCTGGAGGGAGGCCAGGCAGTGGAATATAATGGAAGGGAGGTCAAGGGAGCAGCACTCACATACTCAGAGCTCTGAAAGCAAACAGCGGCCTGAGCCCCAGGGGGAGAAGTGTGTTTACCCCTGCTGGAGTGAAGGATCAATTATGTCCCTAAAGCCCACAGAGGCGGGAAGGAAAGAAAGAAAGTAGAAAAGGGCAAGAGAGAAGGAAAGTATGGTGAAAAGAGCAGGAGAGAAGGGTGAGGTCAAGGAATGGGGATGGAAAGAGGGGACTAGAAAGATAGAGATGGACAATAGGACATTTAGGAAGAGCGGAATGGGGTACAGAGGCAAAGAGGAAAGTAAAAGACAAAATAGGACAGAGTGAAAGAGCAAGACAGAGACATAAAGAGAAAACAGGGATGGCAAAAGGTGAACGACTGATATTGGCAAAGATAATATCACAAACCAGACCTACCCAAACACTGCATGACAAGCATGGTTCACACTACAAATTGGCCTGTCAATGTGTGGAATGTAGACTAGGTGTCAGGGGGGCACAAAGAGGCTGACAGGCTGGGGGTGAACAGTGAGAGATGGATGGCTTTATGGGGCAACGCTCTCCTCTGAGTGCATGCCATTAGAGTGCAACGACTGGGTTGAGTTCATTAAGCACCAAAGGGAAGAAAACACACTGAAACAGGGAGGGACTACCACGATTTGTCCCAATAAGAAACACTCATTTTTGTTGTCCCTTTTGAAAGGTTTCACACTAAAAATCTACGATATGACCTAGTGAACACACCCTTGTTGTCCCCAGTAAGGTGAACGAGGGCACATGGGACAGTTTACCTCTCTGATATACTCCTCCTGCTCTTCGCGTAGCGTCAGTTCGATGAATATCTGCTGCAGTTTCTCATTGCAGTAGTTGATGATGAACTGTTCAAAGCTGTTGTCCTGTAGAAAACCCCCAAAGACTCCATTTAGACTCATGTTCTAAATAGGCAACATTTTTACAATTCCAGATGCAAACAGCAGGGTACCACATCGCACCACATTCAGTACATATTGGGGGGAAAACTCAGTAATACACTGACTGCTGTCCTCTCTTGCCTGTCTGACACTGTGAAATGCCCCCCATCTGTCACCACCTGTTGCTATGTTGACATGCAGCCTTTCAATAAGCTTTCGGGTCACTCCCGGGTCCTGTTCTCCCCCTGCGGCTCCCTTGTTGGATACCACTAGGGTAATGCCAAAAAAGACCAAAATTCCTTGATCCCCATTCCTTCACTGTTATGTCATGCTAACAAAGAATAGGTCTCTTTTCAAACAGACAGACTACTGTGGGAACAGACTATACATTTGTGGCAATGCTAGTTACAGTACCATACAGCCAGGACAATGAGGGCATAAAACTTTCTTTGACTGGCATTCCTCCTTATTGCTTTACAACCCCTCTTGAACAAACCCAACGAGTCTTTGGACAAATAGCTGCCTGATTGTAAAGTCCTATCTGTGTTTCTTATCATGGATGCATGTTAACCAATCCTGGCAAAGCTTCAGTGTTTATCAGTAGCTTATTTCAAAGGTGTCGAACAAAGACAGTGAACAGGCATAAAATATAAAAGATTAACCATTTAAAATATCTACATTCTCTAAATTATCCCCCTTTCTTATCAGTTAAGAAGACCAGTTAAGTTTCCAGTCATGACTCTTGGCTAACAGCAGCAGCTTTGGGTTAGGTAACAATATCACTCCATTTGCTTAGGTTACTGAGGGTTAGAACAGCATAACTACTGGGCATGAAGAACGTGCTGGTGACCTCTGGTCAGGAAGAGAAGGACCCAGATGGCAACAGAAGGAGGATGTTCATACATAACCTGGTCCCATATCTGTTTGCATTGCCTTGCCAACCATTACGGTTATTGTCATACAGAACATTTGGCTTGATGAGGACCATAGGAGTTGGCAAGGCAGCACTAACAGATCTGGAAAAAGGCTAATTCATACACTCTTCAGAATAGCTCTACTATTGTATGCTCTCCTTCCCTTAAGAGAGACACCAGTACTCCTTCATATCCCCCCCAAAAACACAAGGGAAGTCCTGTTACAGATAGGATCTGAATTAAGACTAGGATTAAGGGCTGAGCTAGATCACAGCATGCACACTGCACTCAGCACGCCCTCGGCAGGTGTACTTACGCCATCCTGTCGGCCCAGACAACAACATTCAGGAGAGAGGAATGAAACGACTTCACAATGAGTGGGGAACAGTCAGGAATATTAGGAACATGCACCTTAGAGATCAATTTAAAGAGGAACTGTGGAAGTTAAGATGCTAGTTGTTCATGTCAAATGTATCATCTCACAAAACCACACAAATTCCTTGTTTTAGGCAAACAATACGCTTCCGCTCATGGATGATGGGAGGTCATTTCTGGACATATTTCTGTCCATTTAGGCGACCCCTTTCACTAAATGTGTCCAATTACTCTTACCTCGAAGATTTCAAAACCATAGATGTCCAGGACGCCCATCACCTTGTGGCGTGTTTTTGCTTGAGCCTGAGAGAAGAAATAAAGGGAAAGAGAAAGTATAAGATACACATAAAATTATAGTCCTGTCTTAATGACAATCATTTCATCTAGTTTGGAAGGGCTTATATCTTCATAGTCAATGGCTTGTAGAATAATAGTGGACAAACCTGGCTGATATTCTGTCATGAGTGAGAAAAGAGAGAGGCCCTACCTTGATGCTTTCATTGATCCTGGTGACCAGCCAGCTGAACAGACGGCTGTAGAGGTTTTTGGCCAGGGCATCACGGGCATAGTAGGCCTAGCAAATCACAAATGAAGGCTCAGTATATAGATTTCAGTGCTCTCATACACAGAGAAAGATAGCTGTAGTAAATCTCTCTGACAAATGCTTGTAGTAGTGTAGCATTCACCAGTCAACTGGGACAGGGCCCATGGAGCTCCGATAAATAAGTCTTTACGGACGTAAAAGTGGCATCAATCAGTCAAGCTATAATTCCAGCTGTAGAATGTTTCTCATTCCAACCATCCACAACAGAACAGGCAGGCGTGTCCTAGAGTGGGCAAAATAATATCCCTATAGTTACTAAAGGCTCATTCTCTGGCACACAGCCACACTGGAGTAGAGAGAGGCGGTCATTCCTCATGCAAACCACACACGTAGAGTGCAATCAGAAAGTATACAGACCCCTTGACTTTTTCCACATTTTGTTACGTAAGTCTTAATCTAAAATTCATTAAATGTTTTTCTGCTCATCAATCTACATACAATACCCCATAATGACAAAGCGAAAACAGGTTTAGACATTTTTGCAAATGTATTAAAAATAAAAAACAGAAATAACTTATTTACATAAGTATTCAGACACTATGCTATGAGACTCGAAATTGAGCTCAGGTGCTTCCTGTTTCCATTGATCATCCTTGAGCTGTTTCTACAACTTGATAGGAGTCCACCTGTGGTAAATTAAATTGATTGGACATGATTTGGAAAGGCACACACCTGTCTATACAAAGTCCCACAGTTGACAGTGTATATCAGAGTAAAAACCAAGCCATGAGGTCAAAGGAATTGTCCGTATAACTCCGAGACAGGATTGTGTCGAGGCACAGATCTGGGGAAGGGTACAAAAACAAATTCTGCAGCATTGAAGGTCCCCAAGAACACAGTGGCCTCCATCATTCTTAAATGGAAGAGGTTTGGAACCACCAAGACTCTTCCTAGAGCTGGCCAAACTGAGCATTCGGGGTAGAAGGGCCTTGGTCAGGGCTGATTCTCTGGCCTGATGAAATAAAGATTGAACTCTTTGGCCTGAATGCCAAGCATCACATCTGGAAAAAACCTGGCACCATCCCTATAGTGAAGCATTTTGGTGGCAGCATCATGCTGTGGGGAGGTTTTTCAGCGGCAGGGACTGGGAGACTAGTCAGGATCAAGGCAAAGATGAACAGAGCAAAGTAGAGAGAGATCCTTGATGAAAATCTGCTCCAGAGTGCTCAGACTGGGGCGAAGCTTCACCTTCCAACAGGACGACGACCCTAAGCACACACCCAAGACAATGCAGCAGTGGCTTCGGGACAAGTCTCTGAATGTCCTTGAGTGGCCCAGCCAGAGCCCAACTTGAACCCGATTGAACATCTCTGGAGAGACCTGAAAATAGTGACACTCCCTATCCAACTTGACAGAGCTTGTGAGGATCTGCAGAGAAGGGTAGATACTCCCTAAATACAGGTGTGCCAAGCTTGTAGCGTCATACCAAAGAAGACTTGAGGCTGTAATTGCTGCCATAGGTGCTTCAACAAAGTACTGAGTAAAGGGTCTGAATACTTATGTAAAGTGATTTCAGTTTTGAATTTTTTATAATTTAACAAAAAAATAGTTTTTTGCTTTGTCATTATGGGGTATTGTGTGTAGATTCACGAGGGGGGAAAAAACTATGTAATCCATTTTAAAATGAGGCTGTAACATAACAAAATACAGAAAAAGTCAAGGGGTATGAATACTTTCCACACACACACACGCGCGAAGAGTTGAACTGTGACAGGACCAGGCATAACCTCCCTGACAAACAAACACTTCTAGGAGCTGATGTTTGGACTGGTGATGATGTGCTATGGATAATGTGGTGATCCTTAGTTTTATAGTGCCTCTAGAGCTACAACCAATGTGCTTTGATTTATTGTCTCCGTCTGGCCTTTTTATACCCTTCTGTTTATGCTACCTGGTCAGATATTTGTTAAGATAAGTTCTGATTGACTGTAGAGAGCAGCACCAGGGGGTAGTGCTCTTCCTCAAGGAAACAGGTCTGTTTGTGCAGCCTTGTCAACTCCTATGGTCATTGTCAAAGCAAAGAGTATAGAAGTTGGCAACACAGCACAAACAGATCTGGAACCAGGCTACCAGATATCTGCCAACAATGTTTAAATCACTTTTCAGGAGACATGAAGCTCATCCCTTCGTTCTACCTTCCTTCATAAGCTGTGTTTGTAGAGCACAGAGAGAGGACTAGGGCGAGGACTAGCCTCTATGACTTTCTTCTTTTCATCTCCAACTGGATGTTGCCTGAAGTCACAGACCTCCAGGTTTGAGAGAGACTAACTTATATCCCTCTCATCTAAAACATGAATGTGCCTGCTGCCTGAACTCACTAACCTCCACAATGTGACCTACTCCCGCATTTCCAGGGGAGAAGTCACCAACCCCTCTTCTATTATGGCTTCTATTATGGATATGTTTCCATGTACAATAGGTGGAGACGGGATGGGGGGCTTAGCTAGCTGCTAGAGAACTAAGTCAGAGGGAATTCATCTTCTCCTTCCTCATCCATCCACAACTGGAGTGTGAAACATCCCCTAAGACTTGCACTGTCAGTGCTATCATGAAAGGAAGTGTGTTGCAATACAATGATGACAGGATCTTTTGGTTGTCCTGTGCGGCTCAGTTGGTAAGGGCATGGTGCTAGCAACGTCAAGGTCATGGGTTCAAGTCCCATAGGGATCACATACACATACTAAAATGCATGCACTGCCACTCACTGTAAGTTGATAAAAGTGGCATATATTATTATATTATATAAACACTCATATTTAAATTGATTATGTAAATACAGTATTGTGTTGCTATATAGGCTTTGGCGGTATCCAGATTGTCATACCGACCTTGTGTCATCTAAATGCTAACGAGCAGATTGGGAACATTTTATACAGTCTCTGACCTAAACTATACACAGGACAGACATCCCAGCTCAAAGTTTCACAAGTAACTCAAAAATGCTACTCACAATTTGCTGCAGGCACAAAACAAATATTAGACAGAAAGGCTCTTAATCCAGGACGGGATTCTCTGCTGTTACCAAGTGAAGCTAACCACTTAGCTAGATAGCTACTAAATTAGCAAACCAAACACACAACTGCAGAGCATTTAGCACATTTTAGACAGTTAACTTAATAGTTATATAAGATCTAGCTGGCAAACATTTAGCTGTGAATCACATACTGTAACTAGATCACCTGGGGCGTGCTGCACAACAGTGAGAGACTCACAAGGCTCCGGTCTCTCGCTGCTGTGTGCTTGTAAACAAACACCAAGTGACTGGGGACTGCCGGTAAGATTCATAATGATATGTGACAGGTGAAATGAAGAAGGCGATCTTCTTTATCTCCTAACATATTGCACAAGTCGACTGCAGGTATTTACTTAAAAAATAGCTACAAATATTTAAATGTATAAAAAAAAAAAAACATAAGAAATATTTTCAATGGTATTGAAAAACCATCCCATGGCCATTTCCAAATACCCCGGTATACAGTATACCGCCCAAGCCTATTGCTATACAGTGATGACAGAGTGTTGTTCTTCTCACCTGGGCCACGTTGAGTGTGGTAGACATCTTCTCCATCTTGGCTTCCACGGTGCGGTAGCTGAAAGCCCTCTCCAGCACAGACTGCTCAATCCCCAACAGCTCACACATCTCCTTCAGGTCTGGAAGATAGAGCAGAGGAAAGACACATTCACTAAGAGAACAGACAAACACTCAATCATAGAGATGTGTATACAGGCCTAGGGCAAAGAAACAAATAGGCAATGACTAGATGAAATCTATCAATAAAATACATTTATCCCCTTCAGGGATGATGGAATCCATATAAACGTTAAGCTCTACCAACAATGCCACATGACGTCAGTATCAGGGTTCCAGTGGGTAGCCATAAGGGCATTAGCTAAACCCTTTCCATAAAGAGATGAGGTAATCTACTCTCTCTATTCTCAGAGGATCTCCTTTAGGATCAGTGTTGTGTCTCCTGGCCAGGAATTCCCAAAGCAGCCGGACAGAGTAGTGTTTAAGAGGAGTTACTGAAGCACATTAGCCTTAATGTCCTGAGGTATTTACATGTCAATTGTCTCAGTAAATGGTCTTCTGTAAGAGTGGTGTTGTTGACTCATTTATTTGTGTACCGTGACAGTCCATACAGCTGTCAAATGGTCACAAGGGGAAATGCCATTAATAAGCTGGTGTAATTTTAAAAAGAAGATGTGTGGATTTTATGATTCACACCACAGACCATGTGGAGTTCCACTTTAGTGTGACATGTAGAAAAGTTGTGTTTGCAAAGAAAGAAAGCAAAGTTGTGCCATGGCTGGGTTACTAAGACATGCTAAATATTATGTTTGCTTAATAGGGGATAGCTGTTATCAATAGGCCTATTGTACTTACAATCATAAAATATAGCATACTGTTGTTAGTAAGTCATGATATGAATTAATCATTAACCAGTAGGGGGCAGTACAAGAACAAACATATAGGCTACTGTTGATAGAACTTAAAGCCATGGCTTGTGGTGGAGGGACTGACTATTGGTCAGTGGTGATAATCTAACCGATAAATTATAGTGTGCTTATCTTATCTATCCTTCAATTGACAAGAAAATGAATAACCAAAACAATATTTTCTATAGCCACAATACAGGATTTTTACATTTTCAAGATGCAAGGGAAATGCAGGCATCCACAAGTGGGCACAAAAGTTACTTAAAAAAGTGAGATGTGTGTCCATGTGTACTGTAACAGGAAATTCTGTCCCACAGTAAAGCTGCTGGTTGTCCAGTCCGACTATGGTCTCACCATTCTTGTCCTTGACCCTGCTCTCGTCAAATCCGTTGATTCTGGACTCTGGTTTGAACTCAATGTTCCCCAGTTTGAGGACGGCAGCCACCAGCTCCAGAACCGACTGCACCTCAGCCTCCATGAAGCCCACAATCTGCATGGCATTCTGGGATGGCACAGGGGGAGAGAGAGCCAATCAGACATTCAGCATGTTTGAGAGGATCAGTTGGAGCAACGAAAGGTGTAGAATAACTAATCTTGATCTGTTAATGAGTAGTTATTTGCAGGGTTCTACACTAACTTTTACCACCGACTTTTTCAGTTGGTTGCACCAGCACAATTTGGTCACACCAATATTTGTATATATTTTTTGAATAATTGATAATGGCCTGGCCTGTGTCCCATAATGTGCCTATATTCCATACAGAACCAGGCTAATAATGACTAGCCATCTTTTAAATTAGCATGCCCTTGTGTTCTTACATTGATTTAGATAAATTTACTGTAACAGCAAAGAAAATACTTAATTTTATCCATGAGTTCATCTGACTCTGGGGAAGTAGATAAAGGGCCTAATTGCCAAAATCCCTAAGTATCCCTTTAAAGTGTAGTGAGTTTGTTGCCGTATTGGACCGCTGTATGTTTGACACCCTTGCTCTAGAGAATTTCACAGAAAATAACACCTGGCACTTTGATATCTGCAATAAAAAAAAATGTTGCACTATTTTATGTCTCTGTGTGCAGTTTGAAGGGAGTTGTTAACTAGTGCTAGCGCAGTTGCTACTGTAACTAGCGTTAGCGTAATGACTGGAAATCTATGGGTATCTGCTAGGGAAGTAGATAAAGGGCCTCATTCCAAAATCCCGAAGAATCCTTTTCAAATCACTAAAAACAAATCGAAACTGTGTAGAAATGATAACGGACATATATTCATACAGTATCTTGACTGTCCAGCTCGCTAATAATCACTGGACAGTATGGGAGCATAGAAAATTCCAGAAATCGATGGATAGAGCAAATTTTGACAGCAAAGAAATAACATTTCAGTGTGGCCCTACGGACCTTATTGAATACTGAATGTGCCCCCTCCCGGGAAAGATTTGTTCAAAACCACTCCCCCATTTTTTCACTCAAAATCACAAGATTTATACAGATATTGGCTAGACAAATTTAGTAACTTTTTCAAACACTTAATTGTAATTTAAGGACCTAAAGTACCAGTCAAAAGTTAACACACCTACTCATACAAGGGTTTTTATTTATTTTTACTAGTTTCTACATTGTAGAATAATAGTGAAGACATCAAAACTATGAAATAACACATACGGAATCATGTAGTAACCAAAAAAGTGTTAACCTGTTGGGGTTAGGGGGCAGTATTTTCAAGGCCGGATAAAAAACATACCCGATTTAAACTGGTTACTACTCTTGCCCAGAAACGAGAATATGCATATAATTAGTAGATCTGGATAGAAAACACTAAAGTTTCTAAAACTGTTTGAATGGTGTCTGTGAGTATAACAGAACTCATATGGCAGGCCAAAACCTGAGAAGATTCCATACAGGAAGTGCCCTGTCTGACAATTTGTTGTCCTTTGTTGCATCTCTATCGAAAATACAGCATCTGTGCTGTAACGTGACACTTTAAGGCCTCCATTGGCTCTCTAAAGCCGCCAGAAAGTGGAATGGGGTGTCTGCTGTCTCTGGGCAAAGTACAGCAGCTCTGTTTGTGAGTGGTCAGCCTGGGGACAGTGAGACTGAGATGCGCGGTCACAATACTTTTTTTCTTTCAGCCTTTGAATGAATACAATGTTGCCCGGTTGGAATATTATTGCTATTGTACAAGAAAAATAGCATTCAAATTGATTTTAAACTTCTAAGTACGGTAATGGAATATTTGAAATTCTTTGTCACGAAATGCGCTCGCACGTTACCCTTCGGATAGTGACCGGAACGCACGAACAAAACGGAGGTATTTGGATACAACTATGGATTATTTGGAACCAAAACAACATTTGTTGTTGAAGTAGAAGTCCTGGGAGTGCATTCTGACGAAGAACAGCAAAGGTAATCCAATTTTTCTAATTGTAATTCTGAGTTTAGTGAGCCCCAAACTTGGTGGATGTCAAATTAGCTAGCCTGTGATGGCCGAGCTATGTACTCAGAATATTGCAAAATGTGCTTTCGCCGAAAAGCTATTTTAAAATCTGACATAGCGATTGCATAAAGGAGTTCTGTATCTATAATTCTTAAAATAATTATGTATTTTGTATAATTGAGTAAATTCACCGGAAGTTTTCGGTGGGTATGCTAGTTCTGAACATCACATGCTAATGTAAAAGCAGTTTTTTGATATAAATATGAACTTGATTAAACAAAACATGCATGTATTGTATAACATAATGTCCTAGGAGTGTCACCTGATGAAGATCAAAGGTTAGTGCTGCATTTAGCTGTGGTTTTGGTTTTTGTGACATATATGCTTGCTTTGAAAATGGCTGTGTGATTATTTTTGGCAGGGTACTCTCCTGACATAATCTAATGTTTTGCTTTCGCTGTAAAGCCTTTTTGAAATCGGACAACATGGTTAGATTAACGAGAGTCTTGTCTTTAAAATGGTGTAAAATAGTCATATGTTTGAGAAATTGAAGTTATAGCATTTCTGAGGTATTTGTATTTCGTGCCACGCGATTCCACTGGCTATTGACTACGGTGGGACGTCCATAGAAGTTAAACAAATCAAAATATATTTTAGATTTTAGATTCTTCAAAGTAGCCACCCTTTGCCTTGATGACAGCTTTGCACACTCTTTGCATTCTTTCAACCAGCTTCATTAGGTAGCCACCTGGAATGCATTTCAATTAACAGGTGTGCCTTGTTAAAAGTTACTTTGTGGAATTTATTTCCTTCTTAATGCATTTGAGCCAATCAGTTGTGTTGTGACAAGGTAAGGGTGGTATACAGAAGAAAACCCTATTTTGTAAAATTCCAAGTCCATATTATGGCAAGAACAGCTCAAATAAGCAAAGAGAAACGACAGTCCATCATTACTTTGAGACATGCAGGTCAGTCAATATGGAAAACTTTGAACGTTTCTTCAAATGCAGTCGCAAAGTTCATTAGAGTTAACTGCACCTCAGATTGCAGCCCAAATAAATGCTTCAGAGTTCAAGTAACAGACACATCTCAACATCAACTGTTCAGATGAGACTGCGTGAATCAGGCCTTCATGGTCGAATTGCTGCAAAGCAATCACTACTGAAACGACACCAATAAGAAGATGAGACTTCTTGGGCCAAGAAACACGAGCAATGGACATTAGACCAGTGGAAATCTGTCCTTTGGTCTGAGGAGTCCAAAATATGCCATTTTTGGTTCCAACCGCCATGTCTTTGTGAGACACAGAGTACTTCAACGGATGATCTACACATATGTGTGGTTCCCACCGTGAAGCATGGGGGAGATGGTGCTTTGCTGGTGACACTGTCTGTGATTTATTTAGAATTCAAGGCACACTTCACCAGCATGGCTACCACAGCATTCTGCAGTGATACGCCATCCCATCTGGTTTGCGCTTAGTGGGACTATCATTTGTTTTTCAACAGGACAATGACCCAACACACCTCCAGGCTGTGTAAGTGCTATTTGACCAAGGAGGAGAGAGATGGAGTGCACATCAGATGACCTGGACTCCACAATCACCAGACCTCAACCCAATTGAGATGGTTTGGGATGAGTTGGACCTCAGAGTGAAGGAAAAGCAGCCAACAAGTGCTCAGCATATGTGGGAACTCCTTCAAGACTGTTGGAAAAGCATTCCAGGTGAAGCTGATTGAGAGAATGCCAAGAGTGTGCAAAGCTGTCATCAAGACAAAGGGTGGCACTTTGAAGACTCTCAAATATAAAATATATTTTGATTTGTTTAACACTTTTTTTGTTACTACATGATTCCATATGTGTTATTTCATTGTTGTGATGTCGTCACTATTATTCTACAATGTAGAAAATAGTAAAAATAAATAAAAACCCTTGAATGAGTAGGTGTACAAACTTGACTGGTACTGTACATTTTAAATTGAATTGTTGTAATAGCACATAGAAAAAAATTCCCCCAAAATACTTGAAAAAAAAGTATATATTAATATTAAGAAAATCACTTTTTTATAGGCCTACACAATGGCATTATGCATTCACATTACGTGATTATGTGTCGAGCGAGTGATTGATCATCGACATAATGAATGAACAGCTTCGGGAATTAACTGATGGGGATGATCGACTGGCCCGGAGGGTTTCTAAAACCTCCCCTGTAGGTCGAGCCCTTAAACACACAGACAGGGGCATTCCCGTGCTGTTGTTGCCTCTTCAGTAAGTTAGTTGATTTTTGGTCAATTGCACATTACTGTTTGAATAAATCATGATGATACAAAAAAAGCTAATTGTAACCAACAACTAAAGTGACCAGGTAAAAAGAATTTGCTGGCACACTTGTAAAACGCCAAGTAAAACGTGTGTCTCACCCTGACGGTCCTGAAGCTTGCTGCATCATCCAGCCCATTGACGTTGGCTGAATCCAGACTCAGGTAGTTGTATTTACTGAAATCTCTGTCCAACTTCAGCTTCACTGTGTGCCAGAAAGACAAACACACATGGCTTTAGCATGGTCCATATTGACTAAAGTGCTATACACTTTAGAGCAGCAGTTCTCACACACACACACACACACACACACACACACACACACACAAGTTTCAAATGGCCCTTTAAAGGCTTGTATCAGGTATCAAGGGAAGTCACAGTATTTTGTATTGGATTACAGGTTACATTAAGTGCAGATAAATCAAGTCTTTTGATGTTTGTCCACCATTGAATCAAAGACCATTATATTGTTCTCCTTCATCAAGACTGCCAAACAGTGGCTGAGCTCCAGCTGAGAACAAATGAACCACACTGGTTTCATAGTCTTTGTTCTCTGTAGTTAAACACAGGCTCATGTTTAAGTATTAGTCACGTGTTTCTTTAGAATAACTAAGACATTTTTGTGGTTAGATAACTCAGTGACATTTTATTTGACGCCATGTGTAATAACTCTGTCATGACATACCTTATAAACATTTGTGACCGTTTCTGAGATGGTATGACTCATAATGAAGCTTCATGACATGTTAATAATATTGTCATGAAGGTATTACCGATAACTGTGTGTGTATAACTCACTCAGGGTGTCATCCGAGGCTCCAGAAAGAAGCTGGTAGAAGATGTGGAAGTTTCTCTCTCCTCTCGGCTGCTTGCAAACCCTGGACTTCTCCAGTAGATCTGAGGATAACAATACATAAAGGACATAATTAAGACATGGATGTTAAAAACAGGCATTATACTGAATTACCTGCTAGAACAATTCAACAATCGGTAAGGTAGGAAAAGGAAATGTAAACCGAGATTTAACAAGGTATTATTATTACTCTACCATGAGTTTACCACACATGGTAGAGGTAAGGCAGGACATATACTGTAAAAGAAGATTTAATTTAATGAGCTAAGAACACGACTGATCTTTTAAGTCTACACATGGTCAGTGTCCAGACCCCATCCGTAGAGCTCTGATCTCCCTGTTATAGCCAAATATTAGTGTTTCCAAGGTGACAGAGCCACGGTTATGTAGGCGTCTCATTGTTCATTGTGTAGAAGTAGAGCCTCCGAGCCGGCAGGCACAGGAAGACTCAAAGGAGGAAACCATATGAAGGGATCAAAAGTCAAGTCAGCTCCTTCTCCTTAACTACAACACCTAGACTGAAAATGATGTACTCTGTTACATATTACATTTCAATGGTTTAAGTGGTTCACATAGCTCTATTTACTATAAGTTGTTCAGGAAAGTAAGATAAGTTCTTCTCTATGCCTGGCTCAATTCTGTTCTGTTGAATATAGAGCCCAGGGACCTGAGTTGGAGTTGCTAGCTACCCGGTCAGCTGAGTTATCCTCTCAGTGGGGGTATTAACCGCTTGGAGAGTCAGGGACCACTTCATAATGCATTTACACTTTCTCTGGCACAGCACTTAATTCCACTGGCCCACTACAGAGAAACGGGTAGTCAATAGACTGCCAGCCATGCTTCACCGCCACATGGTAGTCACTGTGTGTGTGTGTGTGTGTTCATCACTAACTGATTCTCTGAGTTTTTAAACACGTGTCTGTCAGCTCATCAATAATGTAGCATCTCTTTAGAGCGCGACAAACGAGCAGCTCAGAGTGATGCACTGCCTCTGAAATGTAATCAAAATGGAGCGTGACAGCATGGATTCTCACCCTTCTCTTTTCTAATACAGAGTACATAAAATACTAGACTTGCAATGTGAGACTATTCTCTGGCTTTTTCTCTGTCATAAACAATGTCACTGTCTCCCATTGTGGCTCCCTTAGCCTGTACTCTACTCTGAGATTCACATGTAACTGCATGCAAGCATCCTCTTGACCAGACAAACTCACAACAGTGAGTTCCAACAGAAAATAAGATGCAGGAAACAGGAAATGTGGCTCAAGAATGTTCTGAACATTCAGTCTACCCCCCAAGGGGCTCTTCTCTCTGTCATGACCTTTAACCTTTTGTACACTAGAAGAGTTCAGCTCTGTTATTGCTTTTTACTACTAAGGATTTTTCATGCCTGCTGTAAAGCATTTGTAAAATGTTGAATGCTATTTAGCTATATGCAGCAAGCAGGCTGCATCCAGGAAATGGTTCCTAGATTGATAAACATACATTAAAGGAGAAATGTCAGACACGCTATATACTGAAAAGTAAGAACGGAAGTCCATATCCTGTCTTGTCGTTTAGACTAGGATTTAACAAGCACCAAAGGATTGTGCGCCTGGGTATTGATATCTTCTTCCTAGCATGTTACCATTATCTAAGTCAATTGAACTTTACCTTCTTATACAAAATGGGTAATGAACAAGGCACAATCACATACAATAACAATTATCAGATTATCAAAGCAGACAAAATTCTACACATAGTTTGACACATTATTCCATACAAAACTAGTGAGCATGGGCTGTAGTGTCCTAAAACCTTTGACTGTGGCCTAACCCTAGCTGCTCCACCATGCCCTAGAGCAGTGGTTCTCGAACCTCACCTGGGGACCCACAACCATTCCATGTATTTGATCTATTCCAGTGCTAGCACATCCTGATTCGAATTGACAACTAATTATCAAGCCCTTGACTAGGTGAATCAGGTGAGCTAGTTGAGGGCTACAAAAAAATTGTGAAACGTCAGGGGGTGCCGAGGAGAGGTTTGTGAACCACTCCCCTAGAGGTGTTCCTCTTTAATCCCAAATTAAAGAAAATCTCTGGGCATGGAGAGAGATGGAGAGAGGGCCATAATGAGGTGTTGGCTGACTGTGCTGCAGCAGCGACATAAAGGAACAGAGGAATTTATAGCTAGTGACTTCTGAGGGAAGCCCTCAGGCATGAGAGGCCTATTCTTCCATTAGTGGTGCGCAGGTCAGCTGTTTGTTCACCCACACCTGCTCGCAATTGATTATAACCCATCCGCAACCGCCCGACTATATGTGGTAAAGTGAACATTTGAGACCCGCACCCAACCCTAACCTGCAAATATAGAAAATGCGCTATAGGCTACAGTCAAAGATACAGTACATAATTTACATACAGCACATCCCCAAAATGATGTGGACACCCCTTCAAATTAGTGGATTCTGCTATTTCAGCACCACCCGTTGATGACAAGTTTATAAAATCGAGCACAGAAACATGCAATCTCTAAAGACAAACCTTAGCAGTAGAATGGCACGTACTGAAGAGCTCAGCGACTTTCAACGTGGCACAGTCATAAGAAGCCTACTTTCCAACAAGTCAGTTCGTCAAATTTCTGCCCTGGTCAACTGTAAGTGCTGTTATTGTGAAGTGGAAACATCTAGGAGCAACAACAGCTCAGCCCTAAAGTGGTAGGCCACACAAGCTCACAGAACGGGACCGCCGAGTACTGAAGCGTGTAAAAATAGTCTGTCCTCAGTTGCAACACTCGCTATCGCGTTCCAAACTGCCCCTGGAAGCAACATCAGCACAATAACTGTTCGTTGTGAGCTTCATCAAATGGGTTTCCATAGCCAAGCAGCCACACACAAGCCTAAGATCACCATGCGCAATGCCAAGCGTAAACTGGAGTGGTGTAAAGCGTGCCGCCATTGGATTATGGAGCAGTGGAAACGCCTTCTCTGGAGTGATGAATCATGCTTCCCCATCAGGTAGTCCAACGGACAAATCTGGGTTTGGCGGATGCCAGGAGAACTCTACCTGTCAGAATCCAGTGCCAACTGTAAAGTTTGGTGGAGGAGGAATAATGGTCTGGGGCTGTTTTTCATAGTTCTGGCTAGGCCCCTTAGTTCCAGTGAAGGGAAACCTTAATGCTACAGCATACAATGACATTCGGACGATTCTGTGCTTCCACCTTTGTGACAACAGTTTGGGGAAGGCCCTTTCCTGTTTCAGCATGACAATGCCCCAGTGCACAAAGCGAGGTCCATACAGACATGTTTTGTCAAGATCAGTGTGGAAGAACTTGACTGACCTCAACCGAACACCTTTGGGATGAATTGGAATGCCATGCCAACATCACTAATGTTCTCGTGGCTGAATGGAAGCAAGTACCCGCAATGTTCCAACATCTAGCGGAAAGCCTTCCCAGAAGAGTGGAGGTTGACATGCTGCAGGAATGCTGCAGGAGTTATTATTAAGGCTATAGTACTATTCACACGGGACAAGCATTACTAGAGAACACTGGTTATGTATTTATTACCCCAGAATGTCCGTTATTCTAGAGAACGATTTGGAAGGGATTAGTTTTTCCAAACTGCCCCCTGTAATTATTATATATATATATATATATATATTTCTTCCTATAAATTGACAGTTATGATGGAAGCCTGGAGGTTTTTTCTAGGCATGAAGATATTTCAACATGTCCAGGCGACAACACTGATAACTCGAGCTTGGTTCCCAAGTTTCTAAATCATACCAAACCATCTTTGGTATAGTGTCGCAATAATATTTTAATTGAGGAAGTGTGATCATAATCATTCGGATATTTTAGCGATCCGCAATAGAAGACGTCTTAGCCCCCCAGGCTTCAGATGTGAGCTAAACAGCTAACGTGCACTTGATATGCATTTTTAGGCTATGGATGTTCCAAACGTTTAGTTCAGTAGTATACGTCTTTGCGATCTATTAACAGCAATGGTTGCATTAAATATGCGCAATAAATTTAATGATGCATTTGGCGATATTCAATTATTTTGCGTATAAACAAATGCATTCACAGCGAACGTTGATACATGTTGGCCCTTCATATATAGGCTATGCGCAGCACTTTATTCAATTTATCGAATCAGTTACTGTTTTCTTGTTCAAACCTCGAGCCAACTCAGACATTTCTCTCAAAACACAGGGATGTCGATTCGCACGGGACTAGTATTATCAGAGGACTTTGGAGTAGGTTATTCTGGTTAGTCAATGTCCAGATTTCATTTTCCATTTAACCCATCTAAACATTAGGCTACAGTTCCCTTGATATGCCGTAGGCCTATTTGAAGTCACGTCTTGTGACTGTCGAATTTGTATAGAGCCTCAATTGTCACACATAACATAGCCAGCACTGCCATCATCCTCTTTTACCACTTCACCAAATATTTTCAAACATTACTTTTCTGGCCCTCCTTTATTTTCAGCTCTCCTTACTCAGCTATTGTTTTATTGAATGAAACTTCGGCAATTACCTTTTTGCCTAAGTGGATTGACGTAAATTTTTTCTGCGTTCCCAAAAGCATTATCTGGTGATTGGCTGTGTAGGCTATTTGGCGTCCGTACAGTTAAGCTAAAGTTTAGGCTTATGCAGTAATACCAGACAGTCTAAAATAATGAAAGAAAAAACTCCTTGTAACCTATATAAATTGCCCAATAATTATACATTGATGGATTGTGTAAGGTATTGTTTCTCTTTATTCAAACTGCCCTTCAGCCACACACTATTTAAATTACCTTAAACACGGCTGCACATCACTACCTTCCATCCATCCTCCTCTTCCTGTTATATACCATTGCACCATAGAGTCACATGGCCGTCAGTCTCCCTCTCCATAATAAACCTATGAAGGCACTGGGCAGTCTCCATGAGCTCTCCTCTTCAACAGACAGAAAGGACTATCTGTGACAGATCTACCCACTCTTTATTTCCCGACCTCATGGCAGAATCTCTTCAGACTAGACAAAACAATATGAACAAGAGAACGGACAAAACAATAACAAAGCAGTTGAGGGTCAGAGATAGAGACAAGACGAGGTACTGCAGACAGAAAGCAGTCAACATTTTTTCATGTGTCTGTTTGGCAACTGTTCAGTTTTTTTTAGGTTGTTTTTCCCCCCCATCTAGTTCCTGTGTGTCACTGACCCTCCATTGACTGAAAACAAACAGTGCAATATTGATCTCCCGCTCTCTTTGGTGAGCAGGCTGACCGGGCGTGCAGGGGCAGCATGTGGTGAACTGCTCGACTCCCTGTCCCTCTCCCTCATCCAGATCCTGTCCCTCACCCAGGGTGTGAGACAAACCATTACCATTGTAGAATGACTGACTGACTGGGGGTTTAATTGAGCTAACTGTGTCAGGGCTACACTATCACTACCATGCTCACAGCATTGACATGTGAAAGGGCTAGAGGGATGTAGGAGAGCTTAGCATGTGGTTATTTAAGCATGACGTGTGTGTGTGTGTGTGTGTGTGTGTGATCCTTATAATACTCACAGTTGCTAATAACTCCACCCAAAGGGTCTCCCTTGAAGTCAAACTCAATGTCCATGTATTTCCCCTGTAGAGAAGAGAGAATACAGTGATTAGAAAGTCCTGACACCACACTAACATATCAGAATGTTATTGGGTAAATAACAACAACTAGCTTGTCTCTGAGGCAAAAATCTATATGTTTTCTTTCAGCAATGAAGCGGTTTTCCAGGCAGCCAAAACAAGAGATAAACAGATAAAACAGGACAAATAGGATGAGTCAGGCCCAGGGCTTATAATAAGGTGGCAAGGTTAGGTTGCTTTGTAGCAAACTCAGCACAGGCCCTGGATGCATTTAAGTTATGTTTAGGAATCAAAGAGTAAATATTAATAATTGAAAATGGCCATTGAACACATTCCCAGGTGCAGGAGGAAGCTTGCACAAGCACAGGCAGGGATCACCGCAAACCTCACTGAAAGGAGAAAAGAGTTTAACTCATTTTGAAGAAGTAATTTTGTCTCCAGGCACTGGACGTGTTCATAAAGTCAGCTGCCAATCACACATAGGTATGCTGTGAAGTAATTGACTACAGTGAAGAAGGAAAGTACTTTATTCTTCTCCCATTTGAAAGGAGAGTAAAACAAACCACCTTGCTTCGCTCACCTTCTGTTCCGTTTACAATGTTGGTTAGAAGAACACTGGGCCCAGTTTCTTTTCAGCCATTTGATTGGTCTTCCTTTTATTTATAACTGAGTTTTTTAAAAAGCCGTAGTGGCTCCTGAGTGGCGCAGCGGTCTAAGGCACTGCATCTCAGTGCTAGAGGTGTCACTGCAGACACCCTGGTTCGATTCCAGGCTGTATCACAACCGGCCGTGATTGGGAGTCCCACAGGGCGGCGCACAATTGGCCCAGCGTAAATAATAGGCCGTCATTGTTAATAAGAAGTTGTTCTTAACTGACTTGCCTAGTTAAATAAAGGTCAAAACAGAAAACATTTAACTGGCAACAACTTTCAACATCTCCAGTCTCTCTGCAGGGGGAAGAAACAGATCAAACAATCTGTCCTCGTCCTGAGGAGATGTGTTAGAACTAAATGGCATTCACTGGAACAAGCAGGAGGTGCTCATCCAGCAGTTTATATCAAGGTTACCTAAATAAACAGATCAGGCATAATCCAAAATAATTCCCCTACTATGATATCCTAAACCTGAGCACAGGCTAGGGACAGGTAGGTAGCTACACTCTGAGGTTGGTGGGTGGGTGAGTGAGTGAGTTGTACAACTTTATGAAAGCCAGAGGTTGAATAGTATGGTACACAGAGCACTTGAGCACCAGATTAAACTGACTCGTGGGATATTAGTTCAAATGGTACATGAGTTTTGGTTTTGTCCTGACAACGTGACCTGACCAGTGCCCTAGATATTAGGTCATCATTGTGAATGTGTTTTTAACTGACCTGCCTGGTTAAATAAAGGTTAGATAAATAAACAGGCATTAAGTGAAGACTGGTTAGCCCGAGACAGGGTGGGGTATGGTTCAGTCAGTCAGTCAGTGCGTTTCCAGTCTGATTGGTGAAGCCTGAAGTAATGTGGTGACATCAGAAACAGTGGAATCTAAAACAGGCAGCTGCTGGCTGCCAATGGGCCCCACTGGAAAACGTAGCCAGCCAGTGAGGAAGCATGAGAAATAAAAATACATAATGCTTTCCTAGATTAGTTTGCCAGACAAAAAACCTCAACAGAGTAAGATAGTGGTTGCATCACCACTCTGCTGATATCATCATTAGTCAAAGCGTCAGTCAGTTTCCTAAAGCTCCAGTGCTGCAGGAGCCATGTTTGCACCAGAATGCTCACTGTGGATAAGTCATATCGGAGGAGAGGTAGTGTAGGCCTCCAAGTATGTTAGTTCCTCAGGGGCAATTGGCCAAAGGTCAGAGTAACAGTTACCGTAAACCTAACCATCCCATTGGCTGACGATCGTACCGTCAATACGGTCTCCACACCAGCCGACACAAGCTGTTTTGCATGATGTGACGTAATGTAATCTTTAACTGTACAAAGCAGCACCGTATTGGTGCTTGTGCCATGTGGGAGTGGAATCAGTGGATATATTTAGTGCTTTAAGAGCCATCTCATTGTAGGAAAACATTACATGACACCAGAGGCAGTGGAGTTACTGGAGAAAAGAGCAGTTTCCCAAACACTAAAAGGGATCTTGGCAGGAGCCATCGGCAGACATCTGGAGATGGCTGCCAAAAAAACGCTACGCTGACTTGGGTTTCATTTCTATCCTGGGCTGCCTCTATGCTGTAACTGTAACGGCTTGGTGTTAAGGCAGGGTCTGCAGAGAGAGCCAATTGCAAGCTATACAGAGGGAGAAAATGAGGGAGGAACTTGGGGAGAAAGAGTGATATGAAAGAAATTCGGAGAGAAAAAGACAGAAGAGAAAAAGGGTGAGGGTTTGTTTGCCTGTGGTGACTCTAGATCAAAGGTCCACCTGTGTTTAATCTAAAGTAAACACAGCTTCAATGGAGGAGACCATCAAACACTGTTTCCTATTGGAGGAGCAGACCATCAAACACAGATTCTTATTGGAGGAGCAGACCATCAAAGCACCCACAGACTTCAGTGTTAGTGTCAGGACAACAAAGAAAATAGGATACTTACAAATCGGGATGAGTTGTCATTTCTCATAGTTTTAGCATTCCCAAAAGCTGAAAATAAACATTTAAACATGAGTATCAGTCAGGTAGACAGGGCAACCAATGTCAGTATATTATACATTTTGATAGTCTGTAAGTCTGTATTACTTCAAGTATGTGAAAAGTCATCAAGCATCACTTTCTCTGCTAAATCATAAGCACTAACTAACACAGATACTGATGGCTTGGTTGGTGTTCTCTTCATGAAATCTACTTAACGCTGTCTGTCGAACCTGTAAAAGCTGATTCATTTATCTGTCAATCATGCAACAACTAGACTATCACAAAGCCTTTCGGTCTGATTTTATCTTTATTTAACTAGGCAAGTCAGTTAAGAACAAATTCTTATTTACAATGACGGCCTAGAAACAGTGTGTTAACTGCCTTGTTCAGGGGCAGAAAGACATTTTTACCTTGTTAGCTCAGGGATTCAATCTAGCAACCTTTTGGTTACTGGTCCAACGCTCTAACCACTAGGCTACCTACCGCACCTGATGACGCCTAATCAGTCCCAATATGTTATTGAGGGTCCGGGTTAAAACAAAGCTTGGAGGCTTTCAAAGCTTAAGGCTCAAAATAGCAGTCTCTCTAAATTTAAGTCAGTGATTCCGTGTGTGAACTGTGCACTACACATAGTACAAAATTATGAAAATGACCAGAGACCATCAATTATAAGTTTGCAGTATTTCATAGCTCAACACACATTTCAACACAATATCACCATTCAAGAAAAGACCCTGAACAAAGTACAAAATTGCACATTCAGTACAGTCCTTTAAGCAGGCTGATATTTGTGGGAGTACCAACTGCAGTAAAAGTACATTATTAGTATTCTCTTCCTCTCTCCAAAATCCCACATTTTACACTATACAGCGTTCATTTGTCGTTCAACAAAGCACCGTGGGGTTGTAAAGTATTTAAATCAGCCACCTAATTAAGGAGTGTTGATTAAGTTAATCATTGCTAACTACTGTAAGTCCATGTCCCGCTCCCTCTCTTTGTGTACCTAGGGGTCATTACAGCCTGTAGCTGCTATACTCCTACTGAGTGTGTTCTGGGCCTGGCTCTATAGTACAGCAGCTAAGTACTGGGCACTGCTAGGCTGGCTTCATCATTCATGAGTATTTCCTATCTACAGACCCTCAATTAAAACACTGCTGTCTGTGCCAGCACAGAGGTATAGGGAGGGTTTTTTCTCCTAACGCAGTAGACTGAGGATTGGTGAAAAACGTAAATAGGGTTGGGAGATTTTATAAAGTGTTGCATGTTGTGTCTAGTAGTAATTGGATGAAGAGTGGTTTGATGATTCATGTCAGGAAAACAAATACGGTACTCTCCAAAACAGGTGTTTTTTTTTATGTACAGAGGCCGGTCACAAATGAACAGTGAATTGAATGTAAAGAAAATAATATGAAAAAGTGTATTGTCACATACCGGGTAAGCCATAGTAGCATGGCGTCCCTGGAGCAGATTAGGGTTAAGACCTTGCTCAAAGGCACAGACAGATTTTTCACCATCTCGGCTGTGGTATTCGAACCAGCAACCTTTCGGTTACCGGCCCAACGGGTCTCTTTCTCACACACTTCAAGCCTCTCTTAACAGAGATATCCATATAGGTTGAATGCTTTTTGCCAACCATTACAACATGTGCGGCAGCTAGCCTAATGGTTGTAATTGTTGGTGAAAGCATTCAAGCTATTTGGATATCTCTGTTAATAAGAGAGGCTTGGCGTGTGAGAAAAAGAGACCGGTTAGAGAAAAAAAGCAAAACTGATTGTGTGTTAAAGTGGGTATGTCCCTGATGCCTCGGCCATCTTAGCTGAGCCCCATCCCACTCTGAACCTGAAGCATGGGAGCCACTTCCACTCACATATATAAGCACCTCCTATTCTGAACTTGCATGGGAAAGAGTGAAAGGTGGGTTAGAACACTCACCCTCCAGCACAGGATTGGACTGCAGCAGCTGCTCCTTCACCTTGTTCACCTCCTGGCCCTTCCCACAAACCGCCGCCACATATGACATCACCAGCTTACTGGCCTCTGGAACAGGAACAGACAGAAAGACAGGGTTAAAGGTCAATCTCATCTAGATCTAGACAGGGCTGAGGCAAGAGCCCCTCCACACCCAAACCTCTTAAGTCACCAATTACGCCAACCCTAGCCAGCCCCTCCACACCCCAAAATCTCCCTTACATCACGCTCCAACAGCCCCTATAGACAGGGTGTGTACCCTCTCTGGGGTCCCTCTCCACTGTTCACACACTCCATAACAACCAAGTCCATATTATGTCAAGAACGACTCAAATAAGCAAAGATAAACGACAGCCCAACATTACTTTAAGACAAAGGTCAGTCAATCTGAAAAATGTCAAGAACTTTGAAAGGTTCTTCAAGTGCAGTCGCAAAAACAATCAAGCGCTATGATAAAACTGGCTGAAATGAGGACCGCCACAGGAAGGAAGACCCAGAGTTACCGAAGCCGCATAAATAATGGGGCCAGACAGGATGGCTGCCGTTTTACGGGCTCCAAAGCAACTGCTATTTTGTTTGTAACTTATTATGTACATAAAGTTACTGCTAACGTCTCTTTATGATGGAAAAGAACTTCAGAACAGCGATTACTCACCTCGATCTGGACGAAGATTTTTTATTTAATGAGTCCGACGCGAAGGAAATACTTCTTTCCGGAGAACAGGTCCAATTCCTGTCATTCGCAACCTTCTCCTGCGGAGATACCGAGGGAGAAGGTTGGGATGCCTTGTTAGGATTCATAGGCGAGTCAGTAAATCTCCATGATCATCAGATCTATTGGCCAACGTGCAATCACAGGAAAACAAACTCGATGGTCTACGGTCGAGACTATCCTACCAACGGGACATTAAAAACTGTAATATCCTATGTTTCATTGCGTCATGGCTGAACAACGACACGGAAGAGCTGGCTGGTTTTTCTGTGTAACGCCAGGACAGAGTAGCTACGTCTGGTAAGACGAGGGGCGTGTGTGTGTGTCTATTTGTCAGTAAGTGCTGGCGCGCGATGTCTAATGTTAAAGAAGTCTCAAGGTATTGCTCGCCTGAGGTAGAGTACCTCATGATAAGCTATAGACCACACTATCTATATTTTTCGTAGCCGTTTATTTACCCTAACAAACTGATGCTGGCACTAAGACCGCACTCAACGAGCTGTATGCCATAAGCAAACAAGAAAATGCTCATCCAGAAGCAGCGCCGCTCCTAGTGGCCAGGGACTTTAATGCAGGCAAACTTAAATCAGTTTTACCTAATTTCTACCAGCATGTCACATGCGCAAATAGAGGGAAAAAAAATTATAGATCACCTTTACTCCATACACAGAGACGGATACAAAGCTCTCCCTCGCCCTCCATTTGGCAAATCTAACCATAACTCTATTCTCCCGATTCCTGCTTACAAGCAAAAACTAAAGCAGGAAGTACCAGTGACTCGCTCTTAATGGAAGTGGTCCGATGACGCGGATTCCAAGTTACAGGACTGTTCTGCTAGCACAGACTGGAATATGTTCCGGGATTCATCCAATGGCATTGAGGAGTATACAACCTCAGTCACCAGGCTTCATCAATAAGAGCATTGAGGACGTCGTCCCCATAGAGACCATACGTACATATCCCAACCAGAAGCCATGGATTACAGGCAAAATCTGCACAGAGCTAAAGGCTAGAGTTGCCACTTTCAAGGAGTGGGTCACTAATCCCGACAATTATAAGACATCCTACTACGCCCTCAGACAAACCATCAAAACAGGCAAAGCGTCAATACAGGACTAAGATTGAATCCTACTACACCGGCTCTGATGTTTGTCAGATGTGTCTGGGCTTAGCTATTACGGACTACAAAAGGGAAGCACAGTCGCGAGCTGACCAGTGACACGAGACTACCAGACGAGCTAAATAACTTTTAGGCAAGTAACACTGAAGCATGCATGAGAGCACCAGCCCAAAACACCCCTCCAAGCTGTGTAAGGGCTATTTGACCAAGAAAGAGAGTGATGGTGATGCATCAGACTACCTGGCCTCTACAATCACCTGACCTCAACCCAATTGAGATGGTTTGGGATGAGTTGGACTGCAGAGTGTAGGAAAAGCAGCCAACAAGTGCTCAGCATATGTGGGAACTTCTTCAAGACGGTTGGAAAAGCATTCCTCATGAAGCTAGTTGAGAGAATGCCAAGAGTGGGCAAAGCTGTCATCAAGGCAAAGGGTCGCTACTTTGAAGAATCTGAAATATATTTATTTGTTTAAAACCTTTTTGGTTAATAAACTCAGCAAAAAAGGAAACATCCTCTCACTGTCAACATCATTTATTTTCAGCAAACTTAACATGTGTAAACATTTGTATGAACATAAGATTCAACAACAGACATGAACTGAACAAGTTCCACAGACATGTGGAATAATAAATGGGGGGGGGGGGGGGGGGGGTCAAAATCAAAAGTAAAAGTCAGTACTGCAGTGCATCTCCTCCTCATGGACCGCACCAGATTTGCCAGTTCTTGCTGTGAGATGTTACCCCACTCTTCCACCAAGGCACCTGCAAGTTCTCTGACATTTCTGGGGGGAATGGCCCTAGCCCTCACCCTCTGATCCAACAGGTCCCAGACATGGACAATGGGATTGAGATCTGAGCTCTTCGCTGGCCATGGCAGAACACTGACATTCCTATCTTGCAGAAAATCATGCACAGAACGAGCAGTATGGCTTGTGGCATTGTCATGCTGGAGGGTCATGTCAGGATGAGCCTGCAGGAAGCGTACCACATGAGGGAGGAGGATGTCTTCCCTGTAACGCACAGTGTTGAGATTGCCTGCAATGACAAGCTCAGTTCGATGATGCTGTGACACACTGCGCCAGACCATGACGGACCCTCCACCTCCAAATCGATCCCACTCCAGAGTACAGGCTTCGGTGTAACGCTCATTCCCCCGACGATAAACGCAAATCCGACCGTCACCCCTAGTGAGACAAAACCGCAACTCGTCAGTGAAGAGCACTTTTTGCCAGTCCTGTCTGGTCCAGCAACGGTGGGTTTGTGCCCATAGGCGACGTTGTTGCCAGTGATGTCTGGTGAGGACCTGCGTTACAACAGGCCTACAAGTGCTCAGTCCAGTCTCTCAGCCTATTGCGGACAGTCTGAGCACTGATGGAGGGATTGTGCGTTCCTGGTGTAACTCGGGCAGTTGTTGTTGCCATCCTGTACCTGTCCCGCTAGTGCGATGTTCAGATGTACCAATCCTGTGCAGGTGTTACACGTTGCCTGCCACTGCGAGGATGATCAGCTGTCCATCCTGTCTCCCTGTAGCGCTGTCTTGCAATATCCATAATGTCTCTCAGTACAGACATTGCAATTTATTGCCCTGGCCACATCTGCAGTCCTCATGCCTCCTTGCAGCATGCCTAAGGCACGTTCACACAGATGAGCAGGGACCCTGGGCATCTTTCTTTTGATGTTTTTCCAGAGTCAGTAGAAAGGCCTCTTTAGTGTCCTAAGTTTTCATAACTGTGACCTTAATTGCCTACCGTCTAAGCTGTTAGTGTCTTAAGGACCGTTCCACAGGTGCGTGTTCAATAATTGTTTATGGGTCATTGAACAAGCATGGGAAACGGTGTTTAAACCCTTTACAATGAAGATCTGTGAAGTTATTTGGATTATTACTTATCTTTGAAAGACAGGGTCCTGAGTTTACATGATTCCATTTGTGTTATTTCATAGTTTTGATGTCTTCACTATTATTCTACAATGTAGAAAATAGTAAAAAAATGTATGAAAAACCCTTGAATGAGTAGGTGTGTCCAAACCTTTGACTGGTACTGTATAAGAACATGTACCCAGACCCAGCGTTTTAAAAGCTGGGGTTAGAATCTGTGCAACGATATGAATATGACATGCTCCCGAATCAGTCTCTTCTCAGGACAGAAAGCATTATGCTAAACGTTACATGGTTTGTAGTATTAGTGTAATGTTCAGTCCAGACTCCAGTACATCTCTGGCCGATGAGATGACTGACGGTCTGCAGCTGACTGTGACCCAGAAAGCAAAAAGCGAGAGACAAAAGCAGAGAAGAAATCTTAAGAGGGCCTTTGACAACCCTTAGAAAAAGATTGTTAGGAAAGAGCAGGTAAGGGGAAAGAGCAGGTAAGGGGAAAGCAGGAAATCAGCACAAGAGTTGAAGGATCCTAGAAATTACGTACAATATTTAAACAACATTGAGGGCTCTAACTCAACTCTGGTCCTCGGAGCCAGTTCCACTGCTTTATTCATTGTTACCCTCTAATCAGGGACCGATTTAGACCTTGGACACCAGGTGTGTGCAATTAATTGTCAGGTAGAACAGAAAACCAGCAGGCTCCGGGCCTTGTAGGTTATTAAGAGTTGAATACCCGACAGAGGATAGTATCGTTAACAAACCTTACAGTGAGTAAGCCAACAGTCTGCTATAATCATGTTTTACAATCTCAAAAGGAACAAAGTAAGATCAAAAGGAGATTAGTTACAAATTAGAAACGCTTATAACCATCATAATGTTGAGGCACTCCCTAGATCATAAAGGTATTGTCTGACACATAAAGTTAGTGACTACTTTTTACTCTCTCACACATATCAAATCTTTCATACAAAGATAATGGTTACATGTTTTCCAAATGACAAAAGATTCAGCTGGTTTGAAAAGGAACTACTTGCTAGTGGGACTCTTCAACCATTCAAATCTGCAGAAATGTGTGTTTGAGGTCAGGTATGCGAGTTCAGATTTGCAGAAGTATTAAACTGATGACGCTCAGTATGCTCAGAAACAAATGCACTGAAACACTCCTGTCAGGCACTGCACTCAAGGCAGTATGATAAAGAAATTAGTCCTCCTCTGAAAAATGCCTTAACAAGTAAAAGACTACGTCTTCACAAGATGACTCCATAAAGAATTGGACTGAATAGCATTAGGGTAACACTGTGACCCCAGTCACCCCAAACCCATTTTCATCAGCCTCATCTACCCCCTGTAAACCTACAAAAAATTATGAGAGATTACCCCAAATCCTAACTCATCTCATTGCCCTGGCTTTGCTGATTCATTTCCTGGATTGGGACTTTAAACCCATGAGTGGTTGGCGCACAGAAATTCCAGTATTTACTGTTGAACACCCCCCCCCGACAAAAGGAGGAAGAAAGACCCCAAAACCAATGGTGTGGTTGTAATGTCCTGTACACTGATGTCAGCAGATTGTAGAAAGTTACATGGCTGCACTCGACTTCATTAGACAAAAATTGTTTGTTTTGCATTTGAGGGAGAAAAGTTTAATAAAAACACTAGTGAACTCTGACCTCTGCCAGCACTGCGTCATTGCTAAGGGGACCAATTAATGATGTTGAACAATGTGACACCACTTGACTAACATTAATGTTCTGTATTAAAGTAATTAGGATGTTAAAATTGGCCTTGCAGTGACAGATAATCCAAGGCCTTGTAATCAAAGCATCAGTTAACCACAGAACGGTTTCAGGGCTGTGGGATATCTGCTGGTATAAACATTTATGTAGTTCTGTCTTTTCTTTAGTGAGATGAAGGCCACTTGTAGAGAGTTTAATGGGAACCAAATGGAGAGTCAACTGGATTGACAACATGCTCGTCATTCACCCAGACTTGTGGAGGTCTACAATTCTTTTTTCTGAGGTCTTGGCTGATTTCTATTGATTTTCCCATGATGTCAAGCAAAGAGGCACTGAGTTTGAAGGTACACCTCCAATTGACTCAAATTATGTCAATTAGCCTATCAGAAGCTTCTAAAGCCATGACATCGTTTTCTGGAATTTTCCAAGCTGTTTAAAGGCACAGTCAACTTAGTGTATGTAAACTTCTGACCCACTGGAATTGTGATAAGTGAAATAATCGGTCTGTAAACAATTGTTGGAAAAATGACTTGTCATGCACAAAGTAGATGTACTAACCGACTTGCCAAAACTATGGTTTGTTAACAAGAAATTTGGAGTGGTTGAAAAACAAGTTTTTTTCCAATCCATCTGCAACATTCAAGTGCCATTTTCTCAAAAGTGGGGTCAACTTTCAAAGCGGAATTACTTTCCCATTGTTCTTCAACTGCAGTTTATGATACCATTTTCTAACTCTGAGTGTCTACTTTTATCCAATGTAAAAAAAAATACATTTAAAATTTTGCTACAAAGACCGAATCGAGACAGTCGGTCACATTTAACTTGCATCTGCCGTTTCAAGTACAAACCTGACTTAGGCTTTCCCAAAACAAATCCCAGTCCCAGGTCTGGTAGGCGGTAGGTTTATCTAACTCTGACCAAATCCTACTGTTCTTTAAAATTTGATTTGATATCCTACTGTTCTTGTGGCTACTGCTGCCTGCCTGCCTTCATGGCCCCCATCATTGAGTTTCCCTCTGCTACAAGTCTTAGTATGTTCTACAGACAGAACAGAATGTTATAGAACAGGTATTCCCAAACTGGGGTAAGCAACATTTTCAAACTGTCCATTTAGTAAGGCCCGCGTCCATAGAAACACATACCAGCTCTACTGATAGTACTGCTACTACCAGCAGTACTACACCTACACCTGTCGACAACACAAGTTGTTCTGCTTCCACGAGCACATCCAATGCTAGCATCAGTAATTCTACATTTGTTGTTAGCCCAGCTAGCATGGACACTGACAGTTGTGAATCTGATGCAGCCGAAGAGCTACTGCCCCTTTACCCGGGAAAACACAGAACAGACAGGGTCGTTGGACCATCGAAGAGGCGCAAATATGATGAGAACTACATTGATTTGGGGTTCACTTATATTGGGAGCAGTGCCTTTCCCTCAGCCACAGTATGTTATATGCAAAAGTACTATCTCACAACTTGATGAAACCTTCACTCTTGTGCAGAAACAAAACATGCCAATTTGAAAAATTTGAGCAGGAATTAAAACGACTTTAGAATAGTAAGACATGTATAAAAGCAACAGATATCATTAATAAGAAGGGGCTAGAAGTGTCTTATATGGTGAGCTACCAAGTGGCTAGGACAGGCAAGCCCCATACTATTGTGGAGGACTTAATTATTCCTGCTGCCGCGGATATGGCTGGGACAATGCTGGGTGAAAAGGCCCCAAAAACTATACAGATGTCACGGTTGTCGTCGGGAATGGAGGACCAAAACGCAGCAGGAATGTGGATGCTAATCTTGATATTTATTTGAACCAAGAAAACACCAAAATAACAAACGAAGAACGAACGATCAACAAAACAGTCTTGTAATGCTCACACACGCAAAACAAGAAACAATCTCCCACAATCACTAAACCAAACACATACCCATATATAGGACTCTCAATCAGAGGCAACGAGAAAGCACCTGCCTCCAATTGAGAGTCCAACCCCCCATTAACCTACACATAGAAATATACCAACCCAGAAAGAACATAGAAGTACAAAACATAGAACAGTGCCCAAAAACCCCGGAATACATAAATCAAATACCCTTCTACAAAACCACCACCCCGAACCACATAAAACAAATACCCTCTGCCACGTCCTGACCAAACTACAATAACAAATAACCCTTATACTGGTCAGGACGTGACAACAGACAATGTTGACATGGCAGGAGATGTTTTAAAACAATTACTGCTTCGCATACAATCCAGTGAATTCTATGCGTTACAGCTGGATGAGTCAACATCTCCTGGCAGAGCTCCTGGTGCATGTCCGTTACATTTAAGGGGGGGGGGGGGTCGGATGACATCCTCTTCTGCAAACCACTGGAAACCAGGATAGGATATTTTTAAAGTAGTGGACAGCTTTGTGACATCAAATGGACTTTGATGGTCAAGATGTGTTGGTATCTGTACTGACGGCACAAAAGCCATGACAGGGAGACAGTGGAGTGGTAACGCGCGTGCAAGCAGCTGCTCCCGACGCCACTTGGGTACACTGCAGCATCCACCGAGAGGTTCTTGCTGCCAAGGGAATGCCTTACAGCTTGAAATACATTTTGGACACTACAGTGGAAATGGTTAACTTTGTTAAAGCAAGGCCCCTGAGCTCTAGTGTATTTTTCTATTATGCAATGATATGGGCAGCGACCATGTAATGCTTTTACAACATACAGAAGTGTGCTGGTTATCAAGGGGCAAAGTATTGACACATTTTTTTAAATTGCGAGACGAGCTTAAAGTTTTCACTTGTCTGACCGCCTGCATGATGACGAGTTTCTCACACGATTGGCCTATCTGGGTGATGTTTTTTCTCGCCTGAATGATCTGAGTCTAGGATTACAGGGACTCTCCGCAACTATATTCAATTTGCAGGACATAATTGAGGCTATGATTAAGAAGTTGGAGCGCTTCTCTTTCTGCATTAACAAGGACAACACACAGGTCTTTCTATTTGTATGATTTCGTGTGTGCAAATGAACTCAAGCTTACGGACAATGTCAAATGTGATATAGCGAAGTACCTGAGTGAGTTGGGTGCGCAATTACTCAGGTACTTTCCCGAAACAGATGATACAAACAACTGGATTCGTTATCCCTTTCATGCCCTGCCTCCAGCACACTTACCAATATCTGAACAAGAGAGCCTCATCGAAGTTGCAACAAGCAGTTCTGTGAAAATTTAATTTAAATCAGAAGCCACTGCCAGATTTCTGGATTGAGCTGCGCTCAGAGTATCCTGCCTTGGCAAATCACGCTGTTAAGACAATGATGCCCTTTGCAACCATGTACCTATGTGAGAGTGGATTCTTGGCCCTCACTAGCAGGAAAACTAAATACAGGCACAGCCTGTGTGTGGAAAATGATTTAAGGCAGACTCTCTCCAATACAACCCAACATTGCAGAGTTATGAGCATCCTTTCAAGCACACCCTTCTCATTAACCTTTGGTGAGTTATTCACAATTTTCTATGAACAAATAAGGTTTTATATGTAAGATGGTTAAATAAAGATTATTGATTATTTGTGCCCTGGTCCTATAAGAGCTCTTTGTCACCTCCCAAAAACTCTAATTCTTATGTTTAATAAATATATTATATAGTGTGTGTGTGTGGCAGGCTTACAATGATGGCAAAAAACAACATTTGAGAGTGCGCTGACCCTGGTGCTAGAGGGGGTACGCAGATGGAGGTTGACAGTTTGAAGAGGTACGGAACTATAAAAAGTTTCGGAACCACTGTTCTAGAACACTGCAAACAGAACACAGCCCTTATCTAGAAGTCTCAAGATCACTTAACCCTTGTGTTGTACATTCGAAAGAAGTGTTGATATTATTTTGTAACAGTGTTACAATACAACAATACTAATACAGTTGATTCCTCGCAAATGTGAGCTCATAAAATGATGGACCTATTTTTTGTAGGCTACCTTGTGTGCACAGGAGGCTGCTGAGGGGAGAACAGCTGATAATAATGGGCGGAATGAAACAAAATGGATTGACATCAAACACCTGGAAACCATGCGTTTCATGTTTTTGATACCATTCCACTGATTCTGTTCCAGTCATTAACCTGTTGGGGGTAGGGGGCAGTATTGACACGGCCGGATAAAAAACGTACCCGATTTAATCTGGTTACTACTCCTGCCCAGTAACTAGAATATGCATATAATTATTGGCTTTGGATAGAAAACACCCTAAAGTTTCTAAAACTTTTGAATGGTGTCTGTGAGTATAACAGAACTCATATGGCAGGCAAAAACCTGAAGATTCCTTACAGGAAGTGCCCTCTCTGACAAGATCTTGTTCTTCTTGTCTCTGTTTATTTAAGACTGAGGATCTTTGCTGTAACGTGACACTTCCTACGGCTCCCATAGGCTCTCAGAGCCCGGGAAAAAGCTGAATGATATCGAGGCAGCCCCAGGCTGAAACACATTATCGCTTTTGGCAAGTGGCCGATCAGAGGACAATGGGCTTAGGCGCGTGCACGAGTCGACTCCATGCTTTATTTTCTTTCGTCTTTTTACCTAAAACGCAGATTCCCGGTCGGAATATTATCGCTTTTTTACAAGAAAAATGGCATAAAAATGGATTTTAAACAGCGGTTGACATGCTTCGAAGTACGGTAATGGAATATTTAGAATTTTTTTGTCACGAAATGCGTCGTGCGCGTCACCCTTCTTTACCATTCGGATAGTGTCTTGAACGCACGAACAAAACGCCGCTGTTTGGATATAACTATGGATTATTTGGGACCAAATCAACATTTGTTATTGAAGTAGAAGTCCTGGGAGTGCATTCTGACGAAGAACACCAAAGGTAATAACATTTTTCTTATAGTAAATCTGATTTTGGTGAGTGCTAAACTTGCTCGGTGTCTAAATAGCTAGCCCTGTGATGAACTTGATTGAACAAAACATGCATGTATTGTATAACATAATGTCCTAGGAGTGTCATCTGATGAAGATCATCAAAGGTTAGTGCTGCATTTAGCTGTCTTCTGGGTTTTTGTGACATTATATGCTAGCTTGAAAAATGGGTGTCTGATTATTTCTGGCTGGGTACTCTGCTGACATAATCTAATGTTTTGCCTTCGTTGTAAAGCCTTTTTGAAATCGGACAGTGTGGTTAGATTAACGAGAGTCTTGTCTTTAAAATGGTCATATGTTTGAGAAATTGAAGTAATAGCATTTCGAAGGTATTTGAATAACGCGCCACAGGATTCCACTGGCTGTTACGTAGGTGGGACGATTTCGTCCCGCCGGCCCTAGAGAAGTTAAAACAAGCCTGTTCTCCCCAATTAAGGTGCCACCAACCTCCTGTGCTTGTGTTGTACATTTAAGAACCCTCAATAGTGCTGCTTGTAAGTGTTGTAAATTTTGATTACCCTCAAAATGTTAACCCATTATAGTGCATGTTTGATGACATTCATGTAAGTGTTAACTCCCAATTAAATGGTGGGCCTATTGCATTTGTTTGGTGGTGGACTTGTCTCACCAGTCTTTCCAGCTCCACTTTCTCCTGTGATGAGGATACACTGGTCTTTATCCTGGTCCCTCAGAGAACGGTAGGCCTCATCTGCCAGGGCATAGCTGGAACACAACAAGCACATCCACATTGACATACATTCATAGTCCAAACACATTGGTTATTCAATTGCGTCACAGATGTAGGTCCATCATTTCAAGGAAACTTCCATAGCATATACAACTCATCCATTCCCATATCATTCAAGCTGTTCTATCTTATGTGACACAGGCCAACTGCATTGAAACTAATAGACTGAGATTCTATCTACAGAATATTAATGTTTCTCCATTGCTCACTGGGTTGATATTAGGGCTGTCCTAGAATAAAGAAAAGTCAAAAGTCTGTTATTTCGACCAATCAATTGGTCGTAGTCCATGTGGGGACTACGAGAGCAGGAGGGCTAGCTCGGAACATCTGAAATTTGATTTTGAAGAACTAATTTTAGCATTAAAAGACTCCAATATTTTCAGGTCCAGTACCATCGCTGGGCTGTGGGTGTGAAAGATTCCACAGGCTACTGGCATTACACATCTGGATAAAATATTAATGTAGCTCTGCTGGAATCACTTTTATAGATAACTTTGACACCTTCTGGAAACAGAAGAAGATACACTACAGGAATGATGGAGTCATTCCAAATCATCTTGGACTCTGGCCACGCATTTGAAGGCTGCGTTGAAACAATGACTTATCAATGACCCAAGACCAGCTCAGTTAATCCCTACCGTTGTGACAATGAGTCGTCACAATGCTGCATCAAATGTACATTATCCTAGGGGCGTTGGCAGACAATTACCTTTGTTGATCCTACAGCTATCGTATGCAGTAATCATGAGCCTATGAACCAGAGTTACACTGTTAGCACTGAGGCGGTGGCTCTAGTAGGAAGACCACTGTGTGCCGCTCACCCTGACTATCAGCTCCAATATAAATAACATGAGCAAGTCTATGGATAAGCTTCCCAGTAAAGCATTAAAAACAATCAAGCAACCCAGAAAAGTGCAAAAAATATCCCGTATTAACATATGCAGCCTGAGAAACAAGGTCCATGAAGTCAATAACTTGCTTGTAACAGATGACATTCATATGCTGACTATCTCTGAAACACACTTAGATAATACCTTTGATGATATAGTGGTAGCAATACATGGTTATAACATCTACCGAAAAGACAAATGCCAACAGGGGCGGTGTTGCGGTCTATATTCAGAACCACATTCCTGTAAAGCTTAGAGAGGATCTAATGTTAAATACTGTTGAAGTAATATGGCTACAGGTTCATTTGCCTCACCTTAAGCCCATTCTTGTGGGAAGCTGCTATAGACCACCAAGTGCTAACAGTCAGTATCTGGATAATGTGTGAAATGCTTGATAATGTATTTGATATCAACAGAGAAGTATATTTTCTGGGTGATTTAAATATCGAATGGCTCTCATCAAATTGCCCACGCGAGAAAAAACTTCAGGTTCAGGTTGTCAATCTACAAGGGTATTTACAAACAGCACAGGAATGAAATCAACATGTTCTGATCACATCTTTACTAATGCTGCAGAAATTGTTTAAAGCAGTATCAAAATCCATAGGATGTTGTGATCACAATATAGTAGCCATATCTAGGAAAACCAAAGTTCCAAAGGCTGGGCCTAATATAGTGAATAAGAGGTCATACAATACGTTTTGTAGTGATTCATATGTTGATGATGCCAATAATATTTGCTGGTCTGTGGTGTGTAATGAGGAGAAACCAGATGCTGCACTTGACACATTTATGAAATTGCTTATTCCAGTTACTAATAAGCACGCACCCATTAAGAAAATGACTGTAAAACTATTAAATCCCATTGGATTGATGAGGAATTGAAAAATTGTATGGTTGAGAGGATGAGGCAAAAGGTAATGCAAATAAGTCTGGCAGCCCAACTGATTGGCAAATGTACTGCAAGTTAAGAAATCATGTGACTAAACTAAATAAAAAGAAACTATACAATGAAAAACAAAAAATGCTATAAAGAATGATTGTAAAATGCTTTGGAGCACCTTAAATGACATTTTGGGAAAAAAGCAAACTCGGCTCCATTTTTTGAATCAGATGGCTCATTCATCACAACACACACTGATATTGCCAACTACTTGAATTCCTTTTCATTGGCAAGATAAGCAAACTTGGGTATGACATGCCAGCAACAAACACTGACATGACACATGGTTTTCTATTTTATTTATTTTTAACTTTTAGTAAATACTTTAACACATTTTTGGTTAAAGACATGTAAGTAAGCGTTCCACTGTAACGCCTACTACACTCGTTGTATTCAGTGCATGTGACAAATAAAATTTGATTTGATTTTTTCAATTTATTTGATATATCTGACGAAATTATTAAAGACAAGAATTGCTCTTTCGAATTTTGTAAAGTCAGTGTGAAAGAGGCAAAAAAAATATTGTCTATCAACAATGACAAGCCACCGGGGGTCTTACAATCTGGATGGAAAATTACTGAGGATAATAGCAGATGATATTGCCACTCCTATTTGCCACATCTTCAATTTAAGCCTACTAGAAAGTGTGTGCCCTCAGGCCTGGAAGGAAGCTAAAGTCATTCCGCTACCCAAGAATAGTAAAGCCCCCTTTAATTGCTCAAATAGCAGACCAATCAGCCTGTTACCAACCCTTAGTAAACTTCTGGAAATAATAGTTTTTGACCAGATACAATGCTATTTCACATTAAACAAATTGACAACAGATTTTCAGCACGATTATAGGGAAGGGCACTCAACAAGCACAGCACTTATACAAATGACTGATTGGCTGAGAGAAAGTGATGATAAAATGATTGTGGGGGCTGTCTTGTTAGACTTCAGTGCAGTTTTTGACATTAAAAAGAAGCCTCTAACATAATCCAGGTAGAATCAGGAATTTCCCAGGGTAGCTGTTTAGGCCCCTTACTTTTTCAATCTTTACTAACGACATGCCACTGAGTAAAGCCAGTGTGTCTATGTATGCGGATGACTCAACACTATACACATCAGCTACTACAGCAACTGAAATTACTGCAACACTTAACAAAGAGCTGCAGTTATTTTCAGAATGGGTAGCAAGGAATAAGTTAGTCCTAAATAACAAACCATTGTATTTGGGACAAATCATTCACTAAACCTGTAATGAATAATGTGGAAATTGAGCAAGTTGAGGTGACCAAACTGCTTGGAGTAACCCTGGATTGTAAACTGTCATGGTCAAAACATATTGACACGACAGTTGCTAAGATGTGGAGAAGTCTGTCCATAATAAAGTGCTACTCTGCCTAAACACCATCAACAAGGCAGGTCCTACAGGCCCTAGTTTTGTCGCAGCTAGACTACTGGTCAGTAGTGTGGTCAGGTGCCACAAAGAGGGACTTAGGAAAATTGCAGTTGGCTCCAGAACAGGATAGCATGGCTGACCCTTAAAAGTACACAGAGAGCTAACATTAATGACATGCATGTCAATCTCTCATGGCTCAAAGTGGAAGAGCGATTGACTTCATCACTACTTGAGTGTACCAAGCTGTCTGCTGAAAATGTTTGCACACAGCTCGGACACACATGCATACCCCACAAGACATGCCAGCAGAGGTCTCTTCACAGTCCCCAAGTCCAGAACAGACTATGGGAGGTGCACAGTACTACATAGAGCCATGACAACATGGAACTCTATTCCACATCAGGTAACTGATGCAAGCTGTAGAATCAGATAAAAAAAAGGTAAAAATACACCTTATGGAACAAGGACTGTGAAGAGACACACACAAAAGGTACAGACACATGCATTGTGATATTGTTGTATGCTAGTATTAAACATTTTGTATTAGAGATGTGGAGTAATATTATATGATGTACTGTTTTCTCTTTTGTTTATTATGTAAATGTAAGTGCTTTAACATGTTTGGACCCCAGGAAGAGTAGCTGCCGCCTCGGCAGCAGCTAATGGGGATCCCTAATAAATACAAATACAATCAATTTGTAGAAACATCAAGGACGATCAATGGAAACAGGATGCACTGGAGCTCAATTTCGGGTCAACAAATATTTTTTTGTTTTTACCTTTATTTAACTAGGCAAGTCAGTTAAGAACAAATTCTTATTTACAATGACGGCCTACCCCAGCCAAACCCGGACAACGCTGGGCCAATTGTGTGCTGCCCTATGGGACTCCCAATCACGGCCGGATGTGATGCAGCCTGGATTCGAACCAGGGACTGCGGTGACGCCTCTTGCACAGAGATGCAGTGCCTTAGACCGCAGCGCCACTCGGGAGCCCAAACAAATCTGATTAGGTCGCATCGGCGGAACAGATTCAGACCTAGATCTAGGATGCAACGTGACAGTGATTAGTAGTGCTGAGCGATTAACTGACATTTTGTTTATATTTTGTTTATATTTTCGTTTTGTAACAACTAATTGACCAACATTGGTTCAATTATTTGAATTGCAATTTCTCTGGAGATAAATGAGATCAAGCCCGACCTGTGCGATTTTAGTAAGGAGTTGTAGTTTCCAACAGGCCAATATTCTACATAGTTTTCTGCACTAAACTAAGTGATTAACGACAATGACCATAAATCATTGCCTGCCTACTTGTCCAGTCGGTGTTTCTTTTTAACGCCTGCTACGAAAAGAGAGAAGAATGCATGATTGAGGGATGGAGAGCAGTTGCTTCGGGAGGTATTCAGCAGTCATAAAAGTATGCCTTATATACTTTGAAGAACTACTAAAAGAGTGATTTTTGTCAGACAGCATAGGCAGCAGCTCTATAGAGATGAGATGATGACTTGGAATTAAATAATAGTCATCAAATAAAACATATGTAATATAGACTACAACTGAAATATTTTATTAAAGTAATGTGAATAAATGATGGTTAAGTTATAAGCAGTAATGGGCAGTCACTACTATCATGGGACTTTTAATTGTTTTATCCTGTGTAGTTACAGCATTCAACCCACATAATGCATAGTGCATTTAATGTTTAAGTAAATTATCAATGTAAAACCGTCATAATCTAACCGAAACCGAACCGGCCTCAAAAAGCACTAATTGCTCAGCACTATTGGTTAGTAAGTATACGGCCTGGCCCAACTGTTTGTCAGTCATCTAAATATTTACTGTCTGCCCTATTATCCCTATATCAACTCAATATATCTCTATTATTGACCTCAATTATTTGACTGGCCTATTGTTTGGTCGATAGGATGTTGGTTGACCAAGATTCTTTTGGGGTCGAGCACTAGCAAATATATACAGTGCATTCAGAAAGTATTCGAACCCCTTCCCCTGTTCCACATTTTGTTACAGCCTTAATCTACAATTAATTAAATAAAAAAAATCCTAATCAATCTACACACAATTCCCAATAATGAAAAAGCGAAAACGGGTTTTTGAAATGTTTTGATAATATATTAAAAATAAAGAACATTCACTTATTTACATAAGTATAGGGGTGGCAGTTAGCCTAGTGGTTAGAGCATTGGGCCAGTAACCGAAAGGTTCCTAGATCGAATCTCCGAGCTGACAAGGTAACAATCTGTCGTTCTGCCCCTGAACAAGGCAGTTAACCCATTGTTCCTAGGCCATCATTGTAAATAAGAATTTGTTTTTAACTGACTTGCCTAGTTAAATAAAGGTTAAAAAAACAAATTATTTGAATCATCATGTGGATGCATTTGTTCACTTTGCTGTGGTATTGGCACTGTTGTAGTGACCTGGTTGCATTTACTCGATTTGCTGTGCTTTGTTAGCAGTGTCCAACTGATTACAATGCATTTCCAGCAGGATCACCTAGACTAAACTGATTGAAAAACAAAGATCTTCTGTGAGTGAAATGCTGGATGCTTTGATCTGAAGCCAGTGGCAAGTGCGTGGAAAATGGATAAGGCGCCAAGCATGACATTTTGATTATCTTTGTTTAATGAGAGCAATCTTATTGAGCAGACAAAGTTGAGTGGAAATCAGTTGCAGCTGCAAGCTTCCATTGAGAGGCAATGAAACTTGAATGATGCATTTCGCATTAGCATAACTGATATTACCCTAACTATCAAAAACAAGTGAATGGCGGTCAAAATAAATAAATTAGGTAAAATGAACCCCAGCTATACATTCCAGGACGTTTACACAATGAGAAAGTGAGACAGTATTGCAGACTAACTGGATTCCCCTTAACAATGCTGGGATTGTCATTGTCCTGCTCTGATGGTTAAATATCAAGAGTGTGTGTGTGTGTGTGTGTGTGTGTGTGTGTGTGTGTGTGTGTGTGTTGGGGGGGAATGGAAGCGTTTAGAGGTGGCAACGCCTGCATAACTGTACAGCTTTGATGATGGCTGACTGGGTGTTGCAGGAAAAACTAAAGGGGACGTGGCTGACGTGCAAACCGTTATTACATTTTTTAAAATTGGTTAAAATTAGGTTTAGGGTTAGGGGTTTGGTTAAGTTAAGATAAGGGTCAGTTATAGATTATGGCAAGTCAATGGGCTGCTTGTCAGAAATGTCCCCTTAGTCTCTTCCAGGTGTTGCGGTGGTCTATACTTTGGAAGGGACACAACCATATGGTGTAGAAGCAGCCACCCCATTGGGTGACGCCATGTTAGTAGCCACCCTATTGAGTGAGGCCATAGTTCTTTATGGATCACACTTGGCACCCAAACAGTCATCTATTCTACAGTTCAGTTATAGTAGTAGTGTTCCAAACTCTCCCTAACTAGCCCACCAGACTCCAAATTAGCCCTGCAAGGTCTACCAGCTCCCATTTTCCTCTCCGTGTGTACTTTTCTACATTCATTACTCAGGAATTTTCCAGAGCCACCACTAATAATAGCTCTGATTGTGGAGGAAATGTTGCATGTAGTTCGTTTTTGTGCAAATCCCTAAACACCCCCATACATTCTAAGAAAATATAGCAAATGGATTCTTGTTAAAAAAGGCAAGGTAAGCGAACTCTGGCTGACATGCCTTTGTAGATGCCACCTAGGAAGGTCTGCCCTCCAAAATGACAAACTGAGCCTGAGGAGATTCATGATTCAAACTACCAGGCCACATAGTTGATGCCAGATGTTTTATAGTCTGCATTCATTCCTGGTCCCAATAGACTGCCTATGATATAGAATACTAATTATATGGTCTACTGTCCCCTTGAAATGTCACTAATAAAATGGTTACATTGACAGCCATATGAATCCAGGCCACTGCTGGAGGTCATAATGCAGGAATATAGGCATCAAAAATAGCCGTTTTCCCAAGTGTCTAATTTTAGTGGCACGTCCTGACCTCATTCCTCACCCACCCGAGGGGGACTGTGGGTATTCACTAGTTTTAACAATGTGAATAATGTTATTAATTAAGTAATTACATGCCACTTCAGACCACAGACTGTCTAAGCTTCAGATGCACGCAAGCTCTTTCACACACCACAAATCAGAGCCTCAGACCCACAGCAGTTCTACATACTTTACATTCAGAAAATAATGTAGGCTTACATTCTGTGTATTATATTACATAATGTAGGCTTACAATGATTTAGGAGATTGGGGATTATTGTTTTTGTATTTACGATCAGATATATAGTATAACATGCGTCATTGTGGAAAGCAACATAGCTTATATGATCACAAAAATCTGAACCATGCGGAGACCCTGATACGCTTTGTGCACTGATTGACTTGACTGCTAGCCCAGCAGACAGCCGTGAGGAGGAGAGAGGCAGAGAAATGTACACCAGGCAACAGTTAAAAGTTGATGACACTGCATCCTGCCTGGATGGCTATTAGAGATCTGGGTTCCACATCAACAAATACAATGCTTTCAGAAAGTATTCACACCCCTTGATTTTTTCCACATTTTGTGTTACAACCTGAATATAAAATGGATTAAATTGAGATTTGTCACTGGCCTAGACATAATACCCCATAATGTCAAAGTGGAATTATGTTCTTTACATTTTTTACAAATTAATAAAAAATGTAAAGCTGAAACGAGTCAATAAGTATTCAACCTTTTAGTTATGGCAAGGCAAAATAAGTTCAGGAGTAAAAATGTGCTTAACAAGACACATACGTTGCATGGACTCACTGTGTGCAATAATAGTGTTTAACATGACTTCTGAATGACTACCTCATCTCTGTACCCCAAACATACAATTATCTGTAAGGTCCCTCAGTCAAGCAGTGAATTTCAAATACAGATTCAACCACAAAGACCAGGGAGGTTTTCCAACGCCTTGCAAAGGGCACCTATTTTTAGACATTGAATATCCCTTTGACCACGGTGAAGTTAGTGAAGTTTTTAATTACAATTTGGATGGTGTATCAATATCGTGAAGTCGCCAGCAATTCCCAGCCCTAGTAAGAGGCTAGTAGGGGAGGGTATAGAGAGGGGCAGGGTGGGTGGGAGGGCCCATGCCAGGAGACGTGCCAAATGATCAGCCATCACACACTCACACAACATGACTGCAAGCGTTCACCCATTATGATGTTGAGCAGGTCAAATGAATATGAATGGCCCAATCACAATATGAATGGGCCTGCCTGCAAGCTGGTGCATGGAAACCAGGGGTCAACAGAGACAAAGTAAGCCAAAACTAAAAGTCAGTCAAACTCCCCTCTGTGTGTCTGTAGGGATGGGTGGGGAATGGGGCAACACAAACACATGGTAGCATCTTGTTTGTTACAGTTCTCCTCCCTAAAGTCAAAGCAGCTCAACACTCGAGGCTTAAAGGCCAAGAAAAGGAGAGAAAATATGTCCAGTCCTCACCAGGCACTGTGGCCAGGCCACACCCTGAGGAAAAAGGAGAAATAAAATAAAAAAGAGGAAATCGGAATTAAATCTGACCACCTGTGTGGCCACTGCGTCGCACAAATATCAAGACCATGAAAGCGAGAAAGAACGGCAAATTGATCCACCATTCACCAAATAGAAGTTGCCATTTATAGGCTACACAGGGTTTCTTATTTAAGCAATAAGGCCCGAGGAGGTGTGGGAAATGACCAATATACCACGGCTAAGGGCTGTTCTAATGCACGACGCAACGTGGAGTTCCTGGACACAGCCCTTAGCCGTGGTATATTGGCCATATATCACAAACCCGAGGTGCCATATTGCTATTATAAACTAGTTACCAACATAATTAGAGCCGTAAAAATACATGTTTTGTCATACCCATGATATACGGTCTGATATCCCACCGCTGTCAGCCAATAAGCATTCAGGGCTCGAACCACCCAGTTTATAAATCAGTTTATAGAACGGGTGGGTCTAATCCTGGATGCTGATTGGTTAAGACCGCACTCCAGCCACTGTCTATTCCACAAGTTACCACCGGCTAAATCTATGACGCTGAAATGCCTTTACTCTGTTCCATCTGACTGCGCAATCCACGGTCTCATCAGCTCAGCCAGGCAATGTATATACTTGATCTCCACTGTAAAAATAATCTAGACATTATCTCCCATTTATTTTAGATTAGCATTGGGTTTCCAACAGCGTAGATTTGTAAACACTTTGCTGTCCATCTCTCCTACATTCGCTGTCTCATGGTAATGAACGTGTCGGGAGTCGGGACAAGAGAGGTTGCCAGCTTTTCTCAGCCAGTTGAAATTATGAATCAGCATAATTTTTATGGATATCTACAAAGAAATGAATAAAGAAAAATGCGAAACGCAGCTAGTTTACTGTCATTCCAGCTTCAGTTTGAAGTGATTGTGTTAGCTGTGTAGTTGGCCATCTCTTCTGCACAGCGGCCTGGCGAGAGAGCAAATGTTCTATGCCAGGCAAAATCGTGAACCATTACCTCATTGTTATTGATGTATCCCTAGAAAACAACAAACGCAGATGCAGCTACTTTGCTGTTATTCTGGCTGCACTATTTGATGTGACTGAGTTAGCCAAAGTTGGCCAGCTAACAAGCAACGGATAAGAATGTTGCCAAACATCATGGCAGAAGAACATTTTGAACATATGACTAAATCCACAGAACAAAAGTACTTAACTGGGTCGCGTCTCTGGCAACCAAACCGATAGAACGAACAACTAGCCGGCTTGGGTAGCAACCCTAGATTTGTGTTGGGAGTCCGACTACTGTATATCTCGTGGAAGGACAAAATAGTATGAATAAATTAATCATGAAAATATGTCAATCATTATTTGAATATGTTGGTAACCCGTTGTATAAAACGAGTAATGCCCGAGAAGCCAGTGTTTGGAGGATATATTGGCAAGGTTTAACCTGCCCGAGACGAAAACAGCAGTGCCAATATATCCTCCAAACACCAGCTTCTCTGGCATTATCACTTTTGTGGAAAGTATGTAAAGGCAAACAATGCACCAAAGGCACATGAAAGTGAAGGCACAACCCAAAAGCCAGTAAGCCACTGGCCCTAAAGCACCCTGGTCTGACCAGGGTATCAGAGAGAAGGGAGAGAGAGAGAGAGAGAGAGGGAGAGAGGTGCAGGCGGGCAGCAGGGTGGAGTGATGCCTGGCACACCCTGATCTCTCTCACACGCACGCACGCAGTAATTTGGGCAAGATGGTGCCAACAGATAGGGCAGCTCTGCTTCTAGCTCCTAAGCAACTTTTCAGTATTTTGTTTTTTTGTGTGTTATTTCTATTTTATTTACAAGCATTTCACTACACCCGCAATAACATCTGCTAAACATGTGTATGTGACCAACACAATTTGATTTGGCAGCGGTGAGATGCAAAGCCACACTGGCATGAGGCAAGCGGCAAAAAATAGCCACTCAGTCTTTCTTCTCCTAACCCTGAGAATGAGGGAGGGAGGAAGAGGGATCTGAGAGCTGTAACCTTCTGCATCCGAAAGGGAAGGACGTCTTTCCTCTCTCAACGCATAGTTCAATTCCCCTGCAGACATGATTCATGGTTAGCCTGATGAAACCATGGCCCACCCAACCTAATGGGAAATGACAGATCCTCCCTCAACCAACTTCAGGGTTTATTTTTGATATTGAGACGCCTATGTCTACATAGCGGTTTACATTGCGTTTACTGTTACACTGCTGAGTGTTTCTCTTATATCAGAGGAATTACACAATATTTAAGGTACATGCAGTAACTTTTTCCAGCGGCATGATGTTATTCAAATAACAGCTAGCCAAGGTTGTAGGAAGCTCGGTCATAATGTAGACGACGTAGATGGCGTTGTCTTAACGGCTCTTAACCAACCATGCTATTTTTTCCCCCCCGCATTGTTCATAACTTGTTTTGTAGATATTACTGCTGCTACCATCTCTTATGAACGAAAAGAGCTACTGGTCATCAGAACAGTTTACACTCACCTCAAATTGGACAAGGGGTTCTTCAATGAGTCAGATGCGAGGGATATACTACAGACACCCAACCAGGCCCAGATCCCTGTGATTCGTTGGAAAAGGAAAAGTAGGTTTCGCGGAAAGATATCAGGATGCCTTGTGAGGATCAGGAGATGTGTGGCTAATCTGCCCTTGCCTTCCGTTATGCTAGCTAACGTTTAATCGATGGAAAATAAATGGGACGAACTGAAAGCACAAATATAATACCGACGTGACATTAAAAACTGTAATATCTTATGTTTCACCGAGTCGTGGCTGAACGACGACATTAACCTGTTAGGGCTAGGGGGCAGTATTTGCACGGCTGGATAAAAAAATGTACCCGATTTAATCTGGTTACTAATCCTACCCAGTAACTAGAATATGCATATACTTATTATATATGGATAGAAAACACTCTAAAGTTTCTAAAACTGTTTGAATGGTGTCTGTGAGTATAACAGAACTCATTTGGCAGGCAAAACCCTGAGACATTTTCTGACAGGAAGTGGATACCTGATGTGTTGTATTACCTTTAAACCTATGCCATTGAAAAACACAGGGGCTGAGGAATATTTTGGCACTTCCTATTGCTTCCACTAGATGTCACCAGCCTTTACACAGTGTTTTGAGTCTTCTGGAGGGAGATCTGACCGAACAAGAGCCATGGAACGATGATGGCCCATTAGACACCTGGCGCGCGAGTTCATGTTGGGTACCCTCGTTCCAATACGTTATAAAAGAGAATGCATTCGTCCACCTTGAATATTATTCATGTTCTGGTTAAAAAAGGCCCTAATGATTTATGCTATACAACGTTTGACATGTTTGAACGAACGTAAATATATTTTTTCCCCTCGTTCATGACGAGAAGTCCGGCTGGCTTAGATCATGTGCTAACAAGACGGAGATTTTTGGACATAAATGATGAGCTTTTTTGAACAAAACTACATTCGTTATGGACCTGTGATACCTGGAAGTGACATCTGATGAAGAGAATCAAAGGTAATGGATTATTTACATAGTATTTTCGATTTTAGATCTCCCCAACATGACGTCTAGTCTGTATCGCAAAGCGTATTTTTCTGGGCGCAGTGCTCAGATTATTGCAAAGTGTGATTTCCCAGTAAGGTTATTTTTAAATCTGGCAAGTTGATTGCGTTCAAGAGATGTAAATCTATAATTCTTTAAATGACAATATAATATTTTACCAATGTTTTCTAATTTTAATTATTTAATTTGTGGTGTTGACTTGACTGCCGGTTATTGGAGGGAAACGATTTCCTCAACATCAATGCCATAGTGAAACGCTGTTTTTGGATATAAATATGAACTTGATAGAACTAAAAATGCATGCATTGTCTAACAATGTCCTAGGAGTGTCATCTGATGGAGATTGTAAAAGGTTAGTGCATCATTTTAGCTGGTTTTATGGTTTTGGTGACCCTGTCTTTGAATTGACAAAACATTACACACAACTCTTGTAAATGTACTGTCCTAACATACTCTAAATTTATGCTTTCGCCGTAAAACCTTTTTGAAATCGTAAAACGTGGTTAGATTAAGGAGATGTTTATCTTTCAAAGGGTGTAAAATAGTTGTATGTTTGAAAAATTTGAATTTTGACATTTATTTGGATTCAAATTTGCCGCTCTTGAAATGCACCTGCTGTTGATGGAGTGCACCACGGGTGGGACGCTTGCGTCCCACCTAGCCCATAGAGGTTAAAAGAGGTCAACATTCACAAGTCCGCTGGGCCAGATGGATTCCAGGATGTGTACTCCGAGCATGCGCTGACCAACTGGCAAGTGTCTTCACAGACATTTTCAACCTTTCTCTGAGTCTGTAATACCAACATGTTGTTTCAAGCAGATCACCATAGTGCCTGTGCCCAAGAACGCAAAGGTAACCTGCCTAAATGACTACCGACCCGTAACACTCACATCTGTAGCCATGAAATGTTTTGAAAGGCTGGTCATGGCTCACATCTTTCTCCCAGAAACCCTAGACCCACTCCAATCTGCATAACGCACCAACAAATCCATAGATGATGCAATCTCTATTGCACTCCACACTGCCCTTTCCCACCTGGACAAAAGGAACACCTATGTGAGAATGCTATTCATTGACTACAGCTCAACATTCAACACCATAGTGCCCTCAAAGCTCATCACTAAGCTAAGGACCCTATGACTAAACACCTCCCTCTGCAACTGGATCCTGGACTTCCTGACAGGCCGCCCCCAGGTGGTAAGGGTAGGTAACAACACATCCGCCACGCTGATCCTCGACACGGGGGCCCCTCAGGGGTGTGTGCTCAGTCCCCTCCTGTACCCCCTGTTCACTCGTGACTGCATGGCCAGATACGACTCCAACACCATCATTAAGTTCGCTGATGACAACAGTGGTAAGCCTGATCACAGACAATGATGAGACAGCCTATAGGGAGGTGGTCAGAGAACTGACCGTGTGATGCAAGGACAACAACCCCTCCCTCAACATGATCAAGGCAAAGGAGATGATTGTGGACTACAGGAAAAGGACCGAGCACACCCCTATTCTCATCAACGGGGCTGTATTGGAGCATGTTGAGATCTTCAAGTTCTTTGGCGTCCACATCAACAAACTAACATGGTCTAAGCACACCAAGACAGTCGTGAAGAGGGCACGACAAAACCTATTCCCCCTCAGGAGACTGAAAGATTTGGCATGGGTCCTCAGATCCTCAAAAGGTTTTACAGCTGCAACAGCGAGAGCATCCTGACGGGTAGCATCACTGCCTGGTATGGAAACTACTCGGCCTCCGACTGCAAGGCACTACAGAGGGTAGTGTGAACGGCCCAGTACATCACTGGGGCCAAGCTTCCTGCCATCCAGGACCTCTATACCAGGTGGTGTCAGAGGAAGGCCCTAAAAATTGTCAGACTCCAGCCACCCTAGTCACAGACTGTTCTCTCTGCTACCGCATGGCAAGCGGAACCGGAGCGCCAAGTCTAGATCCAAGAGGGTTCCAAAAGCTTCTACCCCCAAGCCATAAGACTCCTGAACACCTAATCAAATGGCTACCCAGGCTATTTGCATTGCCCCCCACCACCTACCTGCTGCTACTCTGTTATTATCTAGGCATAGCCACTTTAATAACTCTACCTATATGTACATAATTACCTCAACACCGGTGCCCCAGCACATTGACTCTGTGCCGGTACCCCCTGTATATAGCCCCGCTATTGTCATTTACTGCTGCTCTTTATCTCTCTTACTTTTTCTATAGTTTTTTCTTAAAACTGCATTGTTGGTTAAGGGCTTATAAGTAAGCATTTCACTGTAAGGTCTACACCTGTTGTATTCGGCACATGTGACAAATAAAATTTGATACAGTAGCAGGCTCTGATCTCATCCAGCTCAGACCAGAGAGTGGCTCTCCAGGGGCAGGTTCCAGGATATCCATGTCTTGCATTGATTGAGCCACAGAGGAAGCTACCATTTCCTGCTCCAGCGATGGGTCCAGGTGGCATGATTAATGTGACCACTGTGTCAGCCTTAGCCGTGACACACACAAACACAATGGGTCCAGAGTCACGACAGGCTACTGGAGCTCGGAACAACCTACCCAAAACAAAATGCAGGTCCTGGCAGCCAGGCGGATGAACAGAAAAAGGACAGGGAACAAACAGGGCTACTATCAGGAAGAGGTGTGCTATTACCAGGGCCAGGGTCTTTGTTCAGTTCAGACACATTTGAGTATCTTTATTTAACTAGGCAAGTCAGTTAAGAACATATTCTTATTTACTTGTGCACCGCCCTATGGGACTCCCAATCACGGCCAGTTGTGATACAGCCTGGAATCGAATCAGGGTCTGTAGTGACACCTCTAGCACTGAGATGCAGTGCCTTAGACCGCTGCGCCACTCAGGAGCCTCTCAATCTGACAGGGCCATGTGAGTATCTGACAACGTGGCTGCTACATACATTTACATTAGTAATTTATCCAGAGCAGCAGGAGGATAATATTACTTATGCAGCAGGGGGATGTCGTCACAGGACGCCTATAAATAGTCAATCAATAATTAATCATTTTATATAACACTTTTCCCCAAGGCTCTCATCCATCATCATCTGGATAGAAGGACATTTGAGGGTAACTTGCTGCAGTATGAAACTTGAATAGTAGATAACACATGGAAAGTCTGCAACAGGGTGAACAGAAATGTAAGCACTTTGATTGTAGTTTGGAGGATCCTCAAAGGAGACTGCCTACATATATCAATGTGTTTTTCTCATCATTCTTTCAGGGGGTCCTGGCTTTGATTTGATCAACTGCACTGCAATTTAGTGAGTGAACATTCCCAATATAAAGCTGTTGGTTTGACCCTTCAGAAAGTACCTTGCTGACTAACAGACATTTTTCCCCATAGTAAATCAAAACAAGCAGTCAAAGCACTAGGCTATGAGGAACCTCGATATATGCTTGCGAGGGCTAGCATCTAAGGGGTAAAGCACAAACCTTGCTGAGTTAGAGTTGCATTTGGTCATAGAACAAACCAGATGATTAAGTTCATTCTGCCCCAGACCCCCAAAAAGATAAAGATATTTCTTTAGTGGATGATTGAGAGCTTTCTAAGAGGTGAGATTTGACGGTCAATCACCTGGCTAACAGCCATAACCTACAGACAATCGGAAGTGTGTGTAGCCTCTGGGGTAGCATGTGTGCGTGACTGGCTTGTGTTCTGAGGGGAACCCCCCCTCCCCAATCACCTCCTTTGGCCAGAACACACACACACACACACACACTCTCACGACAGGATGTTGGAAACAGAGGATAAGTCAGGGCTGTTTTTAGCTCCAACAGTGCTAAAGTGGCTTTAAAGCTTTTCCATGTCTCTCCTGGCCCTGCATGATGAATCAGCTTTACTCCTTCTGTCCTGTTGTCTCCATTCTACATCAGTCAATGGATGCCACCTCAATCCCAAACACATGCATGGAGAGACATGAAGATTAGAAAAGTTTATTCAAGTGCCAGTCCTCAATATAACATTTGACAAGGTAAAGAAACTGAGGCTGACTCAAAGAGATGAACGTCAGACAATTTGGATCAATCCCTCTACCATTAAGAACTTTCAAGGAAGCAGGGAGAGACATTAAGCAAAGTGTGGGCATTAGGCAAAGTCAAGGGCCAAACACGTTAAGAAAACCCTCTCGTTCAATCAGAATTTTTCCTGAACAGACAACTGTTGTGCTCTTCAAATTAAATTATGTTGATAACACACTACACTAAATTAACAATCTGTCATCTACTTAAATACACTCGACACATTAGGCTAGTAAAACAATAAGGGCACAGCCCAAGACACCATCCATTGTCCTCTATCTACACACATACATAACCCAGCACTCAAGAGGGGACAAAGATGGCATAGTACAACAATGTCCTGCTGAAATAGCACAACTACCACTTGACATGTGGGAAGCAGTGGCCTGTGCATGACCCACTGAGGGTCAGCTACTGGGCTCAAATCACACTACAGACACTGCCACTGTGGCTCTGACTAGCAGTCTAATGGTCCACCCTTCCTCACCACCACACCGAGGAGGGAGTGACTGTTTACTCAGCCCCACGCCAGGAAGCGAGGAGGGGTAAGCCGGCTTGAGAGGAACATTGTCGGGAGTAAGGGGACTGGGTACTTTTTCTAAATCTCATGTGCCAAAACAATGCAACTGCTCAGTGAAATATTAACTTTAAATGTGAAGTAAAGCTACTGGTGAAAATTGGGACGAATTCTTGTTTGGAAAAGACAACGAAGACGATGATGAACTTGCGAGCTGTGCATTTTCTTCAGTAGTCGGCACCACGGGTGTGTAAGACTCACTACGATGAATGAATACGAGTAGCATTTGCCAATATACCAGCCACAAGCAAAAACGCATTTTGTTGGTTTAAACAGGCCTCATAATAAAATGTACACTGTGAGATGTGCCAAACAAAGATGTGCCCCCCCCCCCAAAAAAAAAAAAAAAATCGATCCCCAGCTCAGGGCTCCAGCTATGCAATTCGCTTGCTAACTAAGAGACTCGCTTCCAATATCAAGTTTCTTGGTTACAGCAGAGACAAATCAATCCTCTCCTGGATCAAGATCCCTGCTGCATAAATAGATTTTTTTGTGTCAATGTTTTTATTAGGGATGCACAATATATCGGTGAACATATCGGAATTGGACAATATTAGCTAAAAATGCCAACATCGGTATCGGCCCGATGTCTAGTTTAACGCCGATGTGAAAAACCAATGTCAAAGCTGATGTGCATACCTATATAACGTACAGTGGCGAGAAAAAGTATGGGAACCCTTTGGAATTACCTGGATTTCTGCATAAATTGGTCATCAAATTTGATCTGATCTTCATTTAAGCAATAGACAAACAGTGTGCTTAAACTAATAACACACAAATTGTATTTTTCTTGTCTATATTTAATACATCATTTAAACATTCACAGAGTAGGTTGGAAAATTGACTACTCCAAAAGCTATTTGGAGTCAGGAGTCAGCTAACCTGCAGTCCAATCAATGAGACAAGATTGGAGATCTTGGTTAGAGCAGCCTTGCCCTAAAAAAAATAAAAATAAAATAAAATAAAAAAAACTCAGAATTTGAGTTTGCTATTCACAAGAAGCATTACCTGATGTGAACCATGCCTCGAACAAAATAGATCTCAGAAGACCTAAGATTAAGAATTGTTGACTTGCATAAAGCTGGAAAGAGTTACAAAAGTATCTCTAAAAGCCCTGATGTTCATCAGTCCGCGGTAACAAAAATGTTCTATAAATGGAGAAAGTTCAGCACTGTTGCTACTCTCCCTAGGAGTGGCCGTCCTGCAAAGATCACTGCAAAGATCGAGTCTACGATACGTAAAACACTAAACAAGAATGGTGTTCATGAGAGGACACCATGGAAGAAGCCACCGCGGTCCAAAAAAAAACATTGCTGCACATCTGAACTGTGCACCTGGATGTTCCACAGCGCTACTGGCAAAATATTCTGTGGACAGATGAAACTACAGTCGAGTTGTTTAGAAGGAACACACAACACTATGTGTGAAGAAAAAAAAGGCACAGGACACCAACATCAAAACCTCATCCCAACTGTAAAGCATGGTGGAGGGAGCATCATGGTTTGGGGCTGCTTTGCTGCCTCAGGGCCTGGGCAGCTTGCTATCATCGACAGAAAAATGATTTCCCAAGTTTATCAAGACATTTTGCAGGAGAATGTTAGGCTATCTGTCCGCCAATTGAAGCTCAACAGAAGTTGGGTGATGCAACAGTACAACGACCCAAAACACAGAAGTAAATCCACAACAGAATGGCTTCAACAGAAGAAAATACGCCATCTGGAGTGGCCCAGTCAGAGAACTGACCAACTCGACTGAGATGCTGTGGCATGACCTCAAGAGAGCAGTTCACACCAGACATCCGAAGAATATTGCTGAACTGAATCAGTTTTGTAAAGAGGAATGGTCCAAAATTCCTCCTGACCGTTGTGCAGGTCTGATCCACAACTACAGAACACATATGATTGAGGTTATTGCTGCCAAAGAAGGGTCAACCAGTTATTAAATCCAGGGGTTAACATACTTAATTGTTTGTGTGTTACTGGTTTAAGCAGACTGTGTTTGTCTATTGTTGTGACCTAGATGAAGATCAGATCAAATTTGATGACCAATTTATGCAGAAATCCAGGTATTTCCAAAGGGTTCACATACTTTTTCTTGCCACTGTAGGTACATGAGGTCACGTAAGATTTTGCGCTACACCTGCAACATAGCATTCTTAACCTAGCCCACAATATGTGCTGTGTGGCTCGAGCAGCCAAGTCGATCGGTCATTTGAAAGAGTAAGAACATTTCAGCGAGACAACTCAAAAGGTGAAATCCATTAACACCAAGATAATGTAATCATTGCCCTTGACAATCAACAGTTCTCTGTCGTGGGTGATGTTGGCTTTCGCGACTGGTCGAGCACCGGCAAACTAACGTTACCAAGTGCGCTATTGTTCAGATGTTGCCCTACCAGAGTTACACAGTAATAGCGTCACTGCTATTAGCTTCACGACATACTATGGAAGGCAGTTTGGGTCTTTGCGTGTCAAAAAAGATCAAATAACACTATTTGACCAATTAAATAAGCTTTTAATTTGACATGTCAAATAACAGTTCTATTAAAGGATGTTGTGTGTTCTGAATTTGCACGTGCAAGGCAAACGCCACCATTACCATCAGCAGCACTGTCAAAGCTGTACAAAAAAAGTATTTAAACAAGCAAACACCGGCCACGAACGATGTGTTTACAATACCGCGTTGGCACTTCTGCTTGGTAACTAGCTAGCACCAATACAACCAGCCTGAAAACAATGACCAGTAGAAACTGCAGTCATTTCCACTATTCTTAGCAATGATTTACGAATCCTTGTGCGTAATTATTAGCTAGGTAGCCACTGGTTCGCCTATTGAAATTGAACTTCAGTTCATGAAAATAAATAGCTAGCCAGCTACTAAACCGTTGCCCAAAACTAACGTCATAAGCAGCCAGCTAGCTTCATCTGGCTAGTGAGGCTCGACCGGACCGGGTTATGTGTTGTGAAGCTAGCCACAATAAGGATTAGGCACAATAGTGGACTTTGCGGTTTGCCTTCAAAATAAAAGTACCTCTTTGAAAGTGATGCAGAAGGTTACAATTGGTGGAATCATGCCATATTTAGACTAGATAATGTTAAACAAGGTTGGAATGTGAAGTAATGAAATGGGGTATCAGTCTACTCGGTGACACCCACAAAACACAACCGAAGAGCTTAGGCAAATATTAGCGGTGAACTGTAGCTCTTATCGCGGGACTGTGACTATGTAAAATCACATCCCCAATCAGCCTATTGTGTGTATTGACTTTCATATTGCACAGTACAGCTTTACCTAAGGATTGGGGATCAATGAAATGGGTTAACAGTCTACTCAATACATTTTTCCTCAGAGTTAGACTCCTGAACAGACAACTGTTGTGCTCTTCAAATTAAATTATGTTGATAACACACTACACTAAATTAAATTATTAAATTATTAGTCCTCCTCAGAGTTAGACTCCAAAACATCCACACTGTCATGCTCTGACCTTAGAGATCCCTTTTATTATCTATTTGGTTAGGTCAGGGTGTGATTAGGGTGGGAAATCTTATTGTTTCTATTTCTTTGTTGGCCTAGTATGGTTCCCAATAAGAGGCAGCTGTTTGTCGTTGACTCTGATTGGGGATCATACTTAGGCAGCCTTTTTTCTCACCTTAGTTTGTGGGATCTTGTTTGTGTGTAGTTGCTTTCTGCACTGCATATAGCTTTACGTTCGTTTTTGTATTTTGTTGTTTTTTCCGGTGTCATTTTAATAAAAGTAAAATGTATGCCTACCACGCTGCACCTTGGTCCAAAGTTTACGACGAGCGTAACACACAGTATTGTTTTCCTCTGGAATAGTGTTCAATACACACAGGTTGACAATAAATGTGGCTCAATTCAGTTGTTTAGAGTCCCGCAATAAGAGCTACCGTGCTAAAGTTCTCTGGGTGTCACGGAGTAGACTAACTCCATGTCATTGATCCACAATCCACAGGTAGGGATGTACAGTGAAATAAGTATGCCCCCAATGCAATTCTAAAGTATAATACATCCTGTTTGATTATAACAGATTTGTCAAATTAACAAATTATTGTCTTTTGTTGATTTTATATAACATTCCAACCTCGTTTAGCATGATCTGTTCAATTATGGCACAATCCTACTATTTCTATGTATTTGCCTCACTGTCAATGACATACTTTATTTTGAAGGCTAACCGCAAAGTCCACTATTGTGGCTAGCTTCACATAGATGGGTCGGACCACCATTAATCATAAGAACTGTCTTATAAATTAGGGTTATTTTAGATGACACCTTGCTATATAGTTAGCTAGCTAACTATAGCTACTGAAACAGATTGTTTGCATCCATGAGCAAGCTACCTTTTTTTTTATGACCAGCACTGTAGGTGAGCGAGACAACTTAACCAGCATCATAGCATACGTGTCGATGAATCGTTGTGACATATTAAATATGAGTGATAGTGTAATCAATGTGTAATAACAAAAAAAATTATGAACACGTTAAATTATGTGACGTGCAGTCATATTCGGCTCCTTATTGGTCAACACACTTATTTGACACATATTTTTTGACATGCAAAGACCCAACCAGCGTTCCATAGAAATCCTGGTTGAGAATGAAATGACTGAACAAATGTACAACAAAACAACACAGCAAGTAAGTGAAATAAATAGGTTTTGATTCTGTTTTACTGGTAATGGGGACATGCGTAAATGCAAACAAAATAACTTTTTGGTCAGTGTGTGTAACCTTTATTTAACTAGGGAAGTCAGAACAAATTCTTATTTACAATGACGGCCAACCCCGGACGACCCTGTGCCAATTGTGCGCCGCCCTATGGGACTCCCAATCCCGGCCGGATGTGATACAGCCTGGATTCGAACCAGGGACTGTAGTGATACCTCTTGCCTGAGATGCAGTGCCTTAGACCGCTGCATCCATGTGTGTGTGCGTGGGTGTTAACCATTTAACTGTACTAGAATACTTAAAAGGCTGCAAACATTTTAAAATATTGGTTATTGGTATCTTTTTATGGGGCAAGGAAAATATCAGATATCGGTATCAGCCAAAAATGTAATATCGGTGCAACACTAGTTTTTATTTTATCACACTGTATACCACAGTATGGTACAGGAACTGTTTGAAGGTATGAAAATCTGGATACCGCCCAATCCTATACTCTACACAGTAACATAGGTCAGAGTTCAAAGTAAAGGAATGACATGCACATTACTGTGAACATGGATGTTTAAGGTACTGAAATTTAAGCAGTCTTCATGGTTTGTCAAAGGGGACATGAAAGGAACAAGCTTGGCTAAATTGAAATCAATCTTGTCCATTTGTCTCCATTCCGTTATGCTTGGTTTTGGTACACACAGATAAAGGTGGACATTATTGGTTTGGGTAATGAATAGGGAGGGTTCACAAAGGCACTGGTTAATCAAGCCACAACAGAAATCTATAAACGTGCAAATGAGTACCTGCTCCTACTCATTTTAGTCCTTTAGTAGACGCCCTAGGACACACATTGGTCCTATTAATTTCAAGGAACTGAACTGGCTTCCAGTTGAGCTCCGGGTGGTGCAGATCAAACTGTTTTTTCAAGTTACACATGTCCTTGTCCAGTTACCGGTCTGGTTATTTATATTTCTTTAGAGATAAACCATTTAGGACGTTATGGGCAAAATGCTTTAAAAATGCACCAGCTTAAAGAAAGTATCATTGTTTCAATGAATGTTACTTGGTAATCCATTCAATTCCTTTTACAATTTCCTCCCTATTGATGAAATTATTTGAGATGTATTTTGTTTTCATGTTATAATCCTGTGTATATTTTGTTTTCATGTATTTCCACGAGGACCACAATGGTCCTTTGGTGTCATCCTCAATGATTTTAGTGGCATTGTACTGTATCCACATGTAAGGTGTTTTTTATTTAAAAATAGTCAAATAATTCAAAACAATAAAAAATCGTATCCTGAGTGGGGGCACCGTGGAAGTTTACATTAACAATTAATCAAAGTAAAAGCCAAAGTAAAAATCATGGACGGCAACAGAGATGATTTGGGGCCTCAATGGGGTACTCTGACTGGCATATGGTCTTTAAAATGTTCACCATGATAATATTTATGCTTCTAACGCACCATATTCATAAACACTGAGCAGGACATTCAGCACCACAAATTGCATCCGTTTCAACGACAGCCTCGAAACCTTAACGACTTGGAGAAGATCTGCAAAGAGGAGTGGGAAAAAAATCCCTCCTGAGATGTGTGCAAACCTGGTGGCCAACTACAAGAAACATCTGACCTCTGATTGCCAGCAAGGGTTTTGCCACCAAGTACTAAGTCATGTTTTGCAGAGGGGTCAAATACTTATTTCCCTCATTAAAATGCAAATCAATTTCTAAAATTTTTGACATGCGTTTTTCTGGATTTTTTGTTGTTGTTATTCTGTCTCTCACTGTTCAAATAAACCTACCATTAAAATGATAGACTGATCATTTCTTTGTCAGTGGGCAAACGTACAAAATCAGCAGGGGATCAAATACTTTTTTCCCCTCACTGTATGTGGCAAGAGTACAATAAACCATGTAATAATTTTCCTGGAATCGTTTTCCAGTCAGTGTGAGTCTCTTTCCTCATACTTCTCTTTGGAGCCACAAGCTAGAGAGACTAGGGCTGTTCCTTTCCGTGTTTGTCGGTATCCACAAATACAGATGATTGTGAAACGGTTACCATAGGTACAAAGGTATCACATTTGCATTTTATTGTCTGGGCATGATGTGGTGTGGGAGGAGGCTGGAGGCAGGCATACTCAGCTAGGAAAACTGCTGCCTCCTCATCCCGCTCTACCTTCACCTATACAGCATTACGCCAACACACACACACACACACACGTCAGAGAATTCTACCCATCTGAGTCAACATGGCATTTTCAAGTGCCAACAATTACATACACGAGAAGTGCCCTCAAGCAAATACATACATGCACGTGGACTTTCTGGTCAAAAAAACATATTGGATTCAATGCTGTCATACCTGTTTGTTTATGTTTGTCAAATCCAAAGCATGGAGGAAAGTTTATGACGTGGGCAAGTGTGTAAAAGGCATACAACCAGGTGTGATGGAAAAAATGGAATGGATGGCTGCAAATTCCCCATAAAATAAATGTTATTGAAACATAACATAACCATAAACTCCTCAGGTATTTAGAAGACATTGCAAGAAAAACCTGCCACATAATAGCGCCTCACAATTCTACTGTTCTAAGAGTGTCTGGAAGCACAAACAAATGAAGCGGAACTAAGGGCTGTATCTTTATGGCCACACCTGTGACCCTGTCCATAAATCACATTTTATTTGTCACATGCGCCAAATACAACAAGTGTAGATCTTACAGTGAAATGCTTACTTACAAGCCCTTAATCAACAATGCTTAAAGAAGTTAAGAAAAAAAAGTGTTAAGTAAAAAATAGAAAATAAAAGTAACATACCACACACTAAGTTAAGAAAAAAAAGAAAGAAAAAAAGACCGCAGCAGTATAAAAGAGGGGACTGGGTAGCCCTTTGATTAGCTGTTCAGGAGTCTTATGGCTTGGGGGTAGAAGCTGTTAAGAAGCCTTTTGGACCTAGACTTGGTACTCCGGTACCGCTTGCCGTGCGGTAGCAGAGAGAACAGTCCATGACTAGGGTGGACATAGCAGACTTAAAACAGGAAACACTTCCCTCTTGATACACTCATCTGACCGATCCAATTGTTGATTAGACAAGATAAAACCTGATATTACTATGACCTTTTTGAGTGTCATCACTGTATTGTAACTGGAAACTGTGAATATTATCAGCATCCTTTTTCCTCATTGGCCTTTGAACATGCGCTCATTTACCTGCAACAGCAATAAAGCAAACAAAGCTAAGGGTGTAAAGTACAATGATTTCCCATCACCATGACTCCATCCCTATGTAGTAAAATTGTAGATAACTGTATACGGGTGGATACTGGGGTGAAACGGTTCACAAAACTCACGGTTCGGTTTCGATACATTGACAAAATAAATGCCTGCGAAATATGTCATTTGTATTTAGAATTTTCATTTATTATAATAGTAAACATGGGTAGCTTGAATTCCCAGGAGCATAAGGAAACAAAGGGACAACAAAAAACAGCAGTGCCTGCCTTATAACATGAAATAAAATAGTCATTTAAAACAGAACTTCAACAACAGTGTGTAGTCCAGCAGCATATATCAACATTAAGTCACATAGCAGTGCCTTAAACAAAATAGGACCACTTGAAACTGGTTACTTGAAAAAAATAAAAACATTTTTATCAGATTTTCAAGTTTTTCTTTCAGAAGATTAGTCTATCCACATTATCTGCAGTGAGCACAGATCGGCTTGCTGTGACAATGTCAGCCGATGTGGAGAATACACTCTCGCTAGGGACAGAGGTCCCGGGCACAGCCAGGTAGCGCCTTGCTAACATGGCAACATGAGGGTATATTAACTCTTTGGTCTTCCACCATGTAAGTGGATCAGCATCCAGGGGAATACAGTCCACTTCCCTGTATGAGGTCACCTCCTCCTCCTCTATGACCTTGACCTTTGACTTGGTTCCCGGTCACAATCTCTCCTGTGAGTTCATTGTAGACTCTCTGACGAGCAGCAGCATCCAGGTGCAGCAGGGATTTGAACCGGGGGTCACAATATATAAGTCACCTTCCTGATCTTTGCTAGGAGGCGAGAGATTGGATTCACTGATATTGCTTTTTGAGATGCTAGATTAATAACGTGAGCAAACATGCTATCTGTGGCCCCAATCCAGCTAGTGCAACTGCATTTACAATATTTCTAGCGTTGTCAGTGGTCACAGGAACCGTTACATTATCCCTCTCCAACTTCCCTTAGCTCTTCCCACGTTTGCACTGGTGTGACTATTCTCAAGGGGACGTGTTTAAAGGACATGGCTTTTTATCTCCCACTCTGCCGTAATGGAATGAGCCGTTACAGTAAGGTAGCTCTCTGTAGCTCTAGAAGTCCACCTGTCTGGTGTTAGGAGCAACAGACCGCGTTTCTGACAACTCGCGCTCTCAAGTTATGTTGTTTTTTTGTATAAGGCAGGTATTAATGTCTGGGCAAAATGTGTGCGGGAAGGAATAGTGAAGCGCAGCTCAACCACTGGCCAGGATTCAAACAAATGCACTGACATCTCACTGCACTTGGCTTAAAGGTAATTTATGTTTCTGAACATGTTTCTGAACCCCGCATTCTCTACCACAGAGAAGGGTCTATCTGCCGCTATGCATTTTGCCATCGCTGCATTGATTTCTTTAGCCCTAACGGAGTCAGCTGCATATTGTTGCCTGAAGGCTGTGGGGAGAAGTGGTTGCCATTTCATTTTTTCGCCTAGTCCCACCGATTGGCACTTTGGGGTGATGTCGGCGCAAATGAGTAGTCATGTTACTCGTATTGCCACTCTAACAGGCTATCAGCAATGAACAGAGCCTACATGTTGTAGAAGTTTTATCCACCACTCGTTGGCAATCCCCGTTATAGTTTACAGGGAAACCGAAATGTTCCCAGACGGCAGACCTGAATGATACTGGGGCGTCTTCTAGTTGTGGCTCGCCAATGCTTGCCATGTTGCTCCTTTGCATTTAGCTAACTGTGAATTCCTTCATAAGCTAATTGCTGCTACGACGGTCTCTCAGCTCTGTTCTCGCTGGAGTTAAATAACTAATGTGCGGAGCAGCAGACAACTATAAACAACTTTATTACTTTGTGGATATTTTTCCCAAGTTAATTTATACGCCATTGCAAAAAAAAATAAAAAATACATTTTCCTATATATAATATCTGATTAATGTATTGTTCGGTTCACAGTGTGTACCGAACCGTGCACCCTGTACCGAACGGTTCAATCCGAATACACAAACCGTTTCACCCCTAGTGGATGCATTTTTCTTTTAAGCAGAGGTTAGATTAATCATGGGCACAAGTGCCTGTGTGTGTCTGCCAGGGTCTATGTGTTTGACTTGGTCTCTCAGACAAGGCAGCTGTTCTTATTATCCAGGGTTTGTGCCAGATGTCTGGCTCTCTCAGTCATCACTACAACCCTTGGCCTCAGTGCAGTACAACAGTCCTGTTAGAAACATACAGCTCTGAACCCTTGGCCTCAGTACAGCACAGCAGTCCTGTTAGAAACATACAGCTCTGAACCCTTGGCCTCAGTACAGCACAGCAGTCCTGTTAGAAACATACAGCTCTGAACCCTTGGCCTCAGTACAGCACAGCAGTCCTGTTAGAAACATACAGCTCTGAACCCTTGGCCTCAGTACAGCACAGCAGTCCTGTTAGAAACAAAGCTCTGAACCCCTGGCCAGTGGCGTAAAGTACTGAAGTAAAAATACTTTGAAGTACTACACAAATGCTTTGTTTGTAAATGATGTCTGAATGTTGGAGCATGCCCCTGGCTATCCGTAATGAAATAAAAAAACACAACCAGATGCCACTGTTCTTCTTAATATAAGTCATTTCAAATGATTTATACTTTTGATACTTAAGTATGTTTTAGCAATTACATTTGATACCTAAGTATATTTAAAAGCAAATAGTTTTAGACTTTTACTCAAGTAGTATTTTACTGGGTGACTTTCACTTGAGTCATTTTCTATTAAGGCATCTTTACTTTTACTCAAGTATGACAATTGGGTACTTTTTCCACCACTGCTCCTGGCCTTAGTGCAGTACAACAGTCCTGTTAGAAATATACAGCTCTGAACCCCTGGCCTCAGTGCAGTACAACAGTCCTGTTAGAAATATACAGCTCTGAACCCCTGGCCTCAGTGCAGTACAACAGTCCTGCTAGAAACGTTTAACTTCACTTCATGCATCATTCAGACTAGGATATACACCAAGATGATAACACAGGGCTTGTGATTCTCATAAGTGGTCTTTCTCTGCTATGGATGATGTTCATCTACTGTAGGTGGCATACCAGTTTAATGAACCTGCTGATATAACATCCCACTCTCTCCCCATGTTTCTCTCTGTACTCTGTGTGGGAGGGAGCTGAACAGTGGTACTCTGTAATACTGCTTAGTCTAAACACCCTCTGCTTCCAACCTCCTACCCTACACACAAACACTGCTTTGCCAACCTGTGCTCTGGAGCGTGTTGTTTCGGGCCTCCTTGAGAGGGCTTTCAGGACTGGCGGAGGTGTACATCATCATTGTTCGAATGCAGAACAGTCAATCAAAAGCTTCCTTTCAATAGCTAGTCACTAGCAGGGTTTGCTATTTGATGTGGTTGAAGCCACTCTGTATGCAAGTGCTCCTCTACAGATAGGCAGGTGTTAGAGTTGCAATAAGACACTTCTTTCTCTATGAAACACGGAGGAATCAGGAATAGACCTTGATACATGCAAGGCTCAACTAGTTTAATGTCATTCCACCATATCTGGCCCAGGGGCTGCAACAATATTATGGGCTGAAGCAGCAGGCAGTGACCATGTCATTTTCAGATCAAAACATGAATACCAGTTTAAATCCGGGGATAAATCCTAACCCTCTCAGCCTTGGGTTGTGGCCCCTGGCAGGAGGCTGGACCTGCTCACTGGGTTTGAGGTGAGGTGGGACAAGACTCAATGGTAATGCTCATTACGGAACACCGTAGATAAACATTTTGCAACAGAAAATGAAAATTAGTTTCTTAATTGCACAACTTCAGATCGTATATCCTTCTTGTAAACAGCTTTTATCCATTTTGTGCCTACTGAACACAACCCAGTAGACAGAAAGTTGTGTTGTGTTCCCAGAACATGGTCAGGACATCCTATCTACTCCAGGCCGTCTGCAGACTAAACCATGTGAGTAGAGAGACATTATCTGAACCATGACCTCCAGCACAACTTTGCAAGTGGAAGTGGAATATAGTATGCCATATTGGGTGTAACATGATTACAACACAGGTTTGACATTCGTCTTCGTCTTTCCTTGTTGAAAATAAATGATGGGCTCAGGTCCCAACAATGTAGTATCATCCATAATGAACATAGAAATATATGAAAACTAATTGATCCTTGACAAACACTGAAGAATGGGCTAGCTAATGCATTAGGCTCTCTGGAACTCTGTCAACCTTTCCCGGATCAGATTTCTAACATGAGTAATGCCATTGTATTATCCCTTGTGTCAGAAACTCTGTCTACATTCCAGGGAGCAGACTACCATCCCAGAGAGCCCCATGCTGTCCCACGCTGCTATTCAGAGGGACCTCGTCCGTCTGTTGTGATAGGGGAGAGCGGGGTCCTGTGGGCCGTGGGGGGAGAGCGGGGTTGTGTGGACTAGGGGTGTTCCGATATGGCCATACTCGTATCCGTAAATTGAGAGTTGATAGTAGAGGTCGACCGATTAATCGGAATGGCCGATTAATTGGGGCCGATTTCAAGTTTTTATAACAATCGGTATTTTTGGCCACCGATTTTCCATTTTTTTTTTTTTGTATAATATTTTTTAACTAGGCAAGTCAGTAAAGAACACATTCTTATTTTCCAATGACAGCCTAGGAACGGTGGGTTAACTGCCTTGTTCAGGGGCAGAACGACAGATTTTTACCTTGTCAGCTTGGGGACTCAATCTTGCAACCTTACGGTTAACTAGTCCAACGCTCTAACCACCTGCTTTACATTGCACTCCACGAGGAGCCTGTCTGTTAAGCGAATGCAGTAAGAAGCCAAGGTAAGTTGCTAGCTAGCATTAAACTTATCTTATAAAAAACAATCAATTATAGTCACTAGTTAACTACACATGGTTGATGATATTACTAGTTTATCTAGCCTGTCCTGCGTTGCATATAATCGATGCGGTGCGCATTCGCGAAAAAGGACTGTCGTTGCTCCAACGTGTACCTAACCATAAACATCAATGGCTTTCTTAAAATCAATACACAAGTATATATTTTTAAACCTGCATATTTAGTTAATATTGCCTGCTAACATGAATTTCTTTTAACTAGGGAAAATGTGTCACCTCTGCAACAGAGTCAGGGTATATGCAGCAGTTTGGGCCGCCTGGCTCGTTGCGAACTGTGTGAATACTATTTCTTCCTAACAAAGACAGCCAACTTCGCCAAACGGGGGATGATTTAACAAAAGCGCATTTGCGAAAAAAGCACAATCGTTGCACGACTGTACCTAACCATAAACATCAATGCCTTTCTTAAAATCAATACACAGAAGTATATATTTTTAAACCTGCATATTTAGCTAAAATAAATCCAGGTTAGCAGGCAATATTAACCAGGTGAAATTGTGTCACTTCTCTTGCGTTCATTGCACGCAGAGTCGGGGTATATGCAACAGTTTGGGACGCCTGGCTCGTTGCGAACTAATTTGCCAGAATTTTATGTAATTATGACATAACATTGAAGGTTGTGCAATGTAACAGGAATATTTAGACTTAGGGATGCCACCCGTTAGATAAAATATGGAACGGTTCCGTATTTCACAGAAAAAAATAAACGTTCCCCCCCCCCCCCGAGATGATAGTTTCCGGATTCGACCATATTAATGACCTAAGGCTCGTATTTCTGTGTGTTTATTATATTATAATTAAGTCTATGATTTGATATTTGATAGAGCAGTCTGACTGAGCGGTGGTAGGCACCAGCAGGCTCGTAAGCATTCATTCAAACAGCACTTTCATGCGTTTGCCAGCAGTTCTTCGCAATGCTTCAAGCATTGAGCTGTTTATGACTTCAAGCCTATCAACTCCCAAGATTAGGCTGGTGTAACCGATGTGAAATGGTTAGCTAGTTAGTGGGGTGCGCGCTAATAGCGTTTCAAACGTCACTCGCTCTGAGACTTGGAGTAGTTGTTCCCCTTGCTCTGCATGGGTAACAATGCAGAGCAAGGAGAGCGAGGAGAGGGACGGAAGCTGTACTGTTACACTGGCAATACTAAAGTGCCTATAAGAACATCCAATAGTCAAAGGTATATGAAATACAAATCGTATAGAGAGAAATAGTCCTATAATTCCTATAATAACTACAACCTAAAACTTATTACCTGGGAATATTGAAGACTCATGTTAAAAGGAATCACCAGCTTTCATATATTCTCATGTTCTGAGCAAGGAACTTAAACGTTAGCTTTTTTACATGGCACATATTGCACTTTTACTTTCTTCTCCAACACTTTGTTTTTGCATTATTTAAACCAAATTGAACATGTTTCATTATTTATTTGAGGCTAAATTGATAGCATTTATGTATTATATTAAGTTAAAATAAGTGTTCATTCAGTATTATAGTAATTATTTTAAAAATCGTCCGATTAATCGGTATAGGCTTTTTTGGCCCTCCAATAATCGGTATCGGCATTGAAAAATCATAATCGGTCGACCTCTAATTGATAGTCAGATCTGATGATACTCGTGATCTGAAAAAACGTAAGTGTTTTAAAATGCCTAAGTACAATAGATGTTGGCAAAATACCCCCGTGCACAAAAGCTGCAGATTAGGAGCAGCATGCGTAACGGGTGTGTGTCTATGTGTGTCCTCAACTTGCAGCGGGCAGCCAAGTTTGCTGTCATTCAGTTAAAATCCGCATCAGCGGTTCATATTTTTTCCCTACCCTTGCCCCACTTGTTAGATATTATGCACATTGATAGCTTGATCGCAAATGACTTCGCCATGTGATTTATCATAGTAGTAGGCAGCAGCAATCTAAATTATCTGATGGAAAACATGCAAGGAAAATTGATCTGGAGAAATTGAGGCGAGTGGATGTAGAAATTCAGCTTCACTCTATCCAATCAGAGCAGCAGGATCAACTTACAGCCCACCCTTCTCTTTACAGACATCCAGTTGAGTTATTTAGACCACACAGAACATCGCACGACTGACTGGCATTAGAAAGATGCGTGCTGGCACCCAAAAATGTGTTTTTCCAATCACGGATACTAACCTGAAAATTGCCCATATCGGTTACGATACTCGTTTTGTCCGATCACTAGGAACACTGCTAGTGTGGGCCATGAGGGGAGAGTGGGGTTGTGTGGGCCATGAGAGGGCACCAGGGTCTCATTACCTACAGCTGTTAAATGATCCCCTCAGGGGACACTAAGCTGCCCTGCCTGCTGTACAACCCACACCCCCCAGTCCCAATCCCCACCCCCCACTGTACCAGCCCAGCGCAATCTGTGCCTGGCTGGCTGACTGCCTGGACACCACTGGGAAAATACAAAACACACCATCTGCAAGGCCACTGCAGGATAGATTACTGATTAATCCATTACTTTATAAAGACCATGATGAGTGTTGAAGGGGCAACACCTGCCTTTTAATATACGAGCAGGGCTCATTAAAACAGACACACAACATTTGTCATTGGGTAGCCGAGGGAGGAGGGCTACGTAAATAGATGCCTTCTGGTCTGTGGTGTGGTGTGGTCTGGTCAGGGCGATACAGAGTGAGATCACTGCTCTACCCTGTAATGGGCTCTGATGACAGTTGAATCCAATAAGAGACAAATTAACCCTTTAGAGTAGGACCAGGCCGGGAGCACAGCTGCAGCCTTTTATAGTACCCTCCTAGGGCCCCTTCCCTCCCACGGGCCAGGCCCTGGTGTGTACAGAGGCAAGTGTGAACACTAGGAAGTACACTATAGGGGAGGTTTGAGCGTATAATGATGTAATAGTACTAGAGGGTAGCGTTACCTGTAGTAAGTTCCATATTACACGGACCAAATATAAACAACATAAAGTGTTGGTCCCATGTTTCATGAGCTGAAATTAAAAAAAAATCAACTCTGGACTTAGGCGACCCCAAAAAAACACTTACAGACCGCCCAAAGTTTTCAATGGGAGAAAGATCGTTGTATCCACACACTAGGCCCAGCCTAACACATCCCTCAGAGAACACACTGGATGGTCTTATCTGTCACCGCTCAAACTCACAAGTAGGCTAGAGAGTTTTATTCATTGTGAGTTATGTTATGCTAGGTCTATTCATAAAACAATAAATTAAATTAGTTTGATACTCTTGATTTGGTTGAAACTCCTCTCGATCCAGGCAGTTTTCAGTGAGTGGAAAATCTGGAAAGAGAATACTACCTCATTAGGGACAATAAACTGAAATTAAATGTTTTAACACATTTAACAGCGCTAAATATTTCCAGCCAACTTCTCATAGACAGGGTATTTCCTTAAGCAGAGCAGGCAGCTAGCCCGGCCATAATAAAATGACAGTGATGGGCTTGGCTCTTCTTTAGAAACCACAGCAGGAAACATGCAGTGATCCGGGAATTAATAACGGACAGAAACCTCTATCACCAGTCATTATGGAACGTCATGAAGTTCAACAGTCAAGCCTTATTGCCTAATCTCGTGTGTAATATTAAAACTCAAATAGAACAATAACCCAGCTGGAAAATGTTTAGTTCCGAGCAGAACAGAGCAAACCAAGCCACACAGAGCTAGAACAGATGATTGTATGTGTTTTCACAACAGGCATGGGCATAGAAAAAAGCATTGTCTAAAATCCATAACCGTGTGCTTTACATGTTGGCATCATTGAACCACATCTGAATCCCTAGAGACTGAAGTGGAGGGAGACTAAACTGCCTCCTTGGACAACCCCAGGACTAGTCATAAAACTGAAGGTGACTACACCAGGGGTGGCCTACCACCTCCCTCTAGGATGGCCAACCCTGGTCATTAGAACCACACCATAGTTTAACAGGCAGTGGCCTGTTAAACCCCAGGCCACACAGCTGCAGACACCTTGTCTGTGGAGCATGAGGGGGCCTATAGTCTTTTAACAGTCTCAGGCTAGAGCCTTGGCTTGCTCCTCCTCACTAGCTAGAGTGAGAGTTAGCAGACTATACAGTTAAGATGTTCATTTAACTAGGCAAGCCAGTTAAAAACAAATTCTTATTTACAATGACGGCCTACAACGGCCAAACCCGGACGATGCTGGGCCAATTGTGTGCCGCCCTATGGGACTCCCAATGATGGCCGGCTGTGATAAAACAACCTAGAAACAGTTTTATTTATTTGCAACAGCTTCTGTTTATTTAGTTAATGACTATACCTGCTCCTTCCATTCCTAAAGATTCATCTTTAAGAGATGAGTGGAACTGAAACACTGGCACAGAAATGCGTGCCAGTTTTCCCTACAGTGGCAACACCAATGGCCAGGGGCAGCCAGGGTCAGCCAGGGTCATGCTCATTAGGCACGAAATAGAAGAAAAGTGGTACTAGGAACATGCACGTGTCCAATAAGAAACACTTGCTGTCGTTTCTGTGTGCCCTAATGAACAGGACCCTCAACCCTGCATGACACAGCTGTGGTCTGCCCATCAGTTTTGTTCCTACTGATGGTTTTAGGGTGTTTAAATCTAATGAGGATCAACTAGAGGAGATGAGGGAGAGGAGGGGTTAAGAGGATTCTGAGGGAGAGGGGAGCAGAAGATGGAATCAGAGAGGAGAGGAAGGTTAGGGTTTGGAGGGGAGCAGAGAAGAGACGCTCACACACACATCGCACTGAATGTGGTTCTATCGTTCATCTGCCGATCGTTCAGTGCACTGTGTTTTAGGGACCACCCGATGTAGATTTCTGACTGCCAACATTTTTCACATGATTCTACATGTAAAATCGGTGCGCACTCAGTTTACAAATTACATTCAGGTAGGTGCTATGTATTCTCGGCCAGCAAACGCTATTGGTGAGTCTGAGACCTTATGGTTTGGAGGGGAGCAGAAGAGGGGATAAGAGCACAGAAGAGAGGTTACGGTTAAGATGAAAGGACCAGAAGACCTCCCTATGTTACTTAATTAAAGCCTAGCACTGATCCCCTTTAGGCTAGCCTAACCAATCAGAAAGCCACAATGGCCCCAGCCCCGCCCGGAAAATCAGCTTCCAAACCCACAAACACTAATGAAAAATGGGAAATAAGAACCATTCTGGCATGGGAAAAAAAAGAGCATTGGTTTGGAAAGAGCAAAGTCTATGAATGAACACCTTGTTATTGTGTAATTTTTTTTTATAAACAAGTGTCATGTTGCTTAAAGTGATTGGAACAAACGAACCATGGCACATTATGGTGAACGGATGTGGGTATGTTCCTCCCAGAATAATTTAAGTTTTGGGAATTACATTATGTCAGCTCTACTAATTTTATAACCCTTTAAGTGAGAATCAATCCATTGAGGAGTGAGTCAGGATAATCATTTAGACAGTAGGATCAAACCATGCATGGATGAATTAACAAATGGCTTCTTATCATCCATATAATCACGATTATAAAATCACGCTTATATGTCAGGATGTGTGTGCGTAGCGAAAAAACATTAAATAATGGACTCCTTTTTGTTAACATTTTGGAGCGTTTAGTTTTGTATGAAAACACTATATACAGTATTCAGACCCCTTGAATTTTTCCACATTGTTACAGCCTTATTCTAAAATCGATTAAATAGTTTTCCCCTCAATCTACACACAACACCCCAAAATGACAAAGCAAAAACATTTTATTTACATTTTTGTTAATTTATTAACCTCTTACATCTAGACGTTCCGCTAGCGGAACACCTGCTCCAATATCCAATGATGGGCGTGGCGCGAAATACAAACTCCTCTAAAATACAAAAACTTCAATTTTTCAAACATATCATTTCACAGCATTTTAAAGATAAGACTCTCCTTTATCTAACCACACTGTCCGATTTCAAAAAGGCTTTACAACGAAAGCAAAACATTAGATTATGTCAGAGTACCAAGCCAGAAATAATCAGACACCCATTTTTCTAGCTAGCATATAATGTCACAAAAACCCAGAAGACAGCTAAATGCAACACTAACCTTTGATGATCTTCATCAGATGACAACCCTAGGACATTATGTTATACAATACATGCATGTTTTGTTCAATCAAGTTCATATTTATATCAAAAACCAGCTTTTTACATTAGCATGTGACGTTCAGAACTAGCATACACCCCCGCAAACTTCCGGGGAATTCGCTAACATTTTACTAAATTACTCACGATAAACGTTCACAAAAAGCATAACAATTATTTTAAGAATTATAGATACAGACCTCCTCTATGCACTCGATATGTCCGATTTTAAAATAGCTTTTTGGTGAAAGCACATTTTGCAATATTCTAAGTACATAGCCCAGGCATCACGGGCTAGCTATTTAGACACCCGGCAAGTTTAGCACTCACCAATATCAGCTTTACTATTATAAAAGTTTCATTACCTTTTGTTGTCTTCGTCAGAATGCACTCCCAGGACTACTACTTCAATAACAAATGTTGGTTTGGTCCAAAATAATCCATCGTTATATCCGAATAGCGGCGTTTTGTTCGTGCGTCCCAGACACTATCTGAAATGGTAAATCAGGGTCGTGCGCATGGCGCAATTCGTGACAAAAAAAATCGAAATATTCCATTACCGTACTTCGAAGCATGTCAACCGCTGTTTAAAATCCATTTTTATGCCAATTTTCTCGTAAAAAAGCGATAATATTCCGACCGGGAATCTCCTTTTAGCTAAACTGAGGAAAGTAAACAAAGCTTTCGGTCGACGTGGGCACGAGCCTGAGTCTCACAGTACTGTAACCAGCCACTACCCAAACGCGCTACTTTTTTTTCAGCCAGAGCCTGCAAAGCCACGATTCAGCTTTTTGCCGCCTTCTGAGACCCTATGGCAGCCGTAGGAAGTGTCACGGGACAGCTAAGATCCTCACTCTTCAATAAATAGAGACAAGAAGAACGACACCTTGTCAGACAGGCCACTTCCTGCCTGAAACCTTGTCAGGTTTTTGCCTGCCAAATGAGTTCTGTTATACTCACAGACACCATTCAAACCGTTTTAGAAACTTTGGAGTGTTTTCTATCCATATGTAATAAGTATATGCATATTCTAGTTACTGGGTAGGAGTTGTAACCAGATTAAATCGGGTATGTTTTTTATCCAGCCGTGAAAATACTGCCCCCTAGCCATAACAGGTTAACAATGAAAAACTGAAATATCACATTTACATAAGTATTCAGACCCTGTAGTCAGTGCTTTGTTGAAGCACCTTTGGCAGCGATTACAGCATCAAGTCTTCTTGGGTATGACGCTACAAGATTGGCACACCTGTATTTGGGGAGTTTCTCCAATTCCTCTCTGCAGATCCTCTCAAGCTCTGTCATGTTGGATGGGAAGCGTTGCTGCACAGATATTTTCAGGTCACTCCAGAGATGTTCGATCGGGTTCATGTCTGGGCTCTGGCTGGGCCACTCAAGGACATTCAGAGACTCGTCCCGAAGCCACTCCTGCGTTGTCTTGGCTGTGTGCTTAGGGTCGTTGTCCTGTTGGAAGGTGAACCTTCGCCCCAGTCTGAAGTCCTGAGCACTTTGGAGCAGGTTTTCATCAAGGATCTCTCTGTACTTTGCTCCATTCATCTTTGCCTTGATCCTGACTAGTCTCCCAGTCCCTGCCGCTGAAAAACATCCCCACAGCATGATGCAGCCACCACCATGCTTCACCGTAGGGATGGTGCCAGGTTTCCTCCAGGCGTGACGCTTGACATTCAGGCCAAAGAGTTCAATCTTGGTTTCATCAGACCAGAGAATCTTGTTTCTGTGTCTTTAGGTGCCTTTTGGCAAACTCCAAGTGGGCTGTCGTGCCTTTTACTGAAGAGTGGCTTCCGTCTGGCCACTCTACCATAAAGGCCTGATAGGTGGAGTGCTGCAGAGATGGTTGTCCTTCTGAAAGGTTCTCCCATCGCCACAGAGGAACTCTGGAGCTCTGTCAGAGTGACCATTGGGTTATTGGTCACCTCCGTGACCAAGGCCCTTCTCCCTGATTGCTCAGCCTGGGGAGGGCCAGCCCTAGGAAGAGTCTTGGTGGTTCCAAACGTCTTCCATTTAAGAATGGAGGCCACTATGTTCTTAGTGACCTTCAATGCTGCAGAAATGTTTTGGTACCCTTCTCCAGATCTGTGCCTTGACACAATCCCGTCTCGGAACTCTACTGACAATTCCCTCAACCTCATGGCGTGGTTTTTGCTCAGACATGCACTGTCAAATGTGGGACCTTATATAGACAGCTTTGTGCCTTTCCAAATTATGTCCAATCAATTGAATTTACCACAGGTGGACGCCAATCAAGTTGTAGAAACGTCTCAAGGATGATCAATGGAAACAGGATGCACTTGAGGTCAATGAGTCTCATAAAAAAGGTTCTGAATTCTTATGTAAATAAGGTGTGTTATTTGTAATACATTTGCAAAATTGTCAAAAAACCTGTTTTCGTTTTGTCATTATGGTGTATTGTGTGTAGATTGCTGAGGATTTGTTTTAAATGTAATCAATTTTAGAATAAAGCTGTAACGTAACAAAATGTGGGAAAAGTCAAGGGGTCTGAAGGGGTACTTCCCTGTATGCGTGTGTGTGTGTGTGTATGCGTGTGTGTGTGTGTGTGTGTGTGTGTGTTCTTTTTTTCTATGTAAATACCAAAGCGGCCTTGGGTCGCAGGCCTAAAGGACCACTTAGCTGAGCAGACCTGAATGTTTGGAGATCTTGCTAAGATTTACTTATTTCATTTAATTCAAGTTGTTTTACGGCTCGGGTGACCTTTGAAAGCACAGTTTGGTGTGGTAAAATAAACAGGGTTTTCTGGAGGAGCGGCTCATTCATCTGTGAACTAACTAGTCAAAACTGCATTCCAAATGGGACCCTTATCTCTATAAAGTGTACTAATTTGGAACGGGGAAAAGTAGTGTGCTATATAGGGAATAGGGTGCCATTTGGGACGTGCACACAATGATGTTTTCCTCTCTATTACGCTGTCGACAAGCTGCATTAATTCCCACTGCCTATCCTGTTGGGTTGATCCAATTCTCCACTTAGTCATATAGCAAGCCCACACTGTTGTCTTTTGTCTCGTAGATTTGATAATGGTAACCGAGGGAAATGGCTGTAGATTCAAATCAACACCATTCCAAATAGTGGCCTAGGTACTACAGGGCCTTATTCATAAAGCACCTTCAAGTAGGAATGTTGTGCTTTTCCTCATGCAGTATCAGCATCAATATTCTCGAGCATAATTCTATCACATAGCTTGCATAACTTAGATAGATCATTAACTCAAGCTCAAACCTCCCGGTCTGCAAACTCAGTGAAATTCCATGGCCTGCAGTGATACATATTTGTCTGCTCTGTTTTGAATTCCAGCTAAGCTAAGGAAAATACATTAATGTTCTATTCAAATCAGTTTCCCCACCACAGATTACCATCTCCAGCTGCCTTGGGGGATGTTTTTTACTTCATAAAAAAACAAGTATGTTGATCATCAATATCATCCTTCTGTGACTGCATTGTCTCTGCCTCTGAAAATGGTGAATTGAACTTAAGATCGTATCTAAGGAAGCAAAATGGCAGAGCATCCGATGAATATTGTTTGTGAATCATGATCCTCAATTACTTCCAAAATTGTCATACAGAACCTCAAGCAACACTGAGTTGTAGCAGTGACTGACTTCTCCAGTCATGTTCAGCCCTGAATATGGCATTTCCTCGTCGTTTTCAGTGGTGGTGAGACCGTGACAGACAGGCTTAACATGTGGCAGTGGTCTGGACTCAGTCGTCTCAAGTTACACAGAGCTGGTGGTCAGTCAGCAAAACAAAGACAGAATGACAGGTCCATATGGCCTGACGGGGACAAGATTAAGATGAATGTTATGGAGCGTTTTGGTTTGACAGACAGCCACTTCAGGACCTCTGAGGGGGACTAATCCTTTAGGCTGAAACCAAACTAGGGGTTGTGTCTCTAATGGCATCTTATTCCCTACATAGTGTACTACTTTTGACCAGGGTCCATAGGGCACTACATTGAGAATAGAGTGCCATTTGGGACGGAGAGCAGTGAACTGTTGCGCGTGTTTACCGTATATACTCCTCTTAGTTAACAGTTTAGCATCAGGTGAGATTTTCCTGCCATGTTATAACTCTTGACTACGAACAAGAAACTATGTCTGACTAGCAAGTGATATATAACATACAGTACATTCAGAAACATTGGGACAAGTTGAGTCAGTGTTTTACATGCATGTTGTGTCACCTCGATCTGCCCCCAGCCGATACGGATAACCATTTAAGCCTAGATTGGCTTCTTTCAACATAACCTGTCTATCTGAGAGGATTTAAGAGAGCTGAAAACCTACTGAGTAGCAACGTTGAACGCAGAATGTACTGTAGGAAAGTATCAGACATGGCACTGGGAGATACTAATTGAGTAAGGTGGACTTAATGCACGTATAACGACAGACAACACTTTAAACCGAAGATCAGTGTAAACTATAACAGGTAGGGGGTGTGTGTATGTGTCTGCATCTGGCAACTGTTACTTAATCTGAAATCTTTACTGAGAGGAATGAAGCGTTGACTGTCCAACTCCTCTTTACTGTTCAATGGGCCCTATGATGGCCTGCAATGGTGCATTGTCTCAAGTTGAGCCCGGAGCCCCATGGGCCTATAAATCCAGGGCCTCGGTTAACACTCTCTCCCCATCTAAGAGCTCTGTTTCTGTGCCATGATGGGCAAAACAGATGCCCTGGATCAGCTCCAGATCCAATAGCAATGTGGGCCCTGGGCTAGGAAGGCTGATGTCAGCATTAGAGAGGAGAGGAAGCAGAGCACTTCTTTTAAACAAGAGTGATGAAGCTAGTGGAAGAGAAACTGCAGGTGAGAGAAAGACTGAACAGAGCAGCAGTGGGTCTGGAGACCGAGAGAGAATGGAAAACATCCTTTAAGGAAGGAGATTGCCAAAAGAAACAGCTGAACACATCTGCCCTGTTTGACTGTCCTGCTGTCTGCTGAGTCACCACATGTGAAGAGAAAGAGGGGGTTCTGGAACAGGAGCAGGCCCTTTGAAGCATAAGCTCTAGTATAAATAAAATACCCTTTCATTTGTCTGGCGGTCTTTCTGTGAGGAGCCTGTCGGTGCTGGAACAGCTAAGGGATCTCCCCTACTCCCTCCTCTTTCTTTCACCCTCCCTCCCTCTTTCTTTCTTTCGCCCTCCACCCATGGAGTGCCTGCTCCAGCCCAGGGATACGGCAGGCAGGGAAGCAAATTGACGAGTGTTGGCCTTTGTTTTACCGCGTCAGAGCAGCAGGACCAGAAGGGTGCCTACTTTGTTTTACTGTGACAAAGCAGCAGGACCAGCATGGCACCTACTTTGTTTTACTGTGGCAAAGCAGCAGCACCAGCAGGGCACCTACTTTGTTTTACTGTGGCAGAGCAGCAGCACCAGCAGGGCACCTACTTTGTTTTACTGTGGCAGAGCAGCAGGACCAGCAGGGCACCACATATCCTGAGGCTGCATTTATTGTAGCCGGGGATTTTAACAAGGCTAATCTGAAAACAAGGCTCACAAAATTCTATCAGCATATCGGTTGTGCTACCAGGGCAGGTAAAACCCTGGATCATTGTTATTCTAACTTCCGCGACGCATATAAGGCCCTCCCCCGCCCTCCCTTTGGAAAAGCTGACCACGACTCCATTTTGTTGCTCCCAGCCTATAGACAGAAACTAAAACAGGAAGCTCCCGCCCTCAGGTCTGTTCAACGCTGGTCCGACCAATCGGATTCCACGCTTCAAGATGGCTTCGATCACGTGGACTGGGATATGTTCCGCACTGCTGCGAACAACCACATTGACGAATACGCTGACTCGGTGCGCGAGTTCATTAAACCTGTTGAGGACAGACGTTCCGCTAGCGGAACCCCGTTCCGCCTGCGGAACCCCTAGCCAACAGCATCGCACGGCACGAAATACAAAACAAACTAAATTACCACAACTCCATTTTCTCAAACAATCAACTATTTTACACCATTTTAAAGATAACTCTCATTAATCTAACCACATTGTCCGATTTCAAAAAGGCTTTACAGCGAAAGCAAAACATTAGATTATGTTAGGAGAGTACATAGACAAATAATTGTATTTATTTATTTCACCTTTATTTAACCAGGTAGGCAAGTTGAGAACAAGTTCTCATTTACAATTGCGACCTGGCCAAGATAAAGCAAAGCAGTTCGACAACATACAAAAACAGAGTTACACATGGAGTAAAACAACATACAATCAATGATACAGTAGAAAAAAATAAGACTAAATACAATGTGAGCAAATGATATGAGATAAGGGAGGTAAAGGCAAAAAAGGCCATGGTGGCAGAGTAAATAAAGTATAGCAAGTAAAACACTGAAATGGTAGATTTGTTATTTGAAGAAAGTTCAAAGTTAAAATATGAATAATATGGTGCAAAAGGAGCAAAATAAATAAAGTAGGGAAGAGGTAGTAGTTTGGGCTAAATTATAGATGGGCTATGTACAGGTGCAGTGATCTGGGAGCTGCTCTGATAGCTGGTGCTTAAAGATAGTGAGGGAGATAAGATAAGGGAGATAATCACACAGCCATTTTCCAAGCAAGCATATAATGTCACATAAACCCAAACCACAGCTAAATGCAGCACTAACCTTTGATGATCTTCATCAGATGACACTCCTAGGACATTATGTTATACAATACATGCATGTTTTGTTCAATCAATTTCATATTTATATCAAAAACCAGCTTTTTACATTAGCATGTGATGTTCAGAACTAGAATACCCACTGAAAACTTACGGTGAATTTAATACCCACCGAAAACTTACGGTGAATTAAATTACTCATGATAAACGTTCACAAAATACATAAATTATTTTAAGAATTATAGATACAGAACTCCTTTATGCAATCGCAGTGTCAGATTTTAAAATAGCTTTTCGGCGAAAGCACATTTTGCAATATTCTGAGTACATAGCTCGGCCATCACGGCTAGCTATTTTGACACCCACCAAGTTTGGGGCTCACTAAACTCAGAATTACTATTAGAAAAATTGGATTACCTTTGCTGTTCTTCGTCAGACTGTACTCCCAGGACTTCTACTTCAACAACAAATGTTGTTTTGGTTCTAAATAATCCATAGTTATATTCAAATAGCTCAGTTTTGTTCGTGCATTCAGGTCACTATCCGAGCGCATTTCGTGACAAAAAGCATGTCAAACGCTGTTTAAAATAAAACATTTTATGCTATTTTTCTCATAAAATAGTGATAATATTCCAACCGGGCAACGTTGTATTCATTCAAAGGCTGAAAGAAAAAAATGGAGTAGTCTCGTGACTGCGCATCTCCAGTCTCACTGTCCCCAGGCTGACCACTTACAAATTCTGCTGCTGTTCTTCGCCCAGAGACAGCAGACACCCCATTTCACTTTCTGGCGGCTTTAGAGAGCCTTAGAAAATGTCACGTTACAGCACAGATGCTGTATTTTCGATAGAGATGCAACAGAAGGACAACAAATCGTCAGACAGGGCACTTCCTGTATGGAATCTTCTCAGGTTTTGGCCTGCCATACGAGTTCTGTTATACTCACAGACACCATTCAAACAGTTTTAGAAACTTTAGAGTGTTATCTATACAAATCTACTAATAATATGCATATTCTAGTTTCTGGGCAGGAGTAGTAACCAGATTAAATCGGGTACGTTTTTTATCCAGCTGTGAAAATACTGCCACCTATCCCAAAGAAGTTAATAAGTGCATCGGTGATGTCGTACCAACAGCGTCTATTAAAACATTCCCCAACCAGAAACCATGGATTGATGGCAGCATTCGCGCAAAACTGAATGTGCGAACCACTGCTTTTAATCAGGGCAAAGTGACCGGAAACATGACCAAATATAAACAGTGTAGCTATTCCCTCCGCAAGGCAATCAAACAAGCTAAGCGTCAGTACAAAGACAAAGTGGAGTCACAATTCAACGGCTCAGACACGAGAGGTATGTGGCAGGGTCTACAGTCAATCACGGACTACAAAAGAAAAATCAGCCCCGTCGCGGATCACGATGCCTTGCTCCCAGACAGACTAAACAAGTTTGTTGCTCGCTTTGAGGACAATACAGTGCCACTGACACGGCCCGATACCAAAACCTGTGGACTCTCCTTCACTGCTGCCAACGTGAGTAAAACATTTAAACGTGTTAACCCTCGCAAGGCTGCAGGCCCAGACAGCATCCCCGGCCGTGTCCTCAGAGCATGCGCAGACCAGCTGGCTGGTGTGTTTACAGACATATTCAATCAACCCTTATCCCAGTCTGCTGTTCCCACATGCTTCAAGAGGGACACCATTGTTCCTGTTCCCAAGAAAGCTAAGGTAAATGAGCTAAATGACTATCGCCCCGTAGCACTCACTTCCGTCGTCATGAAGTGCTTTGAGAGACTAGTCAAGGACCATATCACCTCCACCCTACCTGACACCCTAGACCCACTCCAATTTGCTTACCGACCCAATAGGTCCATAGACGATGCAATCGCCATCACACTGCACACTGCCCTAACCCATCTGGACAAGAGGAATACCTATGTGAGAATGCTGTTCATCGATTACAGCTCAGCATTTAACACCATAGTACCCTCCAAACTCGTCATTAAGCTCGAGACCCTGGGTCTCGACCCCGCCCTGTGCAACTGGGTCCTGGACTTCCTGATGGGCCGCCCCCAGGTGGTGAGGGTAGGTAACATCTCCACCCCGCTGATCCTCAACACTGGGTCCCCACAAGGGTGCGTTCTCAGCCCTCTTCTGTACTCCCTGTTCACCCACGACTGCGTGGCCATGCACGCCTCCAACTCAATCATCAAGTTTGCAGACGACACTACAGTGGTAGGCTTGATTACCAACAACGACGAGACGGTCAATAGTAAATATAGTAAATCTGAGTTTGGTGAGTGCCAAACTTGGTGGGTGTCAAAATAGCTAGGCCGTGATGGTGAGCTATCTACTCAGAATATTGCTAAATGTGCTTTTGCCGAAAAGCTATTTTAAAATCGGACACTGCGATTGCATAAAGGAGTTCTGTATCTATAATTCTTAAAATAATTATGTTTTTTGTGAACGTTTATCGTGAGTAATTTAGTAAATTCACCGGAAGTTTGCGGTGGGTATGCTAGTTCTGAACGTCACATGCTAATGTAAAAAGCTGGTTTTTGATATAAATATGAACTTGATTGAACAAAACATGCATGTATTGTATAACATAATGTCCTAGGAGTGTCATCTGATGAAGATCAAAGATTAGTGCTGCATTTAGCTGTGGTTTTGGTTTTTGTGACATTATATGCTAGCTTGAAAAATGGGTGTCTGATTATTTCTGTCTGTGTACTCTGCTGACATAATCTAATGTTTTGCTTTCGTTGTAAAGCCTTTTTGAAATCGGACAGTGTGGTTAGATTAACGAGAGTCTTGTCTTTAAAATGGTGTAAAATAGTCATATGTTTGAGAAATTGAAGTAATAGCATTTCTAAAGGCATTTGAATATCGCGCCACGGGATTCCACTGGCTGTTGAGTAGGTGGGACGATTTCGTCCCACATACCCTAGAGAGGCTAAACAGCCATCACTAACATTGAGTGGCTGCTGCCAACATACTGACTCAACTCCAGCCACTTTAATAATGGGAAAATTGATTAAATCAATTTATCACTTGCCACTTTATATTATTTATATTAGATAATGTTTACATAACCTACATTATTCATCTCATATGTATATACTGAACGCCATACCATCTACTGCATCTTGATGTAATTAGATGTATCACTAGCCACTTTAAACAATGCCACTTTATATAATGTTTTCATAACCTACATTCCTCATCTCATATGTATATACAGTACTCTATACCATCTACTGCATCTTGATGTAATGTATCACTAGCCACCTTAAACAATGCTGCTTTATATAATACTCATATCATATGTATATACTGTACTTTACACTTCTGTGTACAAGGTAGTTGTTGTGGAATTGGTAGAGCACTTGTTAGATATTACTGCATGGTCGGAACTAGAAGCACAAGCATTTCGCTACACTTGCATTAACACCTGCTAACCATGCGTATGTGAGAAATAAATTTGATTTGATTTTTTTACTGTGGCAGAGCAGCAGGACCAGCAGGGCACCTACTTTGTTATACTGTGGCAGAGCTGTGCAGCAGGGCCTCTGGGCTGGCTCTGGCACTGCTGTGGAGGGACAGGCAGATGGCCACCTGCTGGAGGGGTTCTGAGAGGAGGCCCCTCACTACCTAACTGTCTGTACCCCAAAACAAGGTCTAGTGTGTGGGACAGAGCACAGCACGTCCTCCATCTCATTACTGGTTCATTTGGTTGAACTGTTGTTAAACCATACTGGTCCTTGGAAATCACAATGGGAACAGTAAACTGAACAGTGAACTCAAAAGGAGGCAAAACAAAAACCTCTCCGCCAACCTACTGGCCGAGATGTGCATTGTCTGTTGGGCTCAAATGGTTCTGTGTGCGTCAATCAATGCCGTTCACTTGTGTGTTTGACATTTTGCCTGAAACATCAGGCATTTATAAACAGGGGCTTTGTTGCCCGTGGCCTCAACTTGGACAAAAAGGCGCATCCTACACAACAACATGCCAGCAGTGGGGTGGAGGTAGACGGCTCTACACCAAGATAGGGTGGAGGAAGGACCTAGACAAGGCACTCACATGTGTGGGCTGAGCTCGTAGAAGTTCCTGTTGCGATACTCCTCCACCTTCTGTGGTGTGTAGATGGGGAGAGACCTATAGGGGTTCATGGAGATCACCACACTGCCGATGTAGGTCTGCAGAGAGAGGGAACAAGACACCAGGGTATGATTATTAGACATTAGATATCACTACGCTGCCTATGTAGGTCTGCAGAGAGAGAGCGCGATAAAGAGTGGAGTGAGAGACATCAGGGTGTGATGGATTAACTAGTGTTCAGAGAATTTCTCTCAGGTAAGGCATACTGCTATGGTGTCTGAAAGTGGTCTTGCTCAGCCCTGCTCTCAGGGAAGCACTGAGGTGAGATGAGTTTCATTTTTGCATCCTCAGCTCTTCCCAGCTGGGAATTCTATCCTGCTGCATTGTTCAGGCATGCGGGAGCTAGAAAGGAGTGGAAAGAGCATCAGCACGGGAGACTTAAAAACAAAGGAAAAAGGTCTGGAATCCCGGGATGCGGCTTCTCCCGTGACACCCATATCAGAGGGGAGTCTGGTAGATAGAGGAATGTAGGGGTGGTGGGCACGAGAAGAGGGGGGTTTGGGTGAGACTACATCTCCAAATGGTGATGGCTGATATTAAAGGCACTGGACTCAAGTCATTGAAACAGATTTTGTCGGAAAGAAATGGGTCAGCTTGATGCAGCCGGGTCATTCTTTTAGCACATTCTCTATGTACAGTACATCTTATTTCTATAAATTATGATTGAGCAAAACATGAACTTATGTACTTTGTCATTGTTGCTTAGAGTATGTTATGAAAATGATACATAATAACTTCACATTTGGCATCTTTCCCTGGCTCCATTTATTACTGCAGAGTGTGAGACTGACGACAGTACGTCATTTCTGAAAGAATCAGTCACACTGTAAACCGTACATTGAGATAGAAGAGGACCGCGCTGCATTTTCAGGTGGTTCTAAACAACTCCTGATCCTCTCCACTCTCTCTGTTAAAATGGAAGTTCTATAACCCGCTCAGAACAGGAGAACCAGACCTTTCCAAGGAATGGACAAGACAAATGGAGTGCTCAGAATAAAAGCAGGGTCACTGCTAAACGACCAAGTGTGTTCAGGGCCATTAAAAGGCAAAGTTAAGGCTGACGCGACAATGGCCCTTTTTAACAGGAAAAGCACGCAAGTACACGCACTCCCATGCTCTCTCTCAGCCTCCCATAATGAGTGCATGTACACTCCCTTCTCCCCCTGAATACCTCAGATAATTGTGGTACAACGGGACTGGAGGGATATACAGTAGAGAACATTATCAGGACTTAAGAGAAGGGAATGCTTAGTGTAAAAAATGATGTTCTCCCTCAGCAAGTGTTAAACTGGCTTTAGCCATAACTGAGTTATAACTGAGTTATAGAATTTAATATATTCTCAATGTATTTGACACTCACATTATGCTTTAATGTTTTATGGCAAAGAAAACAGGGGCTTTCCAACCACAGGGACAGTTGACCCTAACTGAACACCAGTCAATAATAATAGTAACCAGATCACTGTTAGTCCCATTATATAAGTGTGTTGTCGTGATCTCCCATAAAAAAAAAGGGCAACTTCAAAAACGAGTTCTTTCAAGGATGAAAGTTAAGCAGTGCTGAGTAAATTGCAGAGAAAGGGGAAATGTCTTCTTGCAGGACTTGGTAATTACAAGTTCCAAACTGTAAAAGAAAATACTTTGCTTCCTCATTCCAAGCTAAGCATTATAATCCAGACATCACAGTCTAACAACATTCCCATTAGATCTAAGCTAAAACAGCAAGACCTTTTCAAGGGAATATGTAGAGTCAACACAGACGAAATGTCATGCCTAAACTGACATTTAAACGCGTGTTTGACTTGGCTCATCAAAATAAATGGACGACATCAGAAGGGGAGCGGTCGTAGGATCAAAAAAAAAAAGGGTTGGCACTCATAGAAATCAGATATTTCGCGCAGGAATCAAATATTCTCTTCTAAATCTCAGATAAATACAACCATTGAGGTTGATGTTGTGGGCAGGGTGTCATGTACAACCGGTAAGGAACGAAAAGACCCAGTAAGATTCACCTCATGAATGAAAACAACTGACACCATATCAAGTACTAGGGACACTCACCTAACAGGCCTGTGGAGATTAGTAGCTAAATGTTGGCTGCAGCCAGTCATCTTTTTAAACCACTCCTGGTCAGTGGAGGTGGAAGACCCCACCCAAATGTTATTATTACTGTACTACTTTTATCACTATGGGGTAGAGCAGAGATGATAAAGAGCAGAGATGATAAAACCCTGATTGGCTGACAGCATACCACGGGTATGACAAATGTTATTTTTACAGCTCTAATTACTTTGGTAACCACTTTATAGTAGCAATAAGGCACCTCAGGGGTTTATGGTATATGGCCAATATACCACGGCTAAGGGCTGTATCCAGGCACTCTGATGCGTCGTTCATAAGAACAGGCCTTAGCCGTGGTATATTGGCTATATTCCACACCCCCTCGTGCCTTATTGCTTAAACATCCTCCCTAGACCATCGTTCCTTATCTCAGCTATACCACTTCAGTTTCCTCAGTACTGGTTTACAGAGAGCCGTAGCTTACTTTCTGGCTTGTTGTGGAAAGATAAGAAACCAAGAATGAACCACAAACTGTCCATGTCAAGAAGCAAGGGTGGATTAGGTGTTCCTGAGTATTTGTATTACTTGTCTTATAATGCAAGATACCAATTGTCATGGGGTTATAAACATGAAGGAATAGTAGGCCGCTGGGAGTGGCTAGAGGAAAACATTCTAACAGAACATAGCAATTTGATCTCCATATAATCATTATGGTATTAGCTCAAGTTCCACTGGAAAATAGATAATCCACTACTTGAGTTTTCATGTGAAGTGGCAAAGATACGTCATAAAAGGTTATCAATGGAGCATCTCTCCCTTCATGTCCAATATGGAACAACTCCTTGTTTACGGCAGAGAGAAAGACATTGGTTAATATTACCTGCCAACACCAAAACATCAGTCAGGTGGAGCAGGTAGTAAGGGGTGGTGATATCAAACCAATTAAAGAGTTGATAGCAGAGTTTGGCCTGAATTATATACAATTTCTACCCTATTTACAGATCAAAATAATAATACAATTTATTTCTCAAAGGGTATTGATGTGGGATCTAAAAGTGTGATGGACAACAAACAGAGGGGCAGGGCTGCTATAATGGGAAGGGAACGGTTTCCGCCTTCGACAAGCTTGTTGGCCTCTCCTCCCCAAACAACATCCTTACTCAGTTACGTTGGGAACAGGACTTGGGTGCATCTCTGACCGCAGTACAGTGGGATGCAATATCGAAAAACACAACATCGATATCCCAAATGTGTAAGGTATCAAATTAATCAAATTAAAGGTTTTGCATATTACACCTCACAGGTTGAAAAAAATTAATCAAAGCCTTTCAGATCTGGGCTGTTATGGCTGCGGTGGGGTTAGTACAGTAATGCATCTGTTACGGAAATGTCCAGCTGCTAAAACATTTTGGACCGAGGTAGATATGTTGTCTGGAATTTTGAATGCATGTATCCCACATTGTCCTGTGTGCCTGTCAGGAAGTAGGGTGAACAATATCCAACCTAGAACGACGCAACAAATCATTGCATTGGCCTTCCTGCCAGTCAAACGAACAATACTTAGGAATTGGAAAGAGTGTAAACCACAGTGCTTCAGCATGGACATTTGGTTAAGGAAATTAATGGATTTATTGACTATGGAACAAGCAGCATCGGGCCTCCAGGACTATGACAATGGTATCGGGGACATTATAGGAACATATGTAAATCAAAAAGCATAGCCTAGTATATTATATGTATGTGAATGGCGTTGAGCTTTACACCAGTCCAGCCGACGCTTGGCATTGCGCATGGTGATCTTAGGCTTGTCAGACAGGGCCACAGTGTCTCCCGACCCCTCCTGTCTCAGCCTCCAGTATTTATTCTGCAAAGTTTGTGTTGGGGGGCTAGGGTCAGTCTGTTATATCTGGAGTATTTCTCCTGTCTTGTCCTGTGTGAATTCTCTCCCTCTCCTTGGACCATGCCTCAGGACTACCTGATGACTCCTTGCTGTCCCCAGTCCACCTGGTCGTGCTGCTGCTCCAGTTTCAACTGTTCTGCCTGCGGCTATGGAACCCTGACCTGTTCACCGGATGTGCTACCTTGTCCCAGACCTGCTGTTTTCAACTCTCTAGAGACAGCATCAGCGGTAGAGATACTCTGAATGATCGGCTATGAAAAGCCAACTGACCTTTACTCCTGAGGTGCTGACCTGTTGCACCCTCTACAGCCACTGTGATTACTATTATTTGACCATGCTGGTCATCTATGAACATCTTGGCCATGTTCTGTTATAATCTCCACCCGGCACAGCCAGAAGAGGACTGGCCACCCCTCATAGCCAGGTTCCTCTAGGTTTCTTCCTAGGTTCCGGCCTTTCTAGGGAGTTTTTCCCCTAGCCACCGTGCTTCTACCCAGTTATTGCATGCCGTTTGGGGTTTTAGGCTGGGTTTCTGTACAGCACTTTGTGACATCAGCTGATGTAAGAAGGGCTTTATAAATATATTTGATTGATTGTGTGCGGCTGCTCGGCCATGGAAACCCATTTCATGAAGGTCCCGACAAACAATTCTTGTGCTGGTGTTTCCAGAGGAAGTTCGGAACTCGGTAGTGCCTGTTGCAACTGAGGACAGATGATTTTTACGAGTTACACGCTTCAGTACTCGCCGGTCCCGTTCTGTGAGCTTGTGTGGCCTACCACTTCGCGGCTGAGCTGTTGTCGCTCCTAGATGTTTCCACTTCACAATAACAACACTTACAGTTGACCAGGGTAGCTCTAGCAGGGCCGAAATTTGACCAACTGCCTTGTTGTGTTGGAAAGGTGGCCTATGACGGTGCCACGTTGAAAGTCACTGAGCTCTTCAGTAAGGCATTCTACTGCCAATGTTCTAAGGAGATTGCATGGATGTATGCTCAATTTTATACACCTGTCAGCAATTGGTGTGGCTGAAATCCACTAATTTGAAGGGATGCCCACATACTTTTGTGTATGTGTGTATATTACTGTTGAGGAAAAACTCATTTTCCAGTTTTACACAAGATATTGCCAGGAAGTTCCCTCTCAGGATAAAGCCAGAGTAACGTATTTACAAGTTGCACAGTCTTTAAATACTTCATCTACACAAAGAGCTGTTTACCCCTCAAAAGGAAGGTAAGCTTACAGAAGAGATATGTGGTAATTGGCTTTACTTCATTAACAGAATTGTACAAACAAGAACAGGTTCTGACCAATTCTCACAGCCTATGTGTCTAAGATAGGGGCGTGATAAGACCTTTAAAGAACAAACAGAGGAAACTCGATTTCTGCCTGGCTTTTAGTGCCCTAAAGTTAATGAGTCAGTCACAAATCACCCCTCTGTGCGGTATGTAAAGAGGTTACTGGACAGAGTGGAAAATTACCAGTTGAATAGTATGATTCAACTCAAGCATTTATACAGCACTAGACTTCAACAAAACCAGCAGACTGACTTAGACCAACCATATGCTTTAGCCCCCCCCCCCCCCCCCCCCCCCCATGTTACTGACTGTTTCCATTCAGTGCTCAGCTGTTGCACTGCTGGAAATCACATCTTTGTTGAGAGTCAATCAATCAAATTGTTGCAGATCTAGTCTGAATCTTGTCACATTAATCCAGATGAGTAGCTGCAATACATTTTCTTTTGGTAGGCCTATATCTTGGACCTACTTTCTGCAACGCATGGGTCACCACATGCACTGAGCAGTTCTGAGTTTACTGTTCTTGACAGAGAAATTTGAGGGCAGCTTAGATGTCACAAACAACTCATATAAACACAGGAAGCGATATGAACTTAACTAAAATATCACGAAGCTGAGGGAGCCAGCCAATCATAGTTGAGCGTGGTGACATCAATCTCTGGGCTCTGACTTGGCTCTGTCCTAGTCAGCAGCGAGGAGAGAACCAGAGCCATAATCATAGAGGCTGATGTCTGGAGACGCCAACTCACAGATAGGCAGGGGTTCCTGGGAGAAGTCAGGGAGCAGAGCCATGAGACAGAGCCCTCATCCAGCCTCTCTGTTCCAGACCTGGGTTCAAATATTATTCGGAATAATTTCAAATATGTTATATATGCTTTATTGAGCTTGCCTGTCTTAACGGACCAATAGAGTAGTGCCAAAATGGCACACCCTGCCAATCTTGCACTCAAGGCAGGCATGCGCAATCACTCAAAGTATTTGAAATATTTCAAATAGTATTGGAACACAGGTCTGCTCCATTCATCCCCCCCCCCCCCAAGGGAAGCGGCAGCAGCCAGTAGAATCTCCTCATCCCTGGAGATCTGAATGTTCTGCCTCATTTGAGACATCTACATTCTTCAGTGATGTGACTTATTGATTGGTCAACTCAGGGCTTTGTGGTGAGGTTGCTGTATCTGTGCTGCTGTTTTTGAGGCCAGGGCTAAAATGAATAGGCTAAGGACAGGCTCTAGCAGTGAGTTTAGAAACAATGAATGATGTATCTGCAGATTGCTTAAGTGCACACTTTGTGTTTGTCTAAGCTAAGTGTAGACAAACTTTTAGGGAGAGGGAAGCTGAAGGAACAATAACACAGCTGAACCACGACATTGAGACAGCTGGTGCAAAATCCAGTTACACAGTCAAACGCATCTGAATGTTAGCAAACATTCAAGCATAATGTGAGTTTCAAATACATTGAGAATATATTAAATTATATAACTCAGTTATGGCTAAACCCAGTTTAACACTTGCTGAGGGAGAACTTACATAGATCTCATTGTGGTCGAAGCGGTTCCTCAGGTTCTCGATGAAGGAGTCTTCGTTGAGGGGTTCTAGTAGGACCATGTCCCCCACCCCTATCATGTTGTCCAGAAGTGACGTCTTCACCTCCATCTTGGAATCAGCAGTCCCCCCTGTAAAGAAGAATAAATGGAATACATTAGACACAGGCAGTGATTTGAAAACAAGAGAACGGGGGATGAACATGGATATTGCTGGCAAAAGTCAATTGTTGCTATAGATTACATTATCGGTCTGTTAGTCAATGCATCAACTCTAGAAGTCAATGCATCAACTCTAGAACTTCAATCATGAATGGTTTTGGTGAACTCCTATGAAGATCAGGCACTCATCCTTGTGCAGTGATAATCTAATCTGGCTTGATTGGCAGTCCACCATTTTATAGTAGTTCATAGTCCAATTGTAATCCAGCTGTGGTCTGTCTGGAGAGTTCGCGTCAAAGACAGTCAGTGCCACTCCCCCAACCCCCAGCCGAGCCCAACCCCCCACCTCCATATATCCCTGTCCAGACCAGATAGCATGCTCCCTGCATACTCCCTGCTGATCCAATCGCTGTAATCCCCTCACATTAACTTGCCTCATCCAGGTCCATCATGGTATTTGACTTATACAAATGTCTGTCTTAGACTGCACTATATACTGAAATTTATGCCTACAGACTAGACTATTTTCCCAGCTTGATGGCACCAACTCTGTGCTGTACAGAGTGACGCAGGTAAAAACAAAACTAACCCAAAAATGCTGACAGTCACAACATGTTTCAGTGCATTATCACACTATGCCAATATTACAAGACACCTTTGAAGAAAATAACCCAAACCAACCCAGAAGCCCTTGTTTCTGCTGATCTAAAGAGCTGGGTTAGAAGGGGAGAAGTGAACAATAGACGATGAGCACATCGCTTCACCCCAGCCCATCTGTTACAACAGCACACAGAGTGTTCGGTGTATATACAGCAAAGCCCCGTATCAAGGCCTTGAATATGTCCCTAGGCCTCTCTTTATCTCCATCCCTATAGCACTAGGATTAGTGTCCACAGGAGATGGGACAAATGGGCGAAAAACTGCCACCCCCAGCAGTGTCTTTGTCTCCAGCTTTCTGGTTCGGATCTCTCCCCTTCTTTCCAAATATTACCCACGGTTCGCTGTTAAGCAGCTAGGACAGAAAGGTATTGGTTGCAGATCGCTCCCCAGGTTTCGTGTCTCTGAGGTCATTTGAACTGTATGACTCTGGGTCGGGTCTTTATGTTCAGATGTTGAACGGGGGGGGGCTCAGTGCATCCCCCAAAATGGCACCATATTCCATATAGCGTACTACTTTTGACAGAGCCCTACGGTCAAAACTAGTGCACTATTATAGAGCAGTGATTCTCAACTGGTGGTTTACGACTCAAAAGTTTTGAACGGTCGCGGGTGTCTGAGTAAAAAAGTTTGGGCGGGTATTTTTATTTATGACAAAATACAAAATTCTTAACTTTGACGAGTTAAACCAGGTATAAAGTGTGAAGAAATGAAAATGTTTATAAATTTAACCTCTGAACAAGTTTTCAATCACAGAATTTTCAATATAGAGCTAATAGCAGCACTATTTTGGTTGATTTTGTGGGTTTCAGTGAGTTTATAAAAATGTTTCATTAAGAATATGGGTAAAACGTAATTGACAATGAAAGAAGTGGGCATGTTGTTACCTTGTCATACAATTGCTACATTTCCTATCAATATAGCACTATAAATAGTTTTCCAGATTGCATAATTTTTTGCAATGCGAATATTGAGTAGCAACTGAGACAACATGGTTGAATTTGGGTCATGGGGCAAAACCAGTAGAGAACGAAACACTGCTATAGAGAATAGGATACCATTTGGGACGTAGCCTCTCTGAGGAGCAAACCCAGCCCCAACTCTGCCTCAAGCCATGCGAACGTTCATGGTCCACCGGGAGGTCAAGTGCGAGGTCCGTTCTTCCATTACATAATTCCCTGAGGAATCTCTCAAGTCCACTGTGTGCCGAGTCGCAAGGTTTGAACAGGCATCGCGCAAGCAGCCAATCAAACGGCCTCAAACCAAACAGTCGCTGAACAAACACGTCCCGCAGAGTTTGAGATGGCTATGTTTAGAACTGCTTGTTATTGGCTGATCAAGAGCTCCTCTGGAGACCTCAGGCTATAGGGCTTAATGGACTTCTGGTTCCACAGACAGCAGTTTTCATTTGATTTAGGATCAGAAACCCACCGTCTAATTCACTTAAAAGGCAAAACAGCCCAGATCTATATAAGTGAGCATCATATGTATAGTAGACTTCTCCAGGTGCATGTAATGCAAGGACACCAACAAGGATCAGGTGGGTGACAGAAGAGACAAAAATCTGGATGAGCTACTGCCCTGCCAGCCTGGTAGCCTAGTACCCCAGATTCAGACATCCCTGCCAGGCAGCACCATTAGCAGCCAGTGACGCAACACTGAGCAGCCTCCCTCCATACCGGTCATATCGAATCCTATCGAGAGAGACCGGGAGAAAGAGGACACAGACATAGAGAAAGAGGACAGAGAGAGGGAGAACGAGAGAGGCATAGAGAAAGAGGACAGAGGAAGAACGAGAGGGACATAGAGAAAGAAAGGATAGAGAAAGGGAGAACAAGAGAGAGGCATAGAGAAAGAAAGGATAGAGAGAGGAGGAATGAGAGAGAGGCATAGAGAAAGATAAGAGAGGCAGAGAGAGAGCTAGCCAGATAGCCACCTACCTTCCATAGCATTAGTTTTAGGTAATTTTTGCCTGTTAAACTATCTGGTTAGCGACATTATTACGATTCATATATAGTTCACCTGATAGTTAGGAAGTAAAACATTTGCTTTGTCTTCATCTTGTTTCATCTCTATTGCCATGGTGCTGGCTGGAAGAAGGTTCAGTAGATTGGTAAGTCCATATTAAGTCAATAGGGCTAACTGGCCAGCTAGCTAGCCACAAAGAATTGGTAGCTAGCCAGTTACCCACGAAAAATGGCACCTACCCATGAGCCCCCTCTTTCCATTTACTGTAACCATACTCGTCACACACTGAGCACTGACTGACAGACACCGGACGTTGAAAAGTATTTGAAATTTGCTCAGTCCAAATCTGAACCAATTATAGCAGTCTTTCACAACACAGTACAGTAGAGCACAGTGCAAAGAAAAGTAGAGTATGTCAGTATAATACAGTACTTACTGTAGAGTAGAGTTTAGTACAGTACACTAGACTTCGATAACCAAGAGAGACTTTCAAACTCAAGGGGTCATAACATAGCCAACACCACATTCTTTCTGCAGACATCTTTGAATCTTCATTTTGGAAAACGTGGTCACAAACTGAGGGAGATTTTACAGTCATTCGGTTACCAAACTTTACATCTGCACTGTTCGACTAAATGTGTTTTTCATAGCCGCAGGAAGTAGGGGTGCTGAAGTACCCCCTGATAAATCACAATTAATAATGTTTTTTGTAACATTTTCTGTAGAAATTGTTAAAATTAGTCCTTGTGCATAGAGTTGTATCGTTTGTTTAACTTTGCAATCAATGTTTTTTGTCTGGCATACTTTTAAAGTGAAACAAATTGGAGCCTCTGCATCATTCTGTTACCATGGAATTGCCCCATATGCAAAGTCTACTTAAATGTCTATGTTACATGGAGGTCTTGGTCCTGGGATTACGAAGCAAGTCACCTAGAACATATTGGTGCTGGCTCACCTCCAGCGTTTGACATTGCCCTATATTTCCAGACTAAAGTAGAGAATATATAATTTAAGGTTCCTGGACTGGGGCCATGAGTAATTTCCATTTTCATACGGTGGTATGAACTATAAAAGAATCCCCCTCCCCCCCAACAGACAGCCTAAAACACACAAATATCTGGCACTATTAGTATTATTACAATAAATACAGAAAAATACATCTGTAAAAACTTAATTACATAAAGGAATATTAGTGAGAATATAGCCATAACAAACAAAAGAAAGGAGAATGGAATATATTTGAAAAGCCTAAAATTTAAAAATACATTGAGAGCAGAGCCTCAAACATACACACAAAGATCTGGCACCATGTTACCGTGCTAAACAGACAGCTCTCATTGACTAGGCTACATTAAAAACGATGCAGATGTGACCAAAAAAAAAAAACTTCTCAAATTTTGTGCACAAATATGTTAACATCCCTGATAGTGAGCATTTCTCCTTTGCCAAGATAATCAATCCACCTGAAAGTAGGGCTGGGCGGTATACCGTATGTTACTCTATACCGGTATTTATGCATGAACCGGTTTGGGTTTTAACTTTACCTTCTATAACGGTATTTGAATGTTAGGTTTGTTAAATGTGATATGCCGTGTGTAACATCCATTTTTAGAGTTTACTCCGGTACTTGAGTCATCCCTCTCCATGCCGCTTTCCACACAGACCTAGCCCCACCCAGTCACTCAAGGAGCGCATTCGTTGTTGCTTCAACAAGAGACACTTTCGTTCAGTGTGCATGGTCAATGCAGCACATGCAACAATGTTGTTTCTACTTTGATCTTAACATAAATCCACAAGCGTTCTATAATTACAATATTAGTTTGTTTCTCTTACATCTGCAAACAGCTAGTTTGTATTTTCTTAGCAAGTTAAGCTAAATTGTGTTAGCCACTAATGCTAATCCCTAGCTGAGTCAGAGCAAACGTAACTAGCTAATACAGCCTAATACCAGTACTGGTGGAGGCTTAAATAAGCAAGTTGTTTGTGCAACAGTATCTTCTAAATCAAAGAGGAAAGGTGAAGCATGAATATGTTGGTTATATGAATAAATATTTAATGTAGCCAAAGATTATAGGGTCCCCTAAGAAACACTAAACATCACTTTGGTTCCTACCCTGTCACAATAACTCGTCCATGTCAAACAACAATGTATTCAAACTGCCCACTATTATTTATATTCTAACTATAGAATTATAATAAACATTCTATCTCCATGACTCCAAAAGTTCACCCAAGTGTTCTGATCTAAAATCGCAACATTTGGTTAAAAATAAGGCCTAGTATTTTTGCTCATATCATGGCAGTGTGGAAATGATCTCAAATGAGCGCAGGAAAAGCAGAAATTGATTGAAATGCAGGAAATGATCTTAGGTTGAAGTTGAATTGAACAGTATAAAACAATCCGAATTGCCATCCTAGGGTCACGCATTACTCAATCAAAAACATAAAATACAGTCAAATACCGCCAACAAAATATTAGAGGTCGACCGATTAATCCGAATGGCCGATTTCAAGTTTTCATAACAAATCGGAATTGGACACCGATTTTTTTTTTCTTTACACCTTTATTTAACTAGGCAAGTCAGTTAAGTACACATTCTTATTTTCAATGACGGCCTAGGAATGGTGGGTTAACTACCTTGTTCAGGGGCAGAACGACTGATTTGTACCTTGTCAGCTCAGGGATTCAATCTTGCAACGTTATGGTTAACTAGTCCAATGCTCTAACCACCTGCTTTACATTGCACTCCATGAGGAGCCTGCCTGTTACACGAATGCAGTAAGAAGCCAAGGTAAGTTGCTAGCTAGCATTAAACTTATCTTATAAAAAAAACAATCAGTCACAATCACTAGTTAACTACACATGGTTAATGATATTACTAGTTTATCTAGCCTGTCCTGCGTTGCATATAATCGATGCGGTGCGCATTCGCGAAACAGGACTGTCATTGCTCCAACGTGTACCTAACCATAAACATCAGTCTTTCTTAAAATCAATACACAAGTATATATTTTTAAACCTGCATATTTAGCTAAAAGAAATCCAGGTTAGCAGGCAATATTAACCAGGTGAAATTGTGTCACTTCTCTTGCGTTCATTGCACGCAGTCAGGGTATATGCAACAGTTTGGGCCGCCTAGCTCGTTGCGAACTAATTTGCCAGAATTTTACGTAATTATGGCATAACATTGAAGGTTGTGCAATGTAACAGGAATATTTAGACTTAGGGATGCCACCCATTAGATAAAATACGGAACGGTTCCGTATTTCACTGAAAGAAAAATGTTACATGACCTCATGTAACCACGACAGCCCAGGACCTCCACATCTGGCTTTTTCACCTGCGGGATCGTCTGAGACCAGCCACCCGGACAGCTTATGAAACTGAGGACTATTTGTCTGTAATAAAGCCCTTTTGTGGGCCTGGTTCTCCAGTGGGTGGGCCAATGCCCTCCCAGGCACACCTATGGCTGCGCCCCTGCCCAGTCATGTGAAATCCATATATTAGGGCCTAATGAATTAATTTCAATTGACTGATTTCCTTATATGAACTGTAACTCAGTAAAATCATTGGAATTGTTGCATTTATATAGTTTTTTTCAGTATGCAAAGTATTAGTCAAAAGTTGACACACTTACTCATTCCAGGGTTTCTTTATTTTCTACTATGCGGAAAAATAGTGAAGACATCAAACTATGAAATAACACATATGGAATTATGCAGTAATCAAAGAAGTGTAAAACAAATAAACATAAAATAAACAAAAATATATTTTATATTTGAGATTCTTCAAAGTAACCACCCATTGCCTTGATGACAGCTTTGCACACTCTTGGCACTCTCTCAACCAGCTTCATGAGGAATGCTTTTCCAAAAGTCTTGAAGTACTATGCTCAGGATTTGTTGGCTGCTTTTCCTTTACTCTGCGGTCCAACTCATACCAAACCATCTCAAATTGGGTTGAGATCGGGTGATGGTGGAGGTCAGGTCATATGATGCAGCACTCTATTGTTCTCCCTGGTCAAACAGCCCTTACACAACCTGGAGGTGTGTTTTGGGTCATTGTCCTGTTGAAAAACAAAATTATATACCATCTGGTTTGCGCTTAGTGGGACTATCGCTGCAGAAAGCTATGGTTGCCATACCTTGAATTCTAAATAAATCACAGTGTCACCAGCAAAGCACCCCCACGCTTCACGGTGGGAACCACACATGTGGAGATCATCCGTTCACCTACTATGCGTCTCACAAATACACAGTGGTTGGAACCAAAAATCTCAAATTTGGACTCAGACCAAAAGGACAGATTTCCACTGGTCTAAAGTCCATTGCTCATGTTTCTTGACCCAAGCAAGTCTCTTCTTATTATTGGTGTCCTTTAGTAGTGGTTTCTTTGCAGCAATACAACCATGAAGGCCTGATTCACACAGTCTCCTCTGAACAGTTGATGTTGAGATGGGTCTGTTACTTGAAACTCAGTGAAGCATTTGTTTGGGCTGCAATTAGCTGGTAACTGTAATGAACTCATCCCCTCAGCAGCAGAGCTAACTCTGGGTCTTCCAATCCTGTGGCAGTCCTCATGAGAGCCAGTTTCATCATAGCGCTTGATTTTTTTTGCAACTGCACTTGAAGACACTTTCAAAGTTCTTGAAATTTTCCTGATTGATTAACCTTCATGTCTTAAAGTAATGATCAACTGTAGTTTCTCTTTGCTTATTTGAGCTGTTCTTGCCATAATATGGACTCGGTCTTTTACCAAATAGGGCTTTCTTCTGTATACCAACCTTACCTTGTCACAACACAATTGATTGGCTCAAAAAAGGAAATAAATTCCACAAATGTACTTTTAACAAGGCACACCTGTTAATTGAAATGCATTCCAGGGGACTACCTCATGAAGCTGGTTGAGAGAATGCCAAGTGTGCACAAAGCTGTCATCAAGGCAAAGGGTGGATACTTTGAAGAATCTCAAATATAAAATATTTAGTTAACACTTTTTTGCTTACTACATGATTCCATGTGTGTTATTTCATAGTTGATGTCTTCACTATTATTCTACAATGTAGAAAATAGTAAAAATAAACCCTGGAATGAGTAGGTGTCCAAACCTTTGACTGGTACTCTGTGTGTGTGTGTGTGTGTGTGTGTGTATGCGTGTGTGTGTGTATCCTGAGTGGCGCAGTGCTAGAGGCGTCACCACAGACCCTGGTTCGACAACCGGCCTTGATCGGGAATATCATAGGGCGGCACACAATTGGTCCAGCGTCGTCCGGGTTAGGGGAGGGTTTGGCCGGGGTAGGCCGTAAGATTTTGTTCTCATCTGACTTGCCTAGTTAAATAAAGGTTAAATTAAAAAAAAGTGACAAGAGGTAAACGGTGTACAAAACATTAGTAACGCCTGTCCTTTCCATGACAGACTGACCAAGTTAATCCAGGTAAAAGATATGATCCCTTTTGATGTCACTTGTTAAATCCACTTCGAATCAGTGTCGATGAAAGGGAGGACAGGTTAAAGAAGGCTTTTTAAGCCTCGAGACAGACATGGATTGCGTATGTGTGCCATTCAGAGGGTGAATGGGCAAGAAAGGTAGTAGGTGCCAGACACACAGTTTGATTCCCAGAAGCAGCAATATGTAAAATGCATGCACGTGTGACTAAATCGCTTTGGATAAAAGCACCTGCTTAATGTTATATCATGGCCATATTCCCACTAATATTACTTTATGTAATTAAAATTTTACATGTGTATTCTTCTGACTTTATTATAATAATAGTTAATAGTTGAGCATTTACCATGCTCAACGCAAATATGAAGCTTGTTGGTACGCAAATCATTTGACAGCTGCAGTTTGAGATTATTTATTCCCTTTTATTTATGAAAAGAAGTGGATATCGGTCTTTATTACCTACGATCTATGTCTGATATTTTACCTTAAATTAATTTCTATATTATGGTGTTTCTGTTCCAAGAAAGGCTACTGTAAAATGTACTTTAGTTTATGTATTGCCTACCTAAAACATGGGCCCCAAAAAAGATAATTTTATTTTTTTTGCACTGAAACATGCAAAAACAAATCCCTGCTAGGGGGAAATGCAAGTTAACTAATTAAACAACAAAGAATATGATCTACATGATCAGTCTCTGTGTGTAAAATAAAAAGTGGTTAATGTGAACCCAACTCACAGCAAAAATGTTTTAAAGAAAGCAATCCAATGTTATTTGTTGCCTAGACTTTACTGCAAATGACACTCAAGTCTTGAGAAAAAAAAACAATACAGTATTACTGCAGTTAGCCATGACAGCCTTTATAATAGAACGCTTGTGACCACACACATAAATATTGCACTTGGGAAAAAAACATCTTAAAGTAGAAATATAGAATGAAACAAACAGGCATTCTATGTTTGCTCTATTATAGTGGCCCCTACAGACATCATCAAGTGCACAAGGCTACATGTGTGCAAAATTAACGTTCACTGAGTATTTTTTATAAATAGTATAATCCCCCCTCACCCACACACACACACACACGTGTTACTATCAAGTTCAACACAACAAAAACTTTCTGCCTGTGGACATCTGTTCTACAATGTGCCAGCAAAAGTGAGAAAGAGGAAAAGTGTGTGGTGTTCCTTTCACCTCTATAGTGGCATCCAGCTTAAGCCAGGCCCAGCTCCAGCTACACTTGATCCCTGAATCCACTTGTTTAACAAGCAACACCTCATTTTCACCTAATTCTCTCATTCTGAAAATTAACCACATACTGTAGAGATAACTAATGTTTTAACAGATAGTGGTTAGTTCATTAGCTAGTTAACATTTCGCACAGATTGCCAGGGTTCAGTAAGCAACTAACGCATTACGGCAAGGAGTCGTATACCAGTTAATACTATAGCGAATCGTTAGCGCATCTGATGTTGTCTGGTTTTGTTAGCAAGCACATTTTTCACACCATAAGCTCAGATATTTGATCAGATAAAATGGCTAATGTTGCTCAACATTTCTCTGGCTAACTAACGGAGAATTCAATCCAGCTAGCAAGATACTTAATGCTAATATTTGTTCCACCACACTTTCTCCCTCACCTCAAACTTTCCAAATACAAGGAGTTTTTCATATACAACTCATGAAGTACACTTTGACACCTTATCACCCCGGTCGCCACACCCCCGTCTCCGTGGTCAGGCTTCTCACCGAACGTTACCTCTTTATCTTCCGTGGACGCGCTGCTGTAACTGGCAAGCTGACTTTACAGAGAGCGAGCTGATACTATTACTAGTAAATTGGTTCTCTTCTTTCTTCAGTTACGTGCTGCGCTGCATTCTGTTATGTTAACGATTGGCTGAGCCTTGGATACTGCCAGGATTGCTCCAAACGCGCATCACTCGTTCGTTTACAACCAGTAGTGATACATTATTCCATTTCTGTTAGTCACTTGTCTGTGCAACTTGTTCAGTTTATGTCTCAGTTGATGAATCTTGTTAAGTTCATACAAATATTTACACATGTTAAGTTTTCTGAAAATAAACGCAGTTGACAGTGAGAGGACGTTTCTTTTTTTGCTGAGTTTACAATAAAAAACATTTAGAATCAAAGGCAGGTAAAATAGCAATAGTGGGCTAGGTGCTAAATGCATTTTAGATTGCGACAAGGACTATGAAAAGACAGTCTATAGAAGTGGGTTTTTAAGGCCCGTTTTAGAAGTGTTGGAGCAGAACTCAGATGGTCAGGGAGGGCATTCTATAGGCAAGGGTGCAGAAGGCTCTGTCCGCCATAGTTCTGAGACAGTCAGAGAGATAATGCAAGCCCAACTTTCTCCTAAAGGTAACCTCACCCTGGTCAGTCCTGCAACTTTGAATACAATAAAGCTCCTCATTCAGAAAATAACAAACAAATAGGCCAATATTTCTTCTTTGGACACTGTTAACAAACCTCCAAACGAGCTTCAATGCCATACAACACTCCTTCCGCGGCCTCCAACTGCTCTTAAAATGTTAGTAAAACGAAATGCATGCTCTTCAACCGATCGCTGCCCGCACCCGCCCGCCCAACTAGCATCACTACTCTGGATGGTTCTGACCTAGAATATATGTGGAGAACCATAAATACCTAGGTGTCTGGCTAGACTGTAAACTCTCCTTCCAGACTCACATTAAGCATCTCCAATCCAAAGCTAAATCGAGAATCGGCTTCCTATTTCGCAACAAAGCCTCCTTCACTCATGCTGCCAAACATACCCTCGTAAAACTGACTATCCTACCGATCCATGACTTCGGAGATGTCATTTACAAAATAGCCTCCAACACTCTACTCAGCAAATTGGATGCAGTCTATCACAGTGCCATCCGTTTTGCCACCAAAGCCCCCTATACTACCCACCACTGTGACCTGTATGCTCTCGTTGGCTGGTCCTCACTACATATTCGTCGCCAAACCCACTGGCTCCAGGTCATCTATAAGTCTTTGCTAGGTAAAGCTCCGCCTTATCTCAGCTCACTGGTCACCATAGCAACACCGACCCGTAGCACGCGCTCCAACAGGTATATTTCACTGGTCATCCCCAGAGCCAACACCTCCTTTGGCCGCCTTTCCTTCCAGTTCTCTGCTGCCAATGACTGTAACGAATTGCAAAAATCACTGAAGTTGGAGACTTATATCTCCCTCACTAACTTTAAGCGCCAGCTGTCAGAAAGCTTACCGATCGCTGCAGCTGTACACAGCCCATCTGTAAATAGCCCATCCAACTAACTACTTACCTCATCCTCATATTTGTTTTTCTGCTCTTTTGCAAACCAGTATTTCTACTTGCACATCCTCATATGCACATATATCACTCCAGTGGAAATTGCTAAATTATTATTACTTCACCGCTATTGGCCAATTTATTTCCTTACCTCCTTACTTTATTTGAACACACTGTATACAGATTTTTCTATTGTGTTATTGACTGTACGTTTGTTTATCCCATGTGTAACTCTGTTGTTGTCTTTGTCGCATTGCTTTGCTTTATCTTGGCCAGGTCGCAGTTGTAAATGAGAGCTTGTTCTCAACTGGCCTACCTGGTTAAATAACGGTGAAATAAAAAATAAATAAAATAAATATTTTAGGCACCAGCTCAATTACACCATTTAAAAATGTATGCCAATTCATTTAAATCCTTATGGGCAAATTAGACAGACAGATATCATTCTGATATAAGCTATAGTAGAGCAGAGGTTCTTAGAATTCTTATAAAATGTAAAGGTCAGGCAACAAGTCTGGGTTAAAAGACAAATCATAGATAAAAAGTTGAATAATGAGTAGAGTGCGCTCAATTCTGCCGAGTCAGGAGGAATAAGGATTAGGACCTACTTGGAGGAAAGTTTTATGGCCAGACAGCTGAAAGAAATTAGCTGAACACAATTCTCTTCTGACAAATTCATGACCAATGACTTACAGCGCATTCGGAAAGCATTCAGACCCATTGACTGTTTCCACATTTTGTTAGTTACAGCCTTACTCTAAAATGGATTAAATAGAGAAAATTCCTCATCAATCTACACACAATACCACATAATGACAAAGTGAACAGGTTTAGAAATGTTTGCACATTTATAAAAAAAAACAGAAATACCTTATTTAAATAAGTATTCAGACCCTGTTTCCATTTATCATCCTTGAGATGTTTCTACAACTTGATTGAGTCCACCTGTGGTAAATTCAGATGATTGGACATGATTTGGAAAGACATACCTGTCCATTTAAAAAATAAATGTAACCTTTATTTAACTTGTTATGGATAGGGGGCAGTATTTTCACGGCCGGATAAAAAAAAGTACCCGATTTAATCTGGTTATTACTCCTGCCCAGAAACTAGAATATGCATATAATTAGTAGCTTTGGATAGAAAACACTCCAAAGTTTCTAAAACTGTTTGAATGGTGTCTGTGAGTATAACAGAACTCAAATGGCAGGCCAAAACCTGAGAAGATTCTGTACAGGAAGTACCCTGTCTGACCATTTCTTGGCCTTCTTTGTCATCTCTATCCAAAACAGAGGATCTCTGCTGTAACGTGACACTTTAAGGCCCCTTAGGCTCTCAGAAGGCGCCAGAACGTTGAATGATGACACTGCAGTCTCTGGCTGAAAAACAGTAGCGCAATTGGATAGTGGTCGATCTGAGAACAATTAGACGGGTGCGCGCGTGCACGTGAAGAGGCCATTTTACAATTTCAGTCTTTGAACGAAAACAACGACTCCCGGTCGGAATATTATCGCTATTTTACGAGAAAAATAGCATAAAAATAGATTTTAAACAACGGTAATGGAATATTTTGAATTTTTTTGTCACGAAACGCGCCGGCGCGTCACCCTTCGGATAGTGTCTTGAACGCACGAACAAAACGCCGCTATTTGGATATAACTATGGATTATTTGGAACCAAACCAACATTTGTTGTTGAAGTAGAAGTCCTGGGAGTGCATTCTGACAAAGAACAGCAAAGGTAATCCAATTTTTCTTATAGTAAATCTGAGTTTGGTGAGTACCAAACTTGGTGGCTGTCAAAATAGCTAGCCTGTGATGGCCGGGCTATCTACTCAGAATATTGCAAAATGTGCTTTCACCGAAAAGCTATTTTAAAATCGGACACTGCGATTGCATAAAGGAGTTCTGTATCTATAATTCTTAAAATAGTTATGTTTTTTGTGAACGTTTATCGTGAGTAATTTAGTAAATTCACCGGAAGTGTTCGGTGGGAATGCTAGTTCTGAACGTCACATGCTAATGTAAAAAGCTGTTTTTTGATTTAAATATGAACTTGATTGAACAAAACATGCATGTATTGTATAACATAATGTCCTAGGAGTGTCATCTGATGAAGATCAAAGGTTAGTGCTGCATTTAGCTGTGGTTTTGGTTTTTGTGACATTATATGCTAGCTTGAAAAATGGGTGTCTGATTATTTCTGGCTGGGTACTCTCCTGACATAATCTAATGTTTTGCTTTCATGGTAAAGCCTTTTTGAAATCGGACAGTGTGGTTAGATAAAGGAGAGTCTTATCTTTAAAATGGTGTAAAATAGTCATATGTTTGAAAAATTGAAGTAGAAGAAGAAGAAATTTCAACGTGTTTGTAATTCGCGCCACGCCCTATCATTGGATATTGGAGCGGTGTTCCGCTAGCGGAACGTCTAGATGTAAGAGGTTATTAACTAGGCAAGTCTAGATAAGGTCCCACAGTTGACCGTGCATGTCTGCAGCATTCAAAGTCCCAAAGAACACAGTCAACTAGGAGTCGTATACCAGAACATGAGGCTAACATACCTGCCCCTAACTTACCTGCCCTGATGCACACCCTGATACCCCTTCCTCATCGTCTGCAACATGAATGAGAAGTCGAATACTTGCTGGAAGGAAAAAGGTTGGAAGAGGTCTCTCAAAAGCATACAGAGATCTTAGTATGACAAATGTCAAACTTGATAATGCTTTATGGAAAGCTGAGAAATACCTTTTTTTTGTATGATCGACTGATGAAGAAAATGAAGAGACAAGATTCCCCAAAGACAAAACGGCAAATGAAGGGAACTCCGAAGAACTTGAGAAGGATTTTATTGTTTCAAAATGCCATCATTGTAGAGTTAAAACAAAAGTATTAAAAAAAATATGCAGTGCCAAGGAGAAACAAATGGCTTCAAAAATGCTCAGAGGCAACATCCTGAGAAAGTATGGCCTGGTCAAAGTCACAAACAGAATTTGGATTTTCAGCAAAAGCAATGAGGGCAAATGAAAACAGGACAACAAGTCTTCAATACTCCAGGAAAAATCAGTAACAGAATTAGCACTGCCACAGAAGAGAAAAATCACTAGATTCTATGAACGTGATGACAACAGCAGAGCAACTACATGGAAAAAGGACACACTAACGAGGAACAAGAAGAAAAAGCAGAAGCGCTTCTTGAATGGCACAATTCAGAACCTTTTATCAGAAGATTAAGAGGGAATATTCAGAAATTCAAATTTCCTACTGTGAATTCTGCAAAAGACGTCCTTTTTGGGTTGTCAAGCCAACAGTCCAGGATAGAGACAAAAGGTCTCTGCAAAACCCACGCCAGCCTCCAGTTCATGGCGGACAAACTACAGCATCACAAAGTAATCAGCTGCAGCAACACTGCGAGAATTTGAGTCTTTTTGCTGTGAGAACCTGAAGAAAGAGTGCATGTATAGAGAGTGCTCCCTTCGCCAAGCAAAATAGCTTAAAACATCTGACTTTGATGCTGGTGAGCAGACATGGTGGTTTGAGTGGAAAAACAAAGCTGAAGAGAGAGAGAATAAAAACAGAGGGACACATTACATTTGACAGTAAAAGAAAAGGTATGTGGCACACTGCAGATTGTATTAGAGGACTTCTCCAAAGGATTGAAAGAGAAGTTGGGGAAACACGTGTACAACATTCGACACCAATTCTCCAAACAGAGAATTACGAGAATGTGGGGAAAGAGATCATTGTGCATATTGACTTTGCAGAGAACTACCTGTGTAAATACACCAGTGAAATCCAGGCAGTTCACTTTGGTGATTCTCACAAGCAGGTGACCCTCCATACCTGTGTTGGATATACTACAAAATGATACAGTTTCACTTTGCTCACTGAGCTCTTCTATGCGGCACGATCCCTCTGCTATCTGGGCCCATCTCTCAAAACACTGGCCTACTTCCTTGAGCTCTGCCCATAGGCTACTGCTGTACACTTTGTGAGCGATGGGCCTACAACCCAGTATAGGTCTGAAATGGTTAACAATGGTTGTTGTTCAAAATGTTTGCAATAAAATATTGTTTTGATACTTTTTTTTAACAAAGATGTCATTTCCACCACACCTTGTCATTTCCATCACAACCCATATTTTGAGGTAAATGAGTATATTATGTATATATATGGATAATCATATGGTTATCATAATCTGACAAAGGTTGGGTGGAAATATCTTATTTTTCATGATAAATGTTTTCAGCTGTCACTGAGGCAAGTTTATACATTCAGGCGTCGTGTTGAATTATTAATATTAAGAAAACCTTAAATCACGTTAAATAATATTCAATACAAGTGCATGTACAAATGTATAAGAAATCCGTTATAAATCAATTGTATAATATTTCATTTTCAACTAAAATGGATGTTTAATGATGTGATGGAAATGAAATTTGTTGCATAATCACCCAGCTAGCATTAAACATATCTTATAAAAAACAATCAATCTTCACATAATCGCCAGTTAACTACACATGGTTCATGATATTACTTGGTTAACTAGCTTGTCCTGCGTTGCATATAATCAACGTGGTGCCTGTTAATTTATCATTGAATCACAGCCTAATTCAACTTCGCCAAACGGGTGATGATTTAACAAAAGCGCATTCGCGAAAAAAGCAAATTTGTTGCACAAATGTACCTAACCATAAACATCAAAGCCTTTCTTAAAATCAATACACAGAAGTATATATTTTTTTAACCTGCATATTTAGTTAAAATAAATGCATGTTAGCAGGCAATATTAACTATGGAAATTGTGTCATTTCTCTTGCAACATTGTATCTTGCGTTCAGTGCAAGCAGAGTCAGGGTATATGCAACAGTTTGGGCCACCTGGCACGTTGCGAACTGTGTTTCTTCCTAACAAAGACCGTAATTAATTTGCCTGAATTTTACATAATTATGACATAACATTGAAGATTGTGCAATGTAACAGCAATATTTAGACTTAGGGTTGCCACCCGTTTGACAAGATACGGAATGGTTCCGTATTTCACTGAAAGAATAAACGTTTTGTTTTCTAAATTATAGTTTACGGTTTTGACCATATTAATGACCAAAAGATCGTATTTCTCTGTTTATTTTATTATAATTAAGTCTATGATTTGATAGAGCAGTCTGACTGAACGGTGGTAGGCGGCAGCAGGCTCGTAAGCATTCATTCAAACAGCACTTTCGTGCGTTTGCCAGCCGCTCTACGCTGTGCTTCAAGCATTGAGCTGTTTATGACTTCAAAACTATCAACTCCCGAGATTAGGCTGGTGTAACCGATGTGAAATGGCTAGCTAGTTAGCGGGGTGAGCGCTAATAGTGTTTCAGTCGGTGACATCACTCGCTCTGAGACCTTGAAGTAGTTGTTCCCCTTGCTCTGCAAGGGCTGCGGCTTTTGTGGAGCGATGGGTAACGATGGTTCGAGGGTGGCTGTTGTCGATGTGTTCCTGGTTCGAGCCCAGGTAGGGGTGAGGAGAGGGACGGAAGCTATACTGTTACAATGGCAATACTAAAGTGCCTATAAGAACATCCAATAGTCAAAGGTATATGAAATACAAATGGTATAGAGAGAAATAGTCATAATGCCTATAATAACTACAACCTAAAACTTCTTACCTGGGAATATTGAAGACTCATGTTACAAGGAACCACCAGCTTTCATATGTTCTCATGTTCTGAGCAAGGAACTTAAACGTTAGCTTTTTTACATGGCACATATTGCACTTTTACTTTCTTCTCCAACACTTTGTTTTTGCATTATTTAAACCAAATTGAACATGTTTCATTATTTATTTGAGACTAAGTAGATTTTATTTACAGTTGAAGTCGGAGGTTTACATACACCTTAGCCAAATACATTTAAACTCAGTTTCACAATTCCTGACATTTAATCCTAGTAAGAATTCCCTGTCTTAGGTCAGTTAGGATCACCACTTTATTTTAAGAATGTGAAATGTCAGAATAATAGTAGAGAGAATTATTTATTTCAGCTTCAATTTCTATCATCATAATCCCAGTGGGTCAGAAGTTTACATACACTCAATTAGTATTTTGTAGCATTGCCTTTCAATTGTTTAACTTGGGTCAAACACTTCAGGTAGCCTTCCACAAGCTTCACACAATAAGTTGTCCATCCATCCTGACAGAGCTGGTGTAACTGAGTCAGGGTTGTAGGCCTCCTTGCTCGCACATGCTTTTTCAGTTCTGCCCACACATTTTCTATGGGATTGAGGTCAGGGCTTTGTGATGGCCACGCCAATACCTTGACTTTGTTGTCCTTAGGCCATTTTGCCACAACTTTGGAAGTATGCTTGGGGTCATTGTCCATTTGGAAGACCCATTTGCGACCAAGCTTTAACTTCCTGACTGATGTCTTGAGATGTTGCTTCAATATATCCACACAATTTTACTCCCCTCATGTTGCCATCTACTTTGTGAAGTGCACCAGTCCCTCCTGCAGCAAAACACCCCCACAACATGATGCTGCCACCCCTGTGCTTCACAGTTGTAATGGTGTTCTTCGGCTTGCAAGCCTCCCCCTTTTTCCTCCAAACATAATGATGGTCATTATGGCCAAACTGTTCTATTTTTGTTTCATAAGACCAGAGGACATTTCTCCAAAAAGTACGATATTTGTCCCCATGTGCAGTTGCAAACTGTAGTCTGGCTTTTTTATGGTGGTTTTGGAGCAGTGGCTTCTTCCTTGTTGAGCGATATAGGACTTGTTTTACAGTGGCTATAGATACTTTTGTACCCGTTTCCTCCATCTTCACAAGGTCCTTTTGCTGTTGTTCTGGGATTGATTTGCACTTTTCGCACAAAAGTACGCTCATCTCGGAGACAGAATGCATCTCCTTCCTGAGCGGTATGAGGGCTGCGTGGTCCCATGGTGTTTATACTTGTATACTGTTGTTTGTACAGATAAACGTGGTACCTTCAGGCATTTGGAAATTTCTCGCAATGATGAACCAGACTTGTGGAGGTCTACAATTTATTTTCTGAGGTATTGGATGATTTATTTTGATTTTCCCATGATGTCAAGCAAAGAGGCACTGAGTTTGAAACTAGGCCTTGAAATACATACACAGGTACACCTCCAATTGACTCAAATGATGTCAATTAGCCCATCTCAAGCTTCTAAAGCCATAACATAATTCTGTACATCTTCCAAGCTCTTTAAAGGCACAGTGAACTTAGTGTATGTAAACCTCTGACCCACTGGAATTGTGATACAGTGAATTAATTATAAGTGAAAGAATCTCTAAACAATTGTTGGAAAAATTACTTGTGACACGCACAAAGTATATGTCCTAACAGACAAGAAATTTGTGGAGTGGTTGAAAAGCGAGTTTTAATGACTCCAACCTAAGTGTATGTAAACTTCCGACTTCAACTGTATGTATTATATTAAGTTAAAATAAAATAAAAGGGTTCATTGTTCATTCAGTGTTGTTGTAATTGTCATTATTATAAATATATATAAAAATCTTCTAATTTAATCACTATCGGCTTTTTTTGGTCCTCCAATAATCGGTATCGGTGTTGAAAAATCATAATCGGTCAACCTCTAACATCTGCTCTCACTACAGCTCCTTAATTTTAGATTTATGATCATCTAACATTTGAGGAATTTACCCTGGACACCATTACATTATGTTAGTCTATATATGTGTATGGTAGAGAGTGGGGAATGGTCCCCTCAGCCCATAGGTCCCATAAGTCCTTCCATCCACCCAGAAAGCAGTTCCTCTTTTCTGTATGACTGTGGCTTCTGTGGTTTCATCATATATACCACAGCCTTCGTGAGCCAAGTCACCAGATCAACTTTATTAGTAGGACAGATCAAACAAACAAAGACAGATGAACCGTTCTGATGCAAAGTTTGGATGACTATTTGTGCCATCTTTCTGTTACCAAACTTCTACATCTGTACTGTTCAAGTAAATGTGTTTTTGTAAAATTGTCTGTTTTCTGTAGTTGTATTGTTTGCTTAACTTTGCAATCATTGTTTTTTGTTTGACATACAAAAAACACGGTGTTTCCTTGGAATTTCCCATATGCTAATAGTGGATGTTGTGGTCCTGCCTCGGCGATTGGGGAGTTCCTGTCTTAATAGCTATTCATTTACCCATTGGGATAAAAAATTATTGATTTGGAAACACAGCTAGGTGAAATGATTTTGATAAGGAAATTTGTATTTGTGTTTGCATAGTTTATGCTGTTGTTTTCAACCCTCATCTGAATTTACTAAATTACTCACGATAAACGTTCACAAAAAACATAAATTATTTTAAGAATTATAGATACAGAACTCATTTATGCAATCGCGGTGTCCGATTTTAAAATAGCTTTTCGGTGAAAGCACATTTTGCAATATTCTGAGTAGATAGCCCGGCCATCATGGCTAGCTATTTTGACACCCACCAAGTTTGGCACTCACCAAACTCAGATTTACTATAAGAAAAATTGGATTACCTTTCCTGTTCTTCGTCAGAATGCACTCCCAGGACTTCTACTTCAATAACAAATGTTGGTTTGGTTCCAAATAATCCATAGTTATATCCAAATAGCGGCGTTTTGTTCGTGCGTTCAAGACACTATCCGAAGGGTAAAGAAGGGTGACGCGCCCGGCGCATTTCATGACAAAAAAATTCAAAATATTCCATTACCGTACTTCGAAGCATGTCAAACGCTGTTTAAAATAAATTTGTATGCAATTTCTCGTAAAAAAGCGATAATATTCCGACCGGGAAACCCTGTTTTCGTTCAAAGACGAAAAAATAAAAACATGGTGTCGGCTCGTGCACGCGCCCCAGTCTCATTGTTCTCAGATCGACCACTTACCAAATGCACTACTGTTTTTCAGCCATGGCCTGCAAAGTCACCATTCGATGTTCTGGCGCCTTCTGAAAGCCTATGGGAGCGTTAGAAAATGTCACGTTATGCCAGAGATCCCCTGTTTTGGATAGAGATGATCAAGAAGGCCAAGAAATAGTCAGAGAGAGCGCTTCCTGTTTGGAATCTTCTCAGGTTTTGGCCTGCCAAATGAGTTCTGTTATACTCACAGACACCATTCAAACAGTTTTAGAAACTTTAGGGTTTTTTCTATCCAAATCAAACAATTATATGCATATTCTAGGTACTGGGCAGGAGTAGTAACCAGATTAAATCAGGTACGTTTTTTATCCGGCCGTGCAAATACTGCCCCCTATCCCCAACAGGTTAACACTGATGTGCAAAACCGATGCCAAAGCTTCCGTGCATACCTATATAACGTAGGTAAATGACGTAATGGCGCCACGCAAAATTTTGCGCTACACGTGCAACACAGCATTCCTAACCTAGCCCACAATGTCTGCTGTGTGGATCTAGCAGTCATTTGAAAGAGTAAGAACATTTCAACTATTTAACTGTACTAGAATGCTTTAAAAGGCCGCTAAAATTTTAAATATCATTATCTTTGTTTTGGCAAGGAAAATATCGGTATCGGCCACAAATGTCATATCGGTGCATCACTGCTTTTTAGTTTTTTCCGCATTGTTTGTAACTTGTTTTGTACATAATGTTGCTGCTACCATCTCTTATGACTGAAAAGAGCTTCTGGACATCAGAACAGCGATTTCTCACCATGAATTGGACAAATAATTTTTCTTTAATGAGGGATTTACTCCAGACACCCGAACAGGCCCTCATCCCCGTCATTCGAAGGAGAACGAGACTAAGGTTTTGCGGAAGGAGATTGGGGTGCCTTGTGAGAATCAGGCGATGAGTGGCTGATCTGCCTTTGCCATCGGTACTATTAGCCAACGCACAATCGCTGAATAATAAAACTGACAAATTAAAAGCACGTATATCCTACCAATGGGACATTAAACTTATCTTATGTTTCACAGAGTCGTGGCTGAACGACGACATGAATAACATACAGCTGGCGGGTTATACACTGTACCGGCAGGATAGAATAGCAGCCTCTGGTAAGACAAGGGGTGCCGGTCTATGTATATTTGTAAACAACAGCTGATGTACAATATCTAAGGAAGTCTCGAGGTTCTGCTCGCCTGAGGTAGAGTATCTCATGATAAGCTGTAGACACACTATCTACCAAGAGTTTATCTATATTCTTTGTAGCTGTCTATTTACCACCACTAACCGATGCTGGCGCTAAGACCACACTCAATGAGCTGTATACGGCCATAAGCAAACAGGAAAATGCTCATCCAGGCTACCTCTGGCGAGCACATGGAGGGCTGTGCGGCCCCCCAAAGAAATGCCACCCCACACCATGACTGACCCACCGCCAAACCGGTCATGCTGGAAGATGTTGCAGGCAGCAGAACGTTCTCCACGGCGTCTCCAGACTGTCACGTCTGTCACATGTGCTCAGTGTGAACCTGCTTTCATCTGAAGAGCACAGGGCACCAGTGGCGAATTTGCCAATCTTGGTGTTCTCTGGCAAATGCCAAACGTCCTGCACGGTGTTGGGCTGTAAGCACAACCCCCACCTGTGGACGTCGGGCCCTCATACCACTCTCATGGAGTCTGTTTCTGACCGTTTGAGCAGACACATGCACATTTGTAGTCTGCTGGAGGTCATTTTGCAGGGCTCTGGCAGTGCTCCTCCTTGCACAAAGGCGGAGGTAGCGGTCCTGCTGCTGGGTTGTTGCCCTCCTACGGCCTCCTCCACGTCTCCTGATGTACTGGCCTGTCTCCTGGTAGCGCCTCCATGCTCTGGACACTACGCTGACAGACACAGCAAACCTTCTTGCCACAGCTCGCATTGATGTGCCATCCTGGATGAGCTGCACTACCTGAGCCACTTGTGTGGGTTGTAGACTCCGTCTCATGCTACCACTAGAGTGAAAGCACCGCCAGCATTCAAAAGTGACCAAACATCAGCCAGGAAGCATAGGAACTGAGAAGTGGTCTGTGGTCTCCACCTGCAGAACCACTCCTTTATTGGGGGTGTCTTGCTTATTGCCTATAATTTCCACCTGTTGTCTATTCCATTTGCACAACAGCATGTGAAATTTATTGTCAATCAGTGTTGCTTCCCAAGTGGACAGTTTGATTTCACAGAAGTGTGATTGACTTGGAGTTACATTGTGTTGTTTAAGTGTTCCCTTTATTTTTTTTGAGCAGTGTATATATTTGATTTGTTTAACACTTTTTTGGTTACTACATGATTCCATATGTGTTATTTCATCATTTTGATGTCTTCACTATTATTCTACAATGTAGAAAATAGTAAAAAATAAAAAAAATATTTTTTTTGAGCAGTATATTTGATAGAGAGGTGTTTAAAAAAGTATGGTGTGATTCCAGTGTGAACATACAAATATTTGTTTTATTTTTTATAAAATCCTCAAAATTGACCCGAGGACATGGAAGTGGCCGTAGTTGCAGAATCACCCATCTAGCAATTTACCTTGGCTCATTGCAACCACAAGGTCTTTTTGATGCTGCACTCGCGTAACAGGGGTTCAGCCTGCCACGCAGTTTCCTCATGGATTGCAATGTAATCGGCCATAATCGACATCCAAAAAGGCTGACTACCGATTGTTATGAAAACTTGAAATCGGTCGACCTCTAGTTGTTATGACAGTGTGCATTTGGATGTCAAATTACTTTTGGTCTTTTGGCAGTGAATAGCTGAGTCGGCGATAGTAAATATCCTTCATCTTATGTCTATAATATATACAGGACCTTTATAACAGTCACCTGGGATCAACTACTTCATCGGAACCAGTATCTTTCATAGCAGAACTTCAAACATACAGTAGCTACTGATATTCAAGGGTAGAAACTAGAATCATTGTGTGGACTTTCCCTTACTGTTGTTAGGCAACTTGTGACACAGAAGACCCTATGCCATAAACATAAAAAGTTGAGTCCTGAAACAAAGCAGCGCACAATTCTCCTTTGTATGAAGGAAGCACAGCGACAACATATTGGGTTAGTAAGGTCCCAGACAAAAAACACAGACAGCATGAGACCCAGACCCTGGCTGCAACTGAAGCTTCATTAAAAATGCAGACCTAACCCAATTCTGGTTTATGTTTTTGGGCCCTTGCCTTCTGCAAAGCATTAGTTTTTCATGCTCCAAAATTCCAAGTTCCTATAGAGTGCAAGCCTGGCCCTGGATCCAAAGGGAATTCCAGCAGGAGGAAAAGCAGAGAGACTTCCCAGAGATTCTCCTGTCTTGTTTCTCAGAGAACAACAGGGGCTTTTTAGGCTTTAAAGTAGATGGCGTGTAGGCTAGTAAGACATTTCAATCTCTATTACAAATCTGTGTGTGAGTGTATTTCATTCCGGGATATTTCAAAGGGGATGCAATGTAAATACATTATTCTGGCGTGAAATCACATTCTTATGCATAGTGGACTGAAGTGTGGAGCAGTGCAAGGGCAGTAACATTGATAGCCTAGTCTAGTAAGTGCATGAAATCTCCGAAAAGACATCTGCTTTTTTTTTTAAAAGAGTTACACTTGTTTTTTTCCACCGTTGTCCTACAACTTTCAATGTATGTACCGCTATCTTAGTGTTGAGTTCTGTTCGAGCGTACTGACCACATATGTTCGAAATCACGAGAGTACATTCTTAATTAACAATACAAAATCGCCCCAGATTTGGACAAGGTGAGACGAGTAACAAAAGTAGACCGACCCGCTCCCGGTAGTAGCCTACCACTTCTCTTTTCCCCTCACACGAAAAAGAACAAGAGTTCAGGAATGGTCGAAGCGATTCTGAGTGAAAAGTACAAAACCATCACACATACAAGCTACACGTATCCTATTCAAAGTCAAACAAATGCAAGGATGCTTGAAACATTTAAGGGGATAGTTAAACGCCAAATAAAGATTTCACGTGGCATTAAAATTTCACAAGTAATACAAATCAGCTAAAAAAAATTTACCAGAATATGCTAGTGCTATGTGAGGATCTTGAACATTAATGCCACCAGTCTCATGAGCTTTTGTGTAGGCTAAAGAACGAACGGGTTGCATGGCCATGTATATGAATGGGCAAATAGCCTACTGATTAGACACATTTTGGAAAGGAGAATTCTAGCTATTAAAAAAAATGTCAGATTATGCAACCAACGCTGAATTGTCAATTAAAGTAACACCAACAAGTGATAGGCTTGCAAAAAGTTGCAAACAGTGGCTAGGCTAGAACTTATTGTGTTAATCTACTCAAGACAGTGTGGAAAATGTTGAGAATAAAACTACTCTACTTGCCTCCAAATTGGAAATGTTGTCCCCTAAATACACTCTGGAGGACAATGTAGAATCCCGGAGATATCTCTTCAGATGAAAAACGTTTCCTCTATCCCTGAATTCTGCACGCGTCTCTCATCCGGCTATGAGGACTTCCACTGGAGCACTAACTGATAGGGACTACGGGCATAGGGAGTGGCTAGCTGCACACGTGCTGCTACGCGCCATTCAATCACCTTAGGTGAGATTTTAAGAGAGAAAAAAAACTGCCTAAACTCTTCAAAACGGAGTCTGAGTCTCAGCATCATCATAACTATCATAACTCATTGCCAGGATGAGATGAAGGCATTTGACAGTGCAATACCGCCCTCTTGTGACAAAACAAACAAACAAAAACTGTGGGGAGCCGAAATTGGGTATCGCGTCATCAGTTCCTCTTATGTTTGTCATTGCAAACCTTAGAGGGCCATTTATAATTTATCAGAGTCCAGATCAACTAGCCCATTACAGCTAACGTTTTTTTATTTAGATTGTTTAGCCCATAGATATTGTTGAATTTTTTTTGTCAGATCTATACACATTAGACATGGCAAAATGTATAGAATTGCAAGAAAATGTGCTTTAAAACGGCTAAATGTTCTTTGCACCCCATTACAAAATCTGTAGGAATGCAGGAAATAAGCTTTAAACCTGCAAAAATCTCTCCACCAACAGGAGGGGTGAGAACAGTTTGTGTCATAAGCAGTGCTTGTACCAATAGAAATAGACGTGGGAGGAGCAGGATGTTCCCCAATGCTGAAAAGGGGCACCCAGTTTAAAAGTTTGGGAAACCCTGCTCTAATCTCACATTGGTGGAATTGCAATAAGCAAACTCAAATTATGGAATGATGCACCTATTCTATTCCATTCTATACTATGCTCCAAAATATTGATACGGACAGTTAGCCTACTCTAGTTCAAATAAAATCAAAGTCTATTTGTCACGTGCGCCGAATAACAGAGTTGACGTGCAGCTATTTGGTCTCTCATCCAGGGTTTTAACCAAAACCAGCCCTGCTTAGCTTTTATATGTGTCACTGACGATTAGCAATGTGCTATGTTGAGAATGATTATTAAGAAACCTCTTCATAACTAAATATATTCACTGTTGCTATTGAAGTCATTCCAAAGAATATGTTCAACAGAGCAAATCAAATCAACGTTTATTTGTCAAGTGCACCGAATACAACAGACCTTACGGTGAAATGCTTACTTACAAGCCCTAACCAACAGTGCAATTTATAAGCGAGACTTAACAGTAGCGAGGCTATATACAGGTGGTACCGGTACAGAGCCAATGTGTGGGGGCACCGGTTAGTCGGGCTATTTGAGGTAATATGTACATGTAGGTATAGTTAAAGTGACCATGCATAGATGATAAATGTCACGACACAATGCAAATAGTCCAGGTAGCCATTTGATTACCTGTTCAGGAGTCTTATGGCTTGGCAGTAAAATCTGTTGAGAAGCCTTTTGGTCATAGACTTGGTGCTCCGGTACCACTTGCCATGTGGTAGCAGAGAGAACAGTCTATGACTGGGGTAGCTGGGGTCTTTGACAACTTTTAGGTTCTTCCTCTGACACCGCCTGGTGTAGAGGTCCTGGATGGCATCCAGCTTGGACCCAGTGATGTACTGGGCCGTATGCACTACCCTCTGTAGTGCCTTGCGGTCGGAGGCTGAGCGGTTGCCGTACCAGGCAGTGATGCAACCAGTCAGGATGCTCTCGATGTTGCAGCTGTAGAACCTTTTGAGGATCTGAGGACCCATGCCAAACGTTTTCAGTCTTCTGAGGGGGAATAGGTTTTGTTGTGTCCTCTTCACGACTGTCTTGGTGTGTTTGGACCATTCTAGTTTGTTGGTGATGTGAACACCAAGGAACTTGAAGCTCTCAACCTGCTCCACTACAGCCCTGTCGATGAGAATGGAGGTGTGCTCGGTCCTCCTTTTCCTGTAGTCCACAATCATCTCCTTTGTCTTGATTACGTTGAGGGATAGGTTGTAATTCTGACACCACACGGTCAGGTCTTTGACCTCCTCCCTATAGGCTGTCTCGTCGTTGATCAGGCCTACCACTGTAGTGTCGTATGCAAACTTAATGATGGTGTTGGAGTCGTGCCTGGCTATGCAGTCGTGGGGGAACAGGGAGTACAGGAGGGGACTGAGCACGCACCCCTGAGGGGCTCCGGTGTTGAGGATCAGCGTGGCAGATGAGTTGCTACCTACCCTCACCACCTAGGGGCGTCCCGTCAGGAAGTCCAGGATCCAGTTGCAGAGGGAGGTGTTTAGTCCCAGGATCCTAAGCTTAGTGATGAGTTTTGAGGGCACTATGGTGTTGAACGCAGAGCTGTAATCAATGAATAGCATTCTCACGTAGGTGTTCCTATTGTCCAGGTGGGAAAGGGCAGTGTGGAGTGCAATAGAGATTGCATCATCTGTGGATCTGTTTGAGCGGTTTGCAAATTGGAGTGCATCTTGGGTTACTGGGATAATGGTGTTAATGTGAGCCATTACCAGCCTTTCATAGCACTTCATGGCTATGGACGTGAGTGCTACTGTAGTCATTTAGGCAGGTTACCTTAGTGCTCTTGGGCACAGGCACTATGGTGGTCTGCTTGAAGCATGTTGGTATTACAGACTCAATCAGGGACATGTTGAAAATGTCTGCACATGCCCGGAGCACACGTCCTGGTAATCCGTCTGGCCCAGCGGCCTTGTGAATGTTGACCTGTTTAAAGGTCTTACTCACGTCGGCTACGGAGAGCATGATCACACAGTCATCCGGAACAGCGCATGCTCTCATGCTGCCTCAGTGTTGCTTGCCTCGAAGCGAGCATGGAAGTGATTTAGCTCGTCTGGTAGGCTCGTGTCACTGGGCAGCTCGCGGCTGTGCTTCCCTTTGTAGTCTGTAATAGTTTGCAGACCCTGCCACATCCGACGAGTGTCGGAGCCGAGGTAGTACAATTCAATCTTAGTCCTGTATTGGCGCTTTGCCTGTTTGATGGTTCGTCGGAGGGCATAGCAGGATTTCTTATAAGCTTCCGGGTTAGAGTCCCACACCTTGAAAGTGGCAGTGGTACCCTTTAGATCAGTGCGAATGTTGCCTGTAATCCATGGCTTCTGGTTGGGGTATGTACGTACAGTCACTGTGGGGACAATGTCCTCGATGCACTTATTTATAAAGCCAGTGACTGATGTGGTGTACTCCTCAATGCCATCAGAAGATGGCATAGTTTCAAGTAACATGATGTGTAGGATCTATTATATTCTATCAAAATATCAAGTGTGACAGTTACTCTAGGTGAAAGTAACATTTATAGGATCTAATGCTTTTATATTCTACTATATTTCTATTATATTCTATTCATTATATACCATATTAAACCAAAATATCAATTGAGTGATATGGAATGTTTCTGGAATGGGACTTTCTAAATTGTATTCCAATCTTACTGTCTGTGCACATAATGTAAACTTATAGAAAGAAAATTAGGAAGAATATAATTGAGCAGCCTAAAAATCTACCCCCTTCACACACGCATACATTGGCAGGTGATACCAAAGATTTGTATAACTAACCCAAGATAGACCACTGCCTGTCGTTTCCAACGGCAGCAAATGAATCACAGTGGGCAGGACAAGCAAGGAGGCGGTCAGAGCCAAGCAAGAGCTAGCGAGATCCTATTGTCGTGTTCTAGCATATTTTTGCATATTTCCATTAGGGAACGCCTACTCTGTGAAACGCGCGTGTGCAATAACTCAATCGGGCCTTGCACTCCTTTTAAACAACGCAATTTTTTTTTAACTTTGGCAAAGGTTAAAGTCTACAAAACGTTGATCACTCTGTTCGTAAAAGACTGCAGTTTTTGGAACATAAAACTGTATTGAGATCAAATGTTTCGTTGATGAAATAATGTGCAGAATGTCGGGCAAAATCCATCTCGCTCCGTCTTCTCCCACTGCCGGTCACTCTTCCTCTCATCACCATATTTGGTGGTAGGTGGAAACGCCTACCGGATGCTTCAGATGTATACGTCAGGTGAAACATCAGGATCATTCTTCTATCTGTAGTGATACTTGTGGGTGCGTTCGTAAATTCACTCTGGCTATCTACTCAGATTTCAGACCACTCTCGTCTCTGTGCCAGAGCGCAAAACAACTGACGAATTTACTAACACTCAACACCCGTTGAATATGGCCCGTGTCAGTAAAGCGTAAGTCCATTGTTGACAGCAGCACAGTTATAGTCACCAACGCTCTGGATAACATGAAAACAGCTCTGCTTGGGCGAGTAAACTAGTCAGTGAGGTGTTCTTTCATTTGTGTCTGGAAGTAGCTAGCAAGCATCGGCGCTTGACTGTCGTTGTGAGGTCAGAACGCTCGGATCAACCCTACTCCACCGCCAGATAACGAAAATCTCTGAATTTACGAACGGACAATCTGACAACGCTATGAATTTTCGACAATTTGACAACGCTCTGGCGTACTCCAGAGTGAATTTACGAACACATCCTGTAACGCGTTCAGATACTGGGTGCGTTCGTAAATTCGCTCTGGCTATCTACTACGATTTCAGAGCACTCTTGTCTGAGTGTGTCAAAGCGCAGAATAACTGATGAATATACGAACACCCAGAGCGCAGATTTACTTTAAGAACACACTCACTGTTAACAAATTGTTAAACAAATCAATGCAGTTGCTATGTAACCACAGACGCTTCATCCTCCCGGAAGTGCGTTGCTTAAATAAAAAATGGCGGACCACAGATTTAGCAGAGGTTTCAATTCACCGGTGTTGTGGCTTTTTTCTGTGCAATCTTTAATCAAATTGTGTTTGTCTTTTCTCGCGTTGAGCGCTGTAGTCGTCGAAGGTCAAACTGAAGATACATTCCGAGCTGGAAATACCGTTTTTTCACCAGCCGTTGCAGCAGCACGGGATCTACGGTAGGGGGTGCAGGCTAAACACAATGGCCTACCTATGCTGTAGCTTGTATTTCAATATTGTGTTAGGGACGCATAGAATATGTTATTTGCTTCTAGAGCAGTCATTTTAGTTTTAAAAATGTGCTCAAGACGTGGGATACATCATGTAATCAGAAATCATTCTATAAACTGAGAATAAATCAAATATGCCTTTGCTGTTGTTTGTTCCATGTTTTGTGCTGCTGCCATGTTGTGTTGCTGCCATACTATGTTGTCTCAGATCTCTCTTTATGTAGTGTTGTGGTGTCTCTCTTGCCGTGATGTGTGTTTTGTCCTATATTTTTATTTTTAACCCCAGCCTCCGTCCCCGCAGGAGGCCTTTTGGTAGGCTGTCATTGTAAATAATAATTTGTTCTTAACTGTCTTGCCTAGTTAAAGGTTAAATACAAATAAAACATATCCAACCTGTATGGCAGGCACAACACTAACACAAAATGTTCAAATGTAGGCTACAGTTGTCCGCCTGACCGCCGATGAGTGAACATCACCTGGGTATCTGGGAGGTATAGCTCACTGCGGTCAAGTGAGCAGACACTCGCAAAGCCATCCGCTCTTCAGTTTTCGTGTGAAAATGTGCGCAAATACACAACACTTTACGGTGTCGCGTGTTTTCTGGTGGGGAAACTGAGTCTGATGCACTGTCATGTACAGATAGATGATAGCTACAAATCATTCTAAGCAAATAGTTTGAAGCACACTTATTCAGTCTTCCATAATCAAAATTATACCATCGTTTATTTCGTTTTTGCGCCTTATCAAACATGACTTTGATATCACGGGTAGAGAGGCTGCAGTAGCTTAATTGTCAAGTGTTAAACCAATAATTGTTTACAGTCATGACATACAAACACACATGGACACACACATCTTCACAGCAAGTGAGCTTGTTGTTTTAGTAGGTCATTAATCCAGTGTGGTGACCATTGCTATTATGCCAGCTTAAAATATGGGTTAAAATATTTGGTTATTCTATATTTTCAGTGAACTTTGAGGTAACATAATTACATTTTTACACAGTAAAATTGGATGGTAAACTTTTTCTCATGTTTGACACTAGTACATTACTAATCCATTGTCATTAACATTGCAAAGCATAACATGCCCATATTATGACAGCTACAATGCCATCTAAGATGGTTGAAATCGTGAAACATGCAGCAGTAGACAAAACCATGGTGATGACCCTGGTCAAAGTGTGCCGTCTTTTCAAGAAAACGTGTCAGCCATACCTGCCCACAATATACATAAGGACGGACATAGAGGAAGAAATCATAGGCCAACCAGATCGCACACTACAGACCAGTATAGTGTCAGTAAACAACATTTGTTGAAATCGCAGAAAGATATAGCAGACTAGCCCTCAGACTGAAAAAACTACAAATACTAACACATGGGTGCTTTAGAGTGATATATTTATGGAGAGGTTATCTGACATTGGGATGCCTGATTAACTTAATGTTTTGGATGGACAACTTGTGTTGGTAGCAAGGTGAGCTACCTTATTTATTGCAGGTTAACACTTGTTTAAAATATATATATATATTTTTTTTACTATCTGTCCCCTTTGTAACATCTTGTTTATTACTTGTTACTTTACTACTTTTTGTACTTTATATAACTTTAAAGGAAAAATATCCTTCAAATGTGGATGTAAATACTGGTGTTAGGGTAGATTGGGGGAAACATCCACTTAAGGAAAATGTCTATTCTCAGAGAAAAACAAGTTTGTTTAGAGTTACAGATGTGAAAAATGGCTTTCCTTTGGCAACCTTTTTTTAAAGGGAAATAAGTGTACAGATGTGACAAAATGTTTACCATCCAATTTTACTGTCTTAAAATTATAATTAATCAAAGTTCACTCCAATATAAAGTAAACTAGAGTTTTTTCCAGTGTTGAAGCTGGCATAATGTGGGCATGTTATGCATTGCAATTTTAATGACAATGGATTACTAATGTATTAGTGGCAGACATGTTACAAAATGTTTACCATCCATTTTAACTGTTAAAATTGATTAATGTTACCTCAAAGTTCACTGTAATAAAGAATAACCAGTTATATTAACCTATATTTTAAGCTGGCATAATATGTGCATTGTGTCAAAAATAATTGTTGATAAGGCGCTTGTCTCAATCTGTGCATGACAGTGCATCCTACTCAGTTTCCCCACCAGAAAACACATGATACCGTAAAGTGTTATGTATTCACGCACACAAATTGCCTCACTTGACCGCAGTGTCTAGCTCCAACAGAACTCATGTTTATGAGGCTGCCAGCCAGGCGCATAGCCTAATAGAACACAATGAATTGTATAATACTATCTCTATATCTTTATGCTGCCAGGTACCTGCTTTACGACATCAACCCACCAGAGGGTTTCAACCTGCGTCGGGACGTGTACATTCGCATGGCATCCCTGGTGAAGACCCTGAGGAGACACAGTGACTGGGTGCTGGTGCTGCCCCCCTGGGGACGTCTTTACCACTGGCAGAGCCCAGACATCCACCAGATCAGGATCCCCTGGGGAGAGTTCTTCAGCCTCACCAGCCTGCAGGGCAACGTGCCTGTCATAGAGTACGAGGAGTTTATAGCTGGTGAGTTCAGCAGTCTCATACCCTTTCCACACTACTGAACTGACCTGATTCGAACTGAGCTGTGCCTCGTTTCCCAGAGCCTTCGTAGCATTAAGATCATCGTTAGAACCATCTTACCATGTGTCTTTAGTGGCCGATGTGTTTCCCCGAGCCTTCGTTAGTAACGTGACTACAAAGTTGACAACAAATACAATGTTGCCAAAGTATTTGCAATTGTTACAAACAAGTGAAGGATAAAAGGTTTCAAATGAAATCTGAGATGACTGCCTTAAAAAATACATAGGCTGCAGTGCCTTCAGAAAGTATTCACACCCCTTGAATTTTTTAAGATTTTGTTATGTTACAAAGTGGGTTTAACCCTTAACATAATACAAAAATAAGGGCTTATGTAGCCCTTCTGCATCTGCGGTGAAAGGTGACAGAGCTAGAGTGGTGTTTGTCAGACCATGAGACATCCCAAAAATTGGTCTTCTCACGAAACCGTCTGAACGGTTTGGCCTACAAGCCACTATGGCAGGATGAGACTCTCACGAACACAATTGTTTTGTGAGAAGACCAATTTTTGGGATGTCACAGGACTCAGCCAGGCCCAGCCAATCAAAGTTAGTTTTCTCCCACAAAATGGCTTTATTACAGACATAAATACTCCTCAACAATACCCCCCCTCCTCCTCAGATCCCGCAGGTGAAAAAGATGTATGTGGAGGTCCTGTGCTGGCGTGGTTACAAATGGTCTGCAGTTGAGAGGCCATTTGGATGTACTGCCAAATGCTCTAAAATTACGTTGGAGGCGGATTATGGTAGAGAAATTAACATGAAATTATCTGCCAACAGCTCTGTTGGACATTCCTGCAGTCAGCATGCCAATTGCCTTGAGACATCAGTGGCATTGTGTTGTGTGACACAACTGCACATTTTAGAGTGGCCTTTTATTGTCCCCGGCACAAGGTGTACCTGTGTAATGATCATGCTGTTTAATCATCGTATTGATATGCCACTCCTGTCTGGTGGATGGATTATCTTGGTAAAGGAGAAATGATCACTAACAGGGTTGTAAACGAATTTGTGCATATCATTTGAGAGAAATATGCTTTTTGTGAGTATGGAACATTTCTGGGATTTCAGCTCATGAAAAATGGTACCAACATGTTGGGTTTATATTTTTGTTCAGTATACATGTCGGTTGTTTTGCTCTAGGACGCCCACAAGTCTCAAAAGACTCGTATGAAGGTCCCCTGTACCAGTTCAACATTTTGTGGAAGTCTAGTGTATTCGGAAAGTATTCAGACCCCTTCCCTTTTTCCACATGTTGTTACGTTACAGCCTTATTCTAAAATGGATTAAAAATTTTTTTTTAATTATCATCAATCTATCCACAATACTCCATAATTACAAAGTGAAAACAGGTTTTTAACAAGGACAGTGCATACCAGAGCAAAAACCAAGCCGTGAGGTCGAAGGAATTGTCTGTTGAGCTCCGAGACAGGATTGTGTTGAGGCACAGATCTGGGGAAGAGTACCAAAATGTTTCTGCAGCATTGAAGGTCCCCAAAAACACAGTTGCCCCCATCATTCCTAAATGGAAGAAGTTTGGAACCACCAAGACTCTTCCCAGAGGTGGTCGGCCGGCCAAACTGAGCAATCAGGGGAGAAGGGCCTTGGTCAGGTAGGTGACCAAGAACCTGATGGTCACTCAGAGAGAGCTCCAGAGTTTCTCTCTTAGGCCTTTTATGGTAGAGTGGCCAGACGGAAGCCCCTCCTCAGTAAAAGGCACATGACAGCCCACTTGGAGTTTGCCAAAAGGCACCTAAAGGACTTTCAGACCATGAGAAACAAGATTCTCTGGTCTGATGAAACCAAGATTGAACTCTTTGGCCTGAATGCCAAGTGTCACATCTGGAGGAAACCTGGCACCATCCCTACGGTGATGCATGATGGTGGCAGCATCATGCTCTGGGGATGTGTTTCAGCTGCAGAGACTGGGAGACTAGTCAGGATCAAGGGATCGAGATTCTTTGAAGACTTATCTCTTCAGTAGGTCCTATGATTAAGTATAGTCTGGCCCAGGAGTGTGAAGGTGAACGGAAAGGCTGGAGCAACGAACCGCCCTTGCTGTCTCTGCCTTGCCGGTTCCCCTCTCTCCACTGGGATTCTCTGCCTCTAACCCTATTACAGGGACTGAGTCACTGGCGTACTGGTGTTCTTCCATGCCGTCCATAGGAGGGGTGCGTCACTTGAGTGGGCTGAGTCACTGACGTGGTCTTCCTGTCTGGGTTGGCGCCCCCCCCCCTTGGGTTGTGCCGTGGCGGAGATCTTTGTGGGCTATACTCGGCCTTGTCTTAGGACGGTAAGTTGGTGGTTGGAGACATCCCTCTAGTGGTGTGGGGGCTGTGCTTTGGCAAAGTGGGTGGGGTTATATCCTGCCTGTTTGGCCCTGTCCGGGGGTTTCATCGGATGGGGCCACAGTGTCTCCTGACCCCTCCTGTCTCAGCCTCCAGTATTTATGCTGCAGGAGTTTATGTGTCGGGGGGCTAGGGTCAGTCTGTTACATCTGGAGTATTTCTCTTGTCTTATCCGGTGTCCTGTGTGAATTTAAATATGCTCTCTCTAATTCTCTCTTTCTCTTTCTTTCTTTCTCTCGGAGGACCTGAGCCCTAGGACCATGCCTCAGGACTACCTGGCATGATGACTCCTTGCTGTCCCCAGTCCACCTGGCCGTGCTGCTGCTCCAGTTTCAACTGTTCTGCCTGCGGCTATGGAACCCTGACCTGTTCACCGGACGTGCTTGTTGCATCCTCGACAACTACTATGATTATTATTATTTGACCATGCTGATCATTTATGAACATTTTAACATCTTGACCATGTTCTGTTATAATATCCACCCGGCACAGCCAGAAGAGTATTGGCCACCCCTCGTAGCCTGGTTCCTCTCTAGGTTTCGTCCTAGGTTTTTGGCCTTTCTAGGGATTTTTTCCTAGGGAGTTTTTCCTAGCCACCGTGCTTCTTTCACATGCATTGCTTGCTGTTTGGGGTTTTAGGCTGGGTTTCTGTACAGCACTTTGAGATATCAGCTGATGTACGAAGGGCTATATAAATAAATTTGAAATTTGATTTGATTCTTGATGAAAACCTGCTCCAGAGTGCTCGGACTTCAGACTGGGGCAAAGGTTCACCTTCCAACAGGACAACAACCCTAAGCACACAGCCAAGACAACACAGGAGTGGCTTCGGGACAAGTCTCTGAATATTCTTGAGTGGCCCAGCCAGAACCCGGACTTGAACCCGATCGAACATCTCTGGAGAAACCTGATAATAGCTGTGCAGCGACATTCCCCATCCAGAACTTGAGAGGATCTGCAGTGAACAATGGGAGAAACTCCCCAAATACTGGTGTGCCAAGCTTTTTAGTGTCATAACCAAGAAGACACCAGGCTGTAATCGCTGCCAAAGATGCTTCATTAAAGTACTGAATAAAGGGTCTGAATACTTATGTAAATGTAATATTTCAGTTTTTATTTTTAATGCATTTGCTAAAGTTTCTAAAAAAACTGTTTTTTCTTTGTCATTATGGGGTAATGTGTGTAGATTGATGAGGATTGATTTTTTAAAATCCATTTATAATAAGGCTGTAACGTAACAAAATGTGGGAAAAATGAAGGGGTCTGAAAACTTTCAGAATGCACTGTATATGGAGATAGTTTAGTGCCTAAAATAAATGGGAAAATATATGTAAAGAAAAATACAAATAGTTTCCTATCTTTCTTATGTCTCTCATTAAATGTATTCAATTTTCCTCTTTTTCAGACACCTTGAAATAGATTTAATTGTCATTTTTTTGTCAAGGATATTCACAAAATACTCTGTCAAAGTGGAAGAACAATTCTAACATTAAAACACAATTATATGTCGATTTAGATAAGTATTCAACCCCCTGAGTCAATACATGTTAGTACATGTCACTTTTGGCAACGATTACAGCTGCAGTCTTTCTGGGTGGGTCTCTAAGAACTTTGCACACCTGGATTGTACAATATTTGTCCATTATTCTTAAAAAATGCATTCATGTTCTGTCAAGTTGGTTGTTGGTCATTGCTTGACAGCCATTTTCAAATCTTGCCATAGATTTTCAAGCCGATTTAAGTTAAAACTGTAACTAGGCCACTCAGCAACTTTCAATGTCATCTTGGTAAGCAACTCCAGTGTATATTTGGCCTTGTGTTTTAGGTAATTGTCCTGCGGAAAGGTTAATTTGTCTCCCAGTGTCTGGAAGCAAACTGAAGTTTTCCTCTAGGATTTTGCCGGTGCTTAGCTCTATTCCAAAAAAAACAGATGACAAGCATACCCAGCCACCACAATGCTTGAAAATATGAAGAGTGGTACTCAGTGACGTGTTGGATTTTCCCCAAACATAACGCTTTTTATTCAGGACAAAAAAGTTATTTCTTTGTCAGATTTTTTGCAGTTCTACTTTAGTGCCTTATTACAAACAGAATGCATGTTTAGGAATATTTTATTCTGTACAGGCTTCCTTCTTTTCACTGTCATTTAGGTTAGTATTGTGGAGTAACTGCAGTGTTGTTGATCCATCCTCAGTTATCTCTTATCACAGCCATTAAACTCTAACTGTTTTATATAAATCTCTGAGCGGTTTCCTTCCTCTGTGGCAACTGAGTTAGGAAGAATGCCTGTATATTTGTAGTGACCGGGTGTATTGATACACCATCCAAAGTGTAATTAATAACTGCACCATGCTCAAAGGGATATTCAGTGTATGCTTTTTTTATACCCATTTACTAATAGGTGCCCTTCTTTACGACCCGTTAGAAAATCTCCCTGGTCTTCGTGGTTGAATCTGTGCTTGAAACTCACTGCTCGACTGAGGGACCTTAAAGATAATTGTGTGTGTGTGGGGTACAAAGATGGGGTAGAGTAATTCAAATATCATGCTAAACAGTATTGCACACAGAGTCAGTTCAACTTATTATGTGACATGTAAGGAAAATGTTTACTCCTGAGCTTATTCAGACTAACACAACAGAATGTGGAAAACATCACGGGGTGTTAACTTTCTGAAGGCATTGTACATGGTCTTATGTATGTTATTTCAATCATGTTAAATCAATTGAATTACAGTGCCTTGCAAAAGTATTCACCCCCTTGGTGTTTTTCCTATTTTGTTGCATTACAACCTGTAATTTAAATTGATTTTTATTTGGATTTCATGTAATGGGCATACACAAAATAGTCCAAATTGGTGAAGTGAAATCAATTTAAAAAAAAGTTTACTCTAAACGGAAAATTGGTGCGTGCATATGTATTCACCCCCTTTGCTATGAAGCCCCTAAATAAGATCTGGTGCAACTAATTACCTTCAGAAGTCACATAATTAATTAAATAAAGTCCACCTGTGTGCAATCTAAGTGTCACATGATCTCAGTATATATACACACCTGTTCTGAAAGGCTCCAGAGTCTGCAACACCACTAAACAAGGGGCACCAACAAGCAAGCAGCACCATGAAGACCAAGGAGCTCTCCAAACAGGTCAGGGACAAAGTTGTGAAGATGTACAGATCAGGGTTGGGTTATAAAAAAATATCAGAAACTTTGAACATCCCACGGAGCACATTTAAATCCATTATTAAAAAATGGAACGAATATGGCACCACAACAAACCTGCCAAGAGGGGGCTGCCCACCAAAACTCATGGACCAGGCAAGGAGGGCATTAATCAGAGAGGCAACAAAGAGACCAAAGATAACCCTGAAGGAGCTGCAAAGCTCCACAGCGGAGATTGGAGTATCTGTCCGAAGGGCTACTTTAAGCCGTACACTCCACAGAGCTGGGCTTTACGGAAGAATGGCCAGAAAAAAGCCATTGCTTAAAGAAACATAAGCAAACACATTTGGTGTTCACCAAAAGGCATGTGGGAGACTCCCCAAACATATGGAAGAAGGTACTCTGGTCAGCTGAGACTAAAATGTAGCTTTTTGGCCATCAAGGAAAACGCTATGTCTGGCAAAACCTAACACCTCCCATCACCCTGAGAACACCATCCCCACAGTGAAGCATGGTTGTGGCAGCATCATGCTGTGGGGATGTTTTTCATCAGCAGGGACTGGGAAACTGGTCAGAATTGAAGGATTGATGGATGGCGCTAAATACAGGGAAATTCTTGAGGGAAACCTGTTTCAGTCTTCCAGAGATTTGAGACTGGGACGGATGTTCACGTTCCAGCAGGACAATGACCCTAAGCATACTGCTAAAGCAACACTTGAGTGGTTTAAGGGGAAACATTGAAATGTCTTTGAATGGCCTAGTCAAAGCCCAGACCTCAATCCAATTGAATCTGTGGTATGACTGAAAGATTGCTGTACACCAGCAGGAACCCATCCAACTTGAAGGAGATGGAGCAGTTTTGCCTTGAAGAATGGGCATAAATTCCAGTGGCTAGATGTGCCAAGCTTATAGAGACATATCCCAAGAGACTTGCAGCTGTAATTGCTGCAAAAGGTGGCTCTACAAAGTATTGACTTTGGGGGGTGAATAGTTATGCACGCTCAAGTTCAGTTTTTTTGTCTTTATTTCTTGTTTGTTTCACCCCCAAAAATATTTTGCATCTTCAAAGTGGTAGGCATGTTGTATAAATCAAATGATTACAAATCCCCCCAAAATCTATTTTAATTCCAGGTTGTAAGGCAACAAAATTGGAAAAATGCCAAGGGGGGTGAATACTTTCGCAAGGCAATGTATATTTTGCGACTAGGCTGCTGTCTGTAATTTTTGCCTGAATGTGTTTCGTGATATGTGTGCAATGATGTGCCCAATCTGTGATTTACTGCATTATTTAGTGCGTAAATAACGATGCATCTGGTATGATCATCTTAATGCTTAAGTTACATCGCAGCTGTAAACGAGTCCCTGTACTGGGCTGGTCTGGTTTTGTATCCACCATAGTTGCTGGGATCGTGCTGGAAAGGCCAACGTAAAAGAAAAATACATCTGGTCACCCCTCAGACATTTTAGTAAATTTCCATGTTTTTGTGGTTGGTCAACTTTACCTGACATCTGGCTGATTTCCATTTTTTTCCTCTGTTAAGGATTGTTCCATAGGTATAATTAATGCATAATGATACATGGTTATAAAGGCTTTTACATACTTATAAGAAGATATAAAACATTATACCTTCAGGCTTAAAGTAACATGTTAAATTTCCATGTTTTTGGCTCCAGAGTCTGGAGGCCCATTTATTGAACAGGTCCTGGTGCTACAGAACTACGCTGAAGGGTGGACTGACGGGAAATGGGAGGAGAAAGTGGACCAGCGACCCTGCGTTGAACGGTTATTGTACTCCAAAGACAAACAGGGTTATTACAGGTACAGTAATCACCAGTTTCAGAGATGGATAGGAACATAATAGATTCAACACTACATTCCAAAGATGCATAGGACTACTGCATGTGGACACTAACAATGAGTTTGGCATCTGTGCTTACCTACCTTTATGTCTCGCAAAGTTGAATTATCAAAGGTAAATACTTGCTTCAGCTATTAAAATGTGTTTTATGGCAGTGGAACAAGCTGTAGTAGTAGTAGTAGAAGTATAGTGGGTGTAGTGAGTATGACTTATATTCATATAAATACAATTGTCATGTTCGTTGTGAGCAGTTTTCCCTAATTTCAAAGCATGTCTCACCTCTTTCTTTTCCTTCCTCTCCCTCTGTTAGAGGATGGTTTTGGGGCTATGAGGAAACCAGGGGTGTGAACGTCACTTGTCTGTCAGCTCAGGGCCACGCCTCCATCCTGGCACCACTCCTGCAGAACAACATCACATCAACGTGAGTCAATAAATGTCCATGTGTTTGGCTAAGATAGATACAATTATTGAATCCGAATCTTCTTGTCTAAGGATGTGATATAATTATACAACCACTACAGGTTTAATGTGGACTTCCTATTTAAACTAAAACAAAAAGTAATATTCTAGAGTTGGCAGCATAGTCTTTATTGGATTTGTTGTATGTACTGTATGAGATGTGGACATGTGTTCACTGATGGAGCTCTTTCCTTTCATATCCCCGCAGTTCTGTGATGTTGGACAAAGCAGAGACTGTCCTCCATGATCACTACGCAGGAAAGGACTACTGGGATGTAAGTCTGATGTCAAGTTGTAAAGAATGTATCTGTCTGGTAATGGTTGACAGCCTACAATCATACAGTTGAAGTCGGAAGTTTACATACACTTAGGTTAGAGTCATTAAAACTCGTTTTTCAACCACGCCACAAATGTCTTGTTAACAAACTTTATTTTGGCAAGTCGGTTAGGACATCTACTTTGTGCATGACATAAGTAATTTTTCCGACAATTGTTTACAGACAGATTATTTCACTTATAGTTCACTGTATCACAATTCCAGTGGGTCAGAAGTTTACATACACTAAGTTGACTGTGTCTTTAAACAGCTTGGAAAATTCCAGAAAATGATGTCATGGCTTTAGAAGCTTCTGATAGGCTAACTGACATCATTTGAGTCAATTGGAGGTGTACCTGTGGATGTATTTCAAGGCCTACCTTCAAACTCAGTTCCTCTTTGCTTGATATCATGGGAAAATCAAAAGAAATTAGCCAAGACCTCATAAAAATAAATTGTAGACCACCACGAGTCTGGTTCATCCTTGGGAGCAATTTCTAAACACCTGAAGGTACCACGTTCATCTGTACAAACAATAGTTTGTAAGTACCACGCAGCCGTCATACCGCTCAGGAAGGAGACTGTCTCCTAGAGTTCTGTCTCCTAGAGATGAACGTACTTTGGTGCGAAAAGTGCAAATCAATCCCAGAACAACAGCAAAGGACCTTGTGAAGATGCTGGTGGAACGAGTAAAACGAGTCCTATATTGACATAACCTGAAAGGCTGCTCAGCAAGGAAGAAGCTGCTGCTCAAAAACCACCATAAAAAAACAGCCAGACTACAGTTTGCAAATGCACATGGGGACAAAGATCGTACTTTTTGGAGAAATGTCCTCGGGTTTGATGAAACAAAAATGCAACCGTTTGGCCATAATGACCATCGTTTTGTTAGGAGGAAAAAGGGGGAGGCTTGTAAGCCGAGGATACCATCCCAACCGTGAAGCACGGGGGTGGCAGCAGGTTTTGGGGGTGCTTTGCTGCAAGAGGGACTGGTGCACTTCATAAAATAGATGGCATCATGAGGAGGAAAATTATGTGGATGTATTGAAGCAACATCTCAGAGACTTCAGTCAGGAAGTTAAAGCTTGGTCGCAAATGGGTCTTCCAAATGGACAATGACCCCAAGCATACTTCCAAAGTTGTAGCAAAATGGCTTAAGGATAACAAAGTCAAGGTATTGGAGTGTCCATCACAAAGCCCTGACCTCAATCCCATAGAAAATTTGTGGGCAGAACTGAAAAAGCATGTGTGAGCAAGGAGGCCTACAAACCTGAATAAGTTACACCAGCTCTGTCAGGATGGATGGGCCAAAATTCACCCAACTTATTGTGGGAAGCTTGTGGAAGGCTACCCGACGCGTTTGACTCTGTAACGGCTGTCTTCATAAATGGACCAAGGCGCAGCAGGTATGTGAATACTCATCTTTAATTAAAAATAAGGAGTAAAGCATCCACTTAACAACACAAAAAAGCTGACAACAGTGCCAGTTCTGCAGGCTATAAACACAGTGCAAAAACAACCACCCACAACCCCCAGTGACAAACATACTCCTACATATATGACTCCCAATCAGGAACAACGATCCCCAGCTGTTCCTGATCAGGAGTCACAAGACACACAGAACATTCAAACACACACACAAGACTGCCACGTCCTGACCCCCAAACTACTACAACAGCTCCATCTGCTGGTCAGGACGTGACAGACCCAAGTTAAACAATTGAAAGGCAATGCTACCAAATACTAATTGAGTGTATGTAAACTTCTGACCCACTGGGATTGTGATGATAGAAATTAAAGCTGAAATAAATCATGCTCTCTACTATTATTCTGACATTTCACATTCTTAAAATAAAGTGGTGATCCTAACTGACCTAAGACAGGGAATTTTTACTAGGATTAAATGTCAGGAATTGTGAAAAACTGAGTTTAAATGTATTTGGCTAAGATGTATGTAAACTTCCGACTTCAACTGTATATTGTAATTAATTATAGGTCATATTTCATAGAAATCTGGTAACACTGGTAGTTACTTTAATGCAGAGTAGTGAATAGTTCTTCCTGATTTGTTTAACACTCCTCCATTTTGCCTAAGTCTTTTTGTGTCTTCTCCTCTGTAGACTCGCCGCAGTATGGTCTTTGCCAAACACCTGCGTCTCCTAGGGGACGAGTTCCGTGCAAAGTACCTGAACTCCACAGACGAGCAGGACCAGACCATATACAACGAGGACTGGACTCGCATTAAGGTTTTCAGACCTTTTCACATACATACACACCTTGCACATTTAAATTATATGTATTTATCTATCCACATTGATTATTTGTTGCACTAGCAACATGTACTGTGTTGGGAAAAATGGGGGGGAAATGTCTTAAGCTAAGAATAGTTCTGTTTTGCTATTGGTGGGTAATTTTAATTGGGCATGAGTGGTTTGACGTGTTATTCATTTCTGTGTGTAAACTCAGAATAAGCTGGGTTCTGCCAGAGGGGGGCCGTACCTGGGTGTCCACCTGAGAAGGAAGGATTTTATCTGGGGTCACAGAGAGGATGTGCCCAGCCTCAAAGGAGCTGTCAAGAAGATCAGGAACCTCATGAAGAAAAACAAACTAGACAGAGTCTTTGTTGCCACTGACGCAGATGAGGAAGGTACAGTTGTACTTTGGTGCCATTGATTGATGTTGAAAGTAAGATAAATAAGTTGAAAATAAAGCCATTCATATTTGCAGCCCTAAGGAAATAACAAAATAATTGTGTTAGGAATTAGAATTTCAGTTGACTTTTGAAATGGAATTGACCCCAACCGTATAACCCAGTAGAGGCTTGGCAGGTTTATGCTGTCTGTAGCCTACTCCACAGAGAGTCTGTGGGTTATACAATGACATTAAGGATTGTCTTTTTCATCAGCTCTCCAGACAAAATTATAATTTTAACGGTCTAGATGAAAATAATAAATTGTGTGAGATTTAATCAGGTAACAATAATGTAAATGCCTGTGCCAAAGCCTGCCACCTTATCCCCCAACGGGGATGTTTCTTTATAAATGCCTAATTGTCCTTTTTTCTACTGTACTTTGTTTTTTGATTATGCTTACATGTGTATGATATAATGTATTATACAGTAGAATTTGAGTTGTTGTTTTTGTATTATTGTATCATTGTGGAGTGACACTTCAATACACTTTTCTAATCTAATCTCTAGATCTAGACAATAGGGCCAGTCAGAGTATGGCTCTAAGGCCAGTGTGTTCCTGATGAGGCATCTGTCTGTCTTGTGCAGAGCTGGAGGAGCTGAAGAAGATATTACCAGAGATTACACGCTTTGAGCCCACCTGGGAGGACCTGGAACTACTCAAGGACGGGGGCGTGGCTATCGTCGACCAATGGATCTGCGCACATGCCAGGTACAGCTCTCCTCACAATGAATGCTTCTATGTTCCACCATTCAGTTGAAAGAACATGTTGCACAATGTGTGCAGACTGAGGGTGGGGAGCTGTGACAAGTACACATGATGCAGACATTCTTGTACTTTTCTTTTGTTGAAGTGCACGCGATCATACTTTAGTTAAACAGCTTTTGTTACCCTCACGTTCTGTAGGCTACAGTAGGATAGTGGGTCATGTGATACTACTTACAGTATTGTAATTATTTTATTAGCATGTAGGTGTCCTTTTAAGATCATATTTTTATCAAATGTCTGTAAAGGTAATTTGATTGTCAGAGCAGTGTAAAAATAGGCCGAAACAATTCCTTAAAACATTTTCGAGGTTTGCTTTACATCATCATTACTCGACATCAAAATGTTTAAATGTAATAAGCCACCCATGATAGAGGGATAAACAGTATCATTTAAATATTCTTGAAGGAGTAAAGTAAGATCATTGAAGTTTCTGTATCCCATTTTAAATGTGAGATGGAAGATCTAGGTGTTCATGATAATACTCTGTACTTCAAACATACTGTATATATATTGTACTCTATGTTGTCCAAGATTCTGCTGTTAAATTAAGTAAATATTTTCAACTGAACTAATGGATCATTTGGTACAATAGTTGTTTTTGTCACCTGTGTAAGTCAGACCCACATATGGACCTGAAAGCCATTGTCCCTTAAAATCATCTGAGGGTGCATTCCAGTAACATTAGATTCTGGATCACTCCACTAGAAATCTAATACAGTACTGGAGTGTTAAACACATAATTACACTTCTACTGCACTTTAGAATATTTGCACTGCATTTAAATCTATATTATTAGCCTGTTGTGTATTGTATGGGGTGATGATGAATGTGAAGTCTATTGTATACTGTATTTCGTGTGTTGAAGACTTTCTATTGATTCGATACTTGTAAAATGGACTTGTCTTTCTTAATTGCCTCTGGTGGGATAGATAAAGTTGCATTGAATAACCTCTATCACCCTCCCATTTCCCAGGTATTTTATCGGAACATCTGTGTCGACCTTCTCTTTCCGGATCCACGAGGAGAGAGAGATTCTGGGATTCGACCCCAAAACTACCTACAACCGCTTCTGTGGGGACAGTGAGAAGGAGTGTGAACAGCCCACACACTGGAAAATAGTTTACTGATGCAATGACGTGACATCCCTCTCAACAGCTCTCAAAGAACATGCCAATTGCAGTGTTAAAGTGGAGCTTTGTTATTTTTAGATATACAGTTGAAGTCGGAAGTTACAATACACTTAGGTTGGAGTCATTAAAACTTGTTTTTCAACCACTCCACAAATTTCTTGTTAACAAACTATAGTTTTGGAAAGTCGGTTAGGACATCTACTTTGTGCATGGCACAACTAATTTTTCCAACAATTGTTTACAGACAGATTATTTCACTGTATCACAATTCCAGTGAGTCAGAAGTTTACATACACTAAATTGACTGTGCCTTTAAACAGCTTGGAAAATGACAGAAAGTGATGGCATGGCTTTAGAAGCTTCTGAATGAATAATTGACATTATTTGAGTCAATCGGAGGTGTACCTGTGGATGTACTTCAAGGACTACCTTCAAACTCAGTGCCACTTTGCTTGACATTGTGGGAAAATCTAAAGAAATAAGCCAAGTCCTCAGAAAAAAAAAATTGTAGACCTCCACAAGTCTGGTTTATCCTTGGGAGCAATTTCCAAATGCCTGAAGGTACCACGTTCATCTGTACAAGCAATAGTACGCAAGTATAAACACCATGGGACCACGCAGCAGTCATACTGCTCAGGAAGGAGATGCATTCTGTCTCTAAGAGATTAACTTACTTTGGTGCGAAAATTGCAAATCAATCCCAGAACAACAGCAAAGGACCTTGTGAAGAAGCTGGAGGAAACAGGTACAAATTATCTATATCCACAGTAAAACATGTCCTATATCGACATAACCTGAAAGGCCACTCAGCAGGGAAGAAGCTACTGCTCCAAAACCGCCATAAAAAATCCAGACTACGGTTTGCAACTGCACATGGGGACAAAGATCGTACTTTTTGGAGAAAGGTCCTCTGGTCTGATGAAACAAAAATAGAACTGTTTGGCCATAATGACCATCGTTATGTTTTGAGGAAAAAGGGGGTGGCTTGCAAGCCAAAGAACACCATCCCAACCGGGAAGCACGGGGGTGGCAGCATCATGTTGTGGGAGTTCTTTGCTGCAGGAGGGACTGGTGCACTTCACAAAATAGATGGCATCATGAGGAAAATTATGTGGATATATTGAAGCAACATCTCCAGACATCAGTCAGGAAGTTAAAGCTTGGTCACAAATGGGTCTTCCAAATGGACAATGACCCCAAGCATACTTCCAAAGTTGTGGCAAAATGGCTTAAGGACAACAAAGTCAAGGTATTGGAGTGGCGATCACAAAGCCCTGACCTCAGTCCTATCGAAAATTTGTGGGCAGAACTGAAAACGCATGTGTGAGCAAGGATGCCTACAAACCTGACTCAGTTACACCAGCTCTGTTAGGAGGAATGGGCCAAAATTCACCCAACTTATTGTGGGAAGCTTGTGGAAGGCACCCTGACACGTTTGACCCAAGTTAAACAATTGAAAGGCAATGCTACCAAATACTATTTGAGTATGACCCACTGGAAATGTGATGAAAGAAATAAAAGCTGAAGTAAATAATTCTCTCTATTATTATTCTGACATTTCACATTCAAATAAAGTGGTGATCCTAACTGACCTAAAACAGGGAATTTTTACTAGGATTAAATATCAGGAATTGTGAAAAACTGAGTTTAAATGTATTTGGCTAAGGTGTATGTAAACTTCCGACTTCAACTGTATATATATACAATATATGTTCTAATAGTGTTTTTGTTGTGTCATGTTTTTATTGTTTTGAGAATTGTGCAAACTGTGAATAGACAAAAAGCTTCAAATACGTTTTATAGGTCAGATGTTTTCAAGGTCACCACTTTATTTTCACTTGTTTGCACTCATGTCTGCTAACTTTACATATATAAACCATTGTTTTATCAATCATGATGGCACCACCTATTATGTGTGAAAATGATAATCAGATTTGGCTGCAAATAATGGTATACAGTTCCTTTCAGAAAGTATTCAGACCCCTTGACTTTTTCCACATTTTGTTACGTTAAAGCCTTATTCTAAAATTGATTAAATAAGAAAATCCTCAGCAATCTACACGCAATACCCCATAATAACAAATCGAAAACAGGTTTTTAGATTTCTTTGCAAATTTATAAAATATAAAAAACAGATTATTTACATAAGTATTCAGACCCTTTTGCTGTGAGACTTGAAATTGAGCTCAGGTGCATCCTGTTTCCATTGATCATCCTTGAGATGTTTCTACAACTTTATTGGAGCCCACCTGTGGTAAATTCAATTGATTGGATATGATTTGGAAAGGCACACACCTGTCTATATAAGGTTCCACAGTTGAAAATCCATGTCAAAGCAAAAACCAAGCCATGAGAGCTCAGAGACAGGATTGTGTCGAGGCACCGATCTGGGGAAGGGTACCAAAACATTTTTGTAGCACTGATGAAGGTCCCCAAGAACACAGTGGCCTTCATCATTCTTAAATGGAAGAAGTTTGGTCGTCTGGCCAAACTGAGCAATCGGTAGAGAAGGGCCTTGGTCAGGGAGGTGACCAAGAACCCACTGGTCACTCTGATAGAGCTCCAGAGTTCCTCTGTGGAGATGCGAGAACCTTCCAGAAGGACAACTATCTCTGCAGCATTCCACCAATCAGGCCTTTTATTGTAGAGTGGCTAGACGGAAGCCACTCCTCAGTAAAAGGCACTTGATGAAAACCTGCTCCAGAGCGCTCAGGACAACAACCCTAAGCACACAGCCAAGACAACGCAGGAGTGGCTTTGGAACAAGTCTCTGAATGTCCTTGAGTGGCCCAGCCAGAGCCCGGACTTAAACCCGATCGAACATCTCTGGAGAGACCTGAAACTAACTGTGCAGCAATGCTCCCCATCCAACCTGACAGAGCTTGAGAGAAATTCTATAAACCTGTTTTTGCCTTGTCATTATGGGGTATTGTGTGTAGATTGATGAGGTAAAATAACGATTTAATCAATTTTAGAATCAGGCTGTAACGTACAAATATGTGGAAAAAGTCAAAGGGTCTGAATACTTTCAGGGGAATTATTTGTTGGGTTAACATGAATTGAAAGAGCAGTGTCTTCTTTCATTTACTTCTGCCAATTCAAAGTCTATTTGGTTGTGAATCTTCCTTATTATGTTGTACCACATTTTGGTGAGCTTGAGAAACCTTTTTTCTTTTTCTTTTGTTTTCCTTTGTGTGTAGCCTATGATAGAAACTTTGCTGCTTGGTTGACAATGCAGTTTTCCAACAGAGAGAAGCAGATAAGTGGCTAAATATAGTATGTTGATGTGCCATTTTTGTTCCACTTGACCTGTTAAAAGGTAAGTTCAAAGCCGCATAGTGAACATGGATTAATATTTGAAACCCCAAATATAATCTTTTTTTTATATGATCAGATATCAACATAACTCTGACAAAGATTACAATTACAGTAACGTTTGTTCTACAGACTACATTTTTGTATTTTTCCACTTGTATGTCTGTCATTTGGGAAAGGATTTAATTTTAAACTATTTTCAAGACTCATACCGTATTTTCCCTGATTACATAATCCTTTTTCTTTCCTTTTTTTCTTACAACAAAAGGACTGAGACTGACACAAAGCTTTCACCTGTCAAGATGTTCTAAGGTGACCGCCATTAAAGAGACTATTTTCAAAGAACTAGACCCAGCCCTGTTTTTATTCCTGAGAAAGCATCTATGTTCAGTGACGATGAGGACATGTATTGGTTCATTTCAAGAGGAAAAACCTCAGAATGTATCTTATCAGTTGATCAAATACACTTTGCTTGTACAATTGAGAGTTTATTGTTTTAATAATGAGAGTTGACTACTATAGCACAACAGTAGGCAATAATCATATTCAAGAGTTGGCTATTGCCACTAGTTGTTTGGCTATGAGAGAGGAGTTTTGCAAGTCATTGTATATGTTTTTCAGGTTTTTTAAAGTCTGAAATAGTTCAATATACACTACCGTTCAAAAGGGTGGGGGTCACTTAGAAATGTCCTTGTTTTTTAAAAGAACACCAAATTGATCAGAAATACAGTATCGACATTGTTAATGTTGTAAATGACTATTGTAGCTGGAAACGGCAGATTTTTTTTTTAATGGAATATCTACATAGGCGTACAGAGGCCCGTTTATCAGCAACCATCACTCCTGTGTTCCAATGGCACATTGTGTTAGCTAATCCTAGTTTATCATTTTAAAAGGCTAATTGATCATTAGAAAACCCTTTTGCAATTATGTTAGCACAGCTGAAATCTGTTGTTCTGATTAAAGAAGCAATAAAACTCGCCTTCTTTAGACTAGTTGAGTATCTGGAGCATCAAATCAACTTTTATTTGTCACAGGCGCTGAAAAGAACAGGTGTAGACCTTACAGTGAAAAGCTTACTTACAAGCACTTAACCAACAATGCAGTTTTAATAATAGAAAAAATCAACAAAAAAATAAACGTATAATTAAAGAGCAGCAGTAAAATAACAATAGCGAGGCTATGTACAGGTACAGAGTCAATATGCGGGGGTCACCGGTTAGTCGAGGTAATATATATGTATATGTGTAGGTAGAGTTATTAAAGTGAATTATGCAAATCAAATCGATTACAGGCCCAAAATGGCCAGAAACAAATAACTTTCTTCTTAAACTTGTCAGTCTATTTGTCACGATGTGCGCAACTGGTTGCAGGAGAGCAGAGATGGGTGAAAACAGGTGCACTTTATTCATGCCCGAGGAAAACAGCGAATACGCACAAAGTACACAAACGGTACAAAAAAACTAAACACACGGGTAAAACACATACCCGGCGCAAACCAGCCTGAAGCGAACCACACGTAACAAACAAACAATTCCACACACAGACATGGGGGGAACAGAGGGTAATATACAATTTGTCAGATGAGGGAATGTGAACCAGGTGTGTGGAAAACCAAGACAAAACAAATGGAAAATGAAAAGTGGAGCGGCGATGGCTAGAAGACTGGTGACGTCGAACGCCGCCCGAACAAGGAGAGGGACCGACTTCGGTGGAAGTCGTGACACTATTCTTGTTCTGAGAAATGAAGGCTATTCCATGCGAGAAATCGCCAAGAAACTGAAGATCTCATACAACACTGTGTAATACTCCCTTCACAAAACAGAGCAAACTGTCTCTAACCAGAATAGAAAATGCAGTGGGAGGCCCTGGTGCACAACTGAGCAAGAGGACAAGTATATTAGAGTGTCTAGTTTGAGAAACAGACGCCTCACAGTCCTCAACTGGCAGCTTCATTAAATAGTACCTGCAAAACACCGGTCTAAATGTCAACAGTGAAGAGGTGACTCCTTGATGCTGGCCTTCTAGGTAGAGTTGCAAAGAAAAAGCCATATCTCAGACTGGCCAATAAAAGTAAAAGATTAAGATGGACAAAAGAACACAGACACTGGACAGAGGAAGATTGGAAAAAAGTGTTATGGACAGACAAATCTAAGTTTTGAGTTGTTCGGATCACAAAGAAGAACATTCGTGAGACGCAGAGAAAATGAAAAGATGATGGAGGAGTGCTTGACGCCTTCTGTCAAGGATGGTGGAGGCAACGTGATGGTCTGGGGGTGGTAAAGGCCTGCTGGCCCCCCTACCTCTGAGGAAGCACAGTTCCCGCTCAGCCCAGTCAAAACTGTTCGCTGCTCTGGCACCCCAATGGTGGAACATGCTCCCTCACGACGCCAGGACAGCGGAGTCAATCACCACCTTCCGGAGACACCTGAAACCCCACCTCTTTAAGGAATACCTAGGATAGGATAAAGTAATCCTTCTAACCCCCCCCCCCCCTAAAAGATTTAGATGCACTATTGTAAAGTGGTTGTTCCACTGGATATCATAAGGTGAATGCACCAATTTGTAAGTCGCTCTGGATAAGAGCGTCTGCTAAATGACTTAAATGTAAATGTAAAGTGGTGGTAAAGTGGGAGATTTGTACAGGGTAAAAGGGATATTGAAAAAGGAAGGCTATCACTCCATTTTGCAACGCCATGCCATACCCTATGGACGGCGCTTAATTGGAGTCAATTTCCTCCTACAACAGGACAATGACCCAAAACACAGCTCCAAACTATGCAATAACTATTTAGGGAAGAAGCAGTCAGCTTGTATTCTGTCTATAATGGAGTAGCCAGCACAGTCACTGAATCTCAACCCTATTGAGCTGTTGTGGGAGCAGCTTGACCGTATGGTACGTAAGAAGTGCCCATCAAGCCAATCCAACTTGTGGGAGGTGCTTCAGGAAGCATGGGGTGAAATCTCAACAGATTACCTCAACAAATTGACAACTAGAATGCCAAAGGTCTGTAAGGCTGTAATTGCTGCAAATGGAGGATTCTTTTACGAAAGCAAAGTTTGAAGAACACAATTATTATTTCAATTAAAAATCATTATTTATAACCTTGTCAACGTCTTGACTATATTTGTTATTCATTTTGCAACTCATTTCATGTATGTTTTCATGGAAACAAGGACATATCTAAGTGACCCCAAACTTTTGAACGGTATGTTAGGTTTACACAAGCACTGTGTTTTCTCAACCAAATACCATTAGGTTAGTATAATATCTTTATTATGAATGAATAACCAGTTTTAGTAGTAAGGAGATACAAAGAGAGAGGGAGAGCACAAGAGAGAAAAAAATAGACCAGTTTTAGTAGTAGGGAGATACTTCACTTTAGGCAGACACCATAGTGAACTGAGTGAGGTGGCTAGAAGCCTTCTGAAGGGCCTCAAATCAGGGCATGTAAGTAACTTGACTCCTTTGGCTCTAAAAAGGACAGACTGTGTCTAACTCTGATGAACCAGCCCTGATTTACATCTCCCTTCCCCATGAAAATAAAGTCTATGAATATAGGTCCATTATCATTTGTACACAGTTTCAATTTGGTTTTAATTATTTAAAAGAATACTGAGGTTGTTTAGTTGTTTTTTTTACTTCAACCACCTGTGGGCCGGATTGGACCCCCTCGTGGGAATATGTTTGACACCTCTGATCTGAAAGCACAACCAAATTCCAATGGAAAAACAACGTTGGATTTTTGGTTTGGTTATCAACAAAATGTGTTATCACTGTGCTTTCAACCATTTAAAAGCACAATAATGTTCAAATACAATGTCAGATATTTTGTTTATTTATACAACAATTTAACTGTGCTTCATCTAATAGCACAACCAAATGACCTGGATTGCAGTTGAGATTACATTAAAAGTACATAGCGCAAGTTATCAATACTGTTCAGGATTCTGCACAGATTATTAAAGCAATTGTGAAGACTTCCACAGACCTGTCACCTTTGCAAGCTTTATATGATTACATAAGACATTTATAGTTCCATTAGGCCAACCTCAAAATGTGGCAATGGATGTGTTACTCATTTTAAGGATAAATAACTACTATTACATTAGTTTGTAAGATTAGGCTATTTACTGTATTACAAAAATATTACTGTAATTGTGTTTGGTTGACAACGCAACCAAACATCAACATTTAAAGAATGTCTAATGCTTGGATAGTTACATTACAAATGAATTACATACAGTACCAGTCAATAGTTTGGACACTCCAACTCATTCAAGGGTATTTCTTAATTTTTTACTATTTTCTACATTGTAGAATAATAGTGAAGACATCAAAATGATGAAATAACACATATGGAATCATGTAGTAACCAAAAAAGTGTTAAACAAATCAAATATATACACTGCTCAAAAAAATAAAGGGAACACTTAAACAACACAATGTAACTCCAAGTCAATCACACTTCTGTGAAATCAAACTGTCCACTTAGGAAGCAACACTGATTGACAATACATTTCACATGCTGTTGTGCAAATGGAATAGACAACAGGTGGAAATTATAGGCAATTAGCAAGACACCCCCAATAAAGGAGTGATTCTGTAGGTGGGGACCACAGACCACTTCTCAGTTCCTATGCTTCCTGGCTGATGTTTTGGTCACTTTTGAATGCTGGCGGTGCTTTCACTCTAGTGGTAGCATGAGACGGAGTCTACAACCCACACAAGTGGCTCAGGTAGTGCAGCTCATCCAGGATGGCACATCAATGCGAGTTGTGCCAAGAAGGTTTGCTGTGTCTGTCAGCGTAGTGTCCAGAGCATGGAGGCGCTACCAGGAGACAGGCCAGTACATCAGGAGATGTGGAGGAGGCCGTAGGAGGGCAACAACCCAGCAGCAGGACCGCTACCTCTGCCTTTGTGCAAGGAGGAGCAGGAGAAGCACTGCCAGAGCCCTGCAAAATGACCTCCAGCAGGCCACAAATGTGCATGTGTCTGCTCAAATGGTCAGAAACAGACTCCATGAGGGCCCGACGTCCACAGGTGGGGGTTGTGCTTACAGCCCAACACCGTGCAGGACGTTTGGCATTTGTCAGGGAACACCAAGATTGGCAAATTCGCCACTGGCACCCTGTGCTCTTCACGGATGAAAGCAGGTTCACACTGAGCACGTGACAGACGTGACAGAGTCTGGAGACGCCGTGGAGAACGTTCTGCTGCCTGCAACATCCTCCAGCATGACCGGTTTGGCGGTGGGTCAGTCATGGTGTGGGGTGGCATTTCTTTGGGGGGCCGCACAGCCCTCCATGTGCTCGCCAGAGGTAGCCTGACTGCCATTAGGTACCGAGATGAGATCCTCAGACCCCTTGTGAGACCATATGCTGGTGCGGTTGGCCCTGGGTTCCTCCTAATGCAAGACAATGCTAGACCTCATGTGGCTGGAGTGTGTCAGCAGTTCCTGCAAGAGGAAGCATTGATGCTATGGACTGGCCCGCACGTTCCCCAGACCTGAATCCAATTGAGCACATCTGGGACATCATGTCTCGCTCCATCCACCAACGCCACGTTGCACCACAGACTGTCCAGGAGTTGGCGGATGCTTTATTCCAGGTCTGGGAGGAGATCCCTCAGGAGACCATCCGTCACCTCATCAGGAGCATGCCCAGGTGTTGTAGGGAGGTCATACAGGCAGGTGGAGGCCACACACACTACTGAGCCTCATTTTGACTTGTTTTAAGGACATTACATCAAAGTTGGATCAGCCTGTAGTGTGGTTTTCCACTTTAATTTTGAGTGTGACTCCAAATCCAGAACTCCATGGGTTGATAAATTGGATTTCCATTGATTATTTTTGTGTGATTTTGTTGTCAGCACAATCAACTATGTAAAGAAAAAAGTATTTAATAAGATTATTTCTTTCATTCAGATCTAGGATGTGTTGTTTAAGTGTTCCCTTTATTTTTTTGAGCAGTATATTTGAGATTCTTCAAAGTAGCCACCCTTTGCCATAATGACAGCTTTGCACAATCTTGGCATTCTCTCAACAAGGTGTGCCTTGTTAAAAGTTCATTTGTGGAATTTCTTTCCTTCTTAATGTGTTTGAGCCAATCAGTTGTGTTGTGACAAGGTAGGGGTGGTATACAGAAGATAGCCCTATCTGGTAAAAGACCAAGTACATTTTATGGCAAGAACAGCTTAAATATAAAAAGAGAAATGACAGTCCATCGTTACTTTAAGACATGAAGGTCAGTCAATCTGGAAAATTTCAAGAACTTTGAGAGTTTATTCAAATGCAGTTGCAAAAACCATCAAGCACTATAATGAAACTGGCTCTCATGAGGACTGACAAAGGAAAGGAAGAACCAGAGTTACCTCTGCTGCAGAGGATAAGTTCATTAGAGTTAACTGCACCTCAGATTGCAGCCCAAATAAATGCTTCACAGAGTTCAAGTAACAGACACATCTCAACATCAACTGTTCAGAGACTGCGTGAATCTGTTGTATTCGGTGCACTTGACAAATAAACGTTGATTTGATTTGCTCTGTTGAACATATTCTTTGGAATGACTTCAATAGCAACAGTGAATATATTTAGTTATGAAGAGGTTTCTTAATAATCATTCTCAACATAGCACATTGCTAATCGTCAGTGACAAATATAAAAGCTAAGCAGTGCTGGTTTTGGTTAAAACCCTGGATGAGAGACCAAATAGCTGCATGGCAACACTACTGTAGGAAGTGATGCCCAGCCTATTGTTACTTGTTTTGATAGTGGATATAAAGTTGAAAATCTGACATTGTTTCAAAGGCACATATTCAACATATTTTATACAAGATTTGTCTATGTTGAAAGTGGGATACAATAATGAAATAATCCTGTGGTTAAAATGTCAATCTCAAAACAACAGTTTATGTTGATTACTTTTTACAAATCCAGTGTATTTTAAACATAGATCCACGTCACAATACGTTGACAAATGACGTTGAAACAAACTGATTCAACCAGTTTGTGCCGGGTAGGAAGCTGTGGTTTGCAATATGTAACGTGTTTGGTAACGTAGACTGCCTATTTCTTGCCACTCACTATTAAGACCACAATTAGCTATTGGGGATCAGCATTTACAACACAAATCGAAGGCAAATTAACTTCATAGACAACATTTTGTAGCCTGCATTAAAATAGTTATAACATTTTATAATATTAGCTTGGGAGCGAATTTTACGCACGCACGCATGCACGCACACACACACACACACACACACACATTCAAATAAACAGGACAGGCAAGTTAAAACACCCGCCCCTTAGTCTACATTATTAGTCCATGACTGTCTTTGAAGCACCTACAGAAGCCAAGAATCACGGCAAAATAATTTGGATTCAGACAACACTGGACTGTAACTGTTGGCTGGGCCCACAAGTTATTCCGCATATTATACTAAATCACGAAAAGCTGTGGATTGAAGTAGCCTGTTTTCTTTATTTTCTTCAAGTTGTTCCGACTGACGGAGAGCGGCTGCTAGGATTTACTTTTACGATGTCCCGGTTGGAGTCTGTCGATAATATCCGATAAGGACTTTAGGCTACCAGGGAAAAATTAAGAAGAAAATGTAACCTATTTGAAATTGAAATGTTATTTTCGTGTTATATGTTTTGTGTTCATTTGAATATGTTCTAAAGATGATGATAGCCAGGCTAATGTGGGGAGAATCTGTAACATGATCGAATTGATATACAAAATAATGTTGGCCTAGATCTGGTCAAATTGTATTAGGGAATTCAGGTCATGGTCTAGTTTCTCTATCTTTAAAAAAAAATCTCTAACTATTTACAACCAATGTTATATTCACAGAGACACAAAGTAGATAGACTACATTAAAGCCAGTTGCTCAGATTGTAATGCATTCCAAATAACACGACAAAACTCCACACTTTTCCTATCTTAGAATTCGGCATCAAGGAATCCATAACGAAACCCTATAGGTTTTTTCCATAGTGTCTGTTAAATGCAATGATTTGATGACTTTATATAACGGTACAAATAGTACTGATTATATTATAGTACTGAGCATATTATAATGATTAGTATTTTATAGTATTCAACAATGACATATACATCATTTGACAAGTCCTTTTTCCCCCCCCATCGTTTTCTCCTCCAGCTTCCTTTACTGATGGCCGGATTTTTCCAACAGCTGCGACTTTTACTTTGGAAAAATGCCCTTGGTGTCATTAGACAACCGGTAGGTAAAAAAAAAACAAGCATTCCATTGGTTTATTGTGAAAGCTATTCCTTCAATAATTATATGAGGAGCATGAGTGACATCTTGAACGAAAATAATGTCATGCCAAACTAATTTTGTCATGTTCTAAGTCTCTGATGATCTATTACACATTAAGACACACATTTTATATCACCATTACATGTTCTGTAATTTTAATGCACTTATACAAATTTATACAAAACTATGAACAAATGAAAGCAACATTGACTGTCTTCAGAAATTGTATGTATTTTTATCTAGTCTAAACAATGTAAGGTGTTGTGTGTGTTAGGGCTGGACTGTCTGATCTGAAACTTTGCATTCTGTCCATCAGGGCTGGACTGTGGCCCTCCTGGTTTGGCCACTGGTCATCTTCATCATCCTGGCCATCACCCGCTCCCAGTTCCCCCCTAAGCTGAAAGACTCGTGTAAGTAAAGGACCGTTTCTAGAGAGGTGCACTGATTTATGACATTGCGTAATAACTTGTTGGTGAATCTATGGCACATTTAAAAAAATATTTACTCCTTGAGATTAGAAAATACATTAGTCAATACTAAACTAAAGTGATTTCACTTGAGTTAATCATATACCATTTTTTTACAGGTGTATGTGGTCATTATACTACTGCGTTAAATTACATTTCCTTTAGTGACAGAGTTTAACTACTGTGTTTGCTTCATCTTCAGTCATAATGTTTTGTCCTGGAGATCTTTTCCAAAGCTTGAAAACAACAGATGAAAAGATTTGTGTGTATGTTTCCCTCCCTGACGTAAAACTCTAAAGAGTTAGTTAAGATGGCCAATGTGACGTGGGAGATCTCGTGACCCTCACAAAGCTCCTCATCATGTGATTCAGCAAATAAAAGACAACTAACAATACAAATAGGAGTGACCGAATTGTGTTAGAGTTGAGATGCCATCATGATTGGTCTATGGGCTTTCGTATAGCAATACCAGTAAATTGTGTTGTTTCTGTCCAGTTTTAAGTCAACAAAGCATGACCAAAATAACTTACATTTAAGATGCATAATTGGTAGGGCTGGGAATTGCCATTGAACTCACGATACGATATTATCACGATACTTAGCTGCCGATACAATATGTATTGCGATTCCTATGATTCTCACGATTCTATATGTATTGCAATTTGATACTGTGATTTTATTGTGATTCGATGTTCTGAACATATTGCTGACCACATGTCTGCTGGAGAGGGACAAGAGAGAGCCATGAGAAATCTAGTTTTGATCAGTCATGGAAATAAAAGTACTGAAAACAAATTGGCTCCCCATTTAGAAAGAAGATGGAGAACAAGCTATGAAGGAAAAGTACTGGAGTTTTGGTGCAGGTACAGCCAACTAGCGCAAAAATAATATTGCGATATTGCCAAAAACATAATATCCCGATATGAAACTATCGATTTTCCCCCCATCTGTAATTATCGAATAGGATTTTCCACCTGCCAGTCCCAATTATTTTAGCTTTGTAGAATTGACAGACAAGGTATAATTTGTCTGTCAACGCCAGGGCAGGGAGGGTTAATGATAGTGACCCTTGCCCTAAATGACTTGACACCACAGAGGTCATTCAGAGGCCTCCATTGTTTCCAGTGTGGTGATGTGTGGGTGCTCCAGAGATTGGATGGAATGTTTATTTACTGAGGTTAGATGAAATGAAAGACACCATCTTCTGTTCTTCATTGCTCGGAATGTCCTATGTCCTCCATCAAGTCATATTCTCATAGTGTTTGCTGTATTATCAGTTTTTATTAGTAATGGGCCGGTCAAATGATGAGATCAGTATTTTTTGTAATATAGATCATTACATTTCTCCATATTCATTACCAATCCAAATAATCAGGTTAGCGTTCACTGTATATGTGTTTGATATTGCTTAGTCATGTTTGTGTAACCTTTTGATCATGTGACACCTGTAGGTGTGACAAGATTAATGACCTCCGAGACAGGTCCAGTGTTTCTTCATGTTTCTTCCATAGGCTCTCTGGACATAATGGACATTTGTTTGCTTAGAAATCATTTCACCATTTGGAAAATTATTGCACCAATATAAGTTATTGTATTATGATGGAATGTAAATTATGCAACAGAACTATGTGAACTACGTTAAGGGTATTTGAAGTAATAACATATTATTAACTATCATAAGGTGATTCATGTGAGAAACAGTGGGCCTAATAATTACCAGTAGTTTCCACTTTATTACTATGTTATTACCTGTATATTCCAACAGTATTTGGTGTCAGGTAGTTACCAACTATGTTGAATTGTTTGTAAGTAAGTCCTATAAAATACACATTTTTACTTTCCTATGAAATACCAGTTACTTAATACTGAGAAACATTACTGTAATGTCTATATGAAATACCAGTTAATTAATACTGAGAAACAGTACTGTAGTGTCCATATACAGAGTATGTTTCTATTCCATGTTATAATGTTAAGTGCTACCCAAATGACTGAAATCCTTCTGTTACTCCGTTAATGACTGTTATTGGGGTGTCTGTCTGTCTGTCCCAGGCTATGTGGCCCCGAGGAACCTCCCCAGTACAGGTTTCTTCCCCTTTCTCCAGACCCTCATGTGTAACACAGACAGCTCCTGCCACAACACAACTCGTCTGTTTGCCAAGAGTTCAACTAAAAACACCAGGGCATCCTGGACAGAACACGATGCAAAGAGGTACTCTGTCTTCACATAACTTTGTGGTTTTATATAGTGCTTTTCCAGATGCTCCAAAAAAAGTACTTTGCATAGTAAGGGGGGACATTCAACTCATCCATCATTGGCCATTCTCATACAACATTCTCCTGGACCTGAACTACTGTGCTTCTGTGGTCAAGATATCTATCAGAATTGGATGATGCTGTGGTTTTGATTTTGCAATTCCACTGCCTAGAAGGATAGAGTCAGGGAATAGTGTGAGGAAACAGGCTGTCTTTGATTTTAGAGCAGAAAGGCCTCATGAGTCATAATATAAGTTATAAAAGTCAAACCTCAACATCCACCAGAACTGAACAAATGAATATAATGATAACCCAAAAGGATTTGTTTTTACATTAAGTCATTTGTGGATGTGTCACATCAATTATTCCTCTCAGATTCATCAATATTGTGATACCACTGAGGAATAAATATATTTTTGTTTCGCTTTGAGGCTCATTTTATCTTCTGGTATAGTTTTAGTGAGTAGAGAGACACAAAGAGACAGGCCGGAGATCAGCAACCCCACACAGCACAGAGGAGGGAGACTCCTTGATGGTACTGCATCACGTCACAAGGGAGGGGATTAGTGTCTTCATGGAAAATTACCTTGGGGGGGGGGGGGGTAAGCCTCAGACAATAAACACAATCTCTGGAATGCTTTCTAACTCTGTTTTTCTCTGCTGACTGATAATGGCCTGTCGTCCACAGCAATGAGAATGTCGTTAATTAGATGTTTTTTTGTAGTAAAGTTTTGAATTTATATTGGTCAACAATATCATTTAAAATAATATGTTTAAGGTAAGATAGATTTTAGTCATTTTCTGAACATTTGACCTTGGAAAAGTTTTGCTATGTAGAGTTAGGTGTGTTGCATATTTCAAGTTCCTCTGTGGAATCAACTGTGACTCCATCATTATGTTAAGTCCATGCTGCCATTGTCACTTAATTCTACCTATTGTTGTTGAGCATAACAACATTCAATGAGGGTACCAACATTAGGAGAACCTGTTTGGTTTCCCCTTTACCTGGTGTAATACCTACCTGATTGCATGGCTGACTGACAGATTGCTTTCACAATGCCTCGCCCTTCATAGCTTCTATTTTCTACATTTTTGTTTGGACACATCTTTAGCCTTTTATAAATCCTCATTATCATCGCCATTCAAGTGTAGTAAGTGTTTGTTTGTGTTAAAAACAACAGCTATTACATAAGTAACTGATGGGTGTTTGTTGTCAAAGTGTAGGGTTGTGTGAAAAGATTGTGAAGAGGCTATGCATGATGGTAGGCATTTGTAAAGGTCATTGGTTGTCATTGTACTCTACTGTATGGTACATTTGTACTTTCTCATACTGATGCCTTTTATTTGAATAGCCTAGGAGGCTGTCTGTTTCTGCTCTCTCATTATTGAATTGTCATGCCAGACTGTTTGGCTTGACAATGAAAGCAATGGAGTTGGAAAGAGCACAAACAGATCTGAAACCAGTCTAATTGGTCCCCTCTCTCACCTTACCCTCTCTCTCCACCCCTTCTCTCCTTGCATAACCACTCTCACTGTACTTTCTCTCTCCTCTCCTCCCCCTCTCTCCATATATAACAGGGTATCCCTGTTGCCCCATGGCACCCCCATGCTAATGGACATTGGGATGGGTGGTAGAGTCCGTGCTGTGCTGCACGAGACATCTGACCAGCCTCAGATCATGGAGCTCTGGGACAAGTTTCTGAGTAGGTCCACTTCCTCAGTAACAGAAAACCATGGTCTGGTCCCAGATCTGTTTGTGCTCTTGTCAAATCTATTGCTGTCATTGTCAAGCCAAGCATTTCTGTCAATGTTTGGCATGATAATAAGTAACAAGAAGTTGACATGATAGCACAAACAGACTGGCACTCAGGCTAGAGAAACCATAGGAAAGTCTAAAAACATATAGGCGAACTGCTAATAAATACTACACTCAATATGACTATGTTGATTTGTTTCCCTTGTAGCCTATGTTAACAATCTTTGTGGCAATGTCTCTTGTTTATATTTGTTACAATTTATACAAGGATGGTGTAATGAATGGTACCATGCTGGCCTATATATTAACTATATCCTTCATATTTTCCAGATGCCAGCCACCAAGATAAATCAAAGTACAACTCTCCCATGGAGGGTTTTAACAACACCCTACTGGGAGACAAGGTGCGTCTGATGGAAATCATCAATATGTACAGTACCAGTCAAACGTTTGTACATTGTAGAATAATAGTGAAGACATCAAATCTATGGAAAAACACATACGAATCATGTAGTAACCAAAAAAGTCTTAAACAAATCTAAATATATTTTATATTTGAGATTCTTCAAAGTAGCCACCCTTTGCCTTGATGACAGCTTTGCACACTCTTGGCATTCTCTCAACCAGTATCCAAAATAAAAAAAGTACCCTCTGCCCGGGCCTGACAGTATTTAAATTGAATACAGTTTTGGACAGAGGCTATTGTTATAAAGTTTGTTTTTTCTGGGGTCATATTGACACCTGAGGCATCTCTTATTGTAGATAACATGGATGGCTAACTTTGTCCTTTGGGTCATCATGACTGAGGTGGAACAGTAGTAAACTGTAATACTTCTAATATAATTGCTACCCTCCAGTAATCTCTTTTGAAATACTCATTATATTACAGATGTATTTGTTTGGAAGTGTCTATGGTGTGGAGTACTCTATACACGGGTTATACAGTGTTCATTTCCCTGCAGTGTTAGATTTAGTGTAGGTCTGTAATGTTTGGAAAGAAGGACAAATATGGCAACCCATAAATCAATCACAAGAGTATTCTAGCCTGTTAGAACAGTTATATGGGTGTAGTCTACTGTCTTAGGTTACTCAGAACAACCTTTTTCGACAGTGATTATGTTAAGAAAGTGGTTTGTATTGAGATGATGTGCTGTATATATAACTATTTCCAAATACCTATGTGCCATCCTTCTACCCTGTGCGAGCGAGCAGGAAGCGCTGGATGCGATGCTGGATTCAGTGAACCTGTTGAAGAGGTCTCTGTGCTCCTTCTCCCTGATGGTCCTTAACGGGTCCTCCATGTCCTCCGTCGACCCCCTCACCTATGGACTGGTCACCTTCTGCAAGTCCAACAACACCCTGCTGGAGGTCTCACTGCTCACCATCAACCAGGTGTGTGTGTGTGTGTGTGTGCTCTCAAATTTCCTCTTCCTCACTGTTCCAACAGTGACAAACAAGACTTGGAAGGATGGCAACACAATACTAATATTATGCAAATTCAGACATAAGATAGATGGATCATGTTTGATTTTTAATGTTGAAGCATGCTGCTGGTTCCCTCAGTTGCTGACGGACCTGTTGCTGAAAGACCCAGCGCAGGCCCTGACCACAATGGGCACGGCAGTTGTGGTGTTTGAGAGGCTGCAAAGGGAGACTTCGCTGTGGGAGGGGCTACTGGGCCTGCCACGTCTCCTCATGCCCACCACCCCTGATAAGGTCCTGGATCAGGTGCTGGATGAGGGGGAGAGTCTTCTGCAAAACATTAAGAGGTAATGTATTAATCAAATGTATTTTACATCAACAGTTGGTCATTTGTGGCTCAGTTGGTAGAGAATGCCTCTTAGAAGTCTTGCAATGCCAGGATCATGGGTTTGATTCCCGCTAATGCCATCCATATGAAAATGCATGCATGCATGATTGTAAGTCGCTTTGGATAAAGCCTCTGCTCAATGGCATTTACTATTATTAGTTGTCACAAAGTGCTTATCAAAGTGCTTACCAAAGTGCTCAACAAAGTGCCTAACAAAGTGCTCAACAAAGTGCCTAACAAAGTGCCCGGCTCAACAAAGTGCTCAACAAAGTGCCTAACAAGGTGCTCAACAAAGTGCCTAACAAAGTGCTTAACAAAGTTCCTAACAAAGTGCTTAACAAAGTACCTAACAAGGTGCTTAACAAAGTGCCTAACAAAGTGCTTAACAAAGTGCTTAACAGTAACCCGGCCTAGAGCACAAAGAGTAAGCAGAAGCACACCGACAAGGAAACAACTAACTAGAAAGAAGGACCCTAGAAAGGAACCAGGCTCTGAGGAGAGTATTGTTGAGGAAGCGGGCAGAGTTTGGGAGGAGAGAGATAGTTGTATTATGGAGGGTATACTGTTGATGGAGTTTTACACTGTACTGACCTTAGCTTCCAACCCTGGGTGGTTCTGGGTGTAGGGTGTAGTTGCCCTTTAGATGGTGATTTGGGGTCAGTTTTGCATTTCCCCCACCAATGGTTTAGGTTAGGATTGGGAGAGGGGAAGCTGATCCTAGATCTGTACCTAGGGGAAACTTCAGCCTGTAGCGTGGTTCTGTGAGTTTAGCAAGAGATAGATAGTTGTAGAGTACAGGATGAACTATAGAGGGAGTTTTTGACAAACACTGCTGCCCTTTACCATTCCTTTTTATCTCAACAATCTGGTTTGTCAGCTGCACCATGGTGGAAAAATGCGTACCTCCTAAGCTGTGTGTTAATCATGATGAATGACAGGCTCTTTCTTCTCCACGACAAAAGTAATGTCAAAACTTGTTTCTTTAAGATATTACATAAGCATAATGAACTCATCTTGCTGCAGGTGTCTGGAATGTGTGTGTGTGTGCGTGCGTGCGTGCGTGTGAGTGTGTGCGTGTGTGCGTGCGTGCGTGCGTGCGTGTGTGTGTGTGTTTCAAGTTTTATTTGTCGTATGTACGGCATACACATGTTATACACGAAACGAAATGCTTACTTCCAGGTTCCTTCTCGACAATGCAACAACAATAAGAAATAAGATACGATAAGAATACAAACATAAAGTAAACTGCTCAGTAGAATAGAATAAACATTGTAGCATAAGTATAGTACAGGAAGGCACAATTTATGATCCAATATTGTGCGTGTGTGCGCTACGTGCATGCGTGCATCCATGTGTGTGTGCTTCCGTGCATGTGTGCACATTCAGATATTTACATGTCTGTGCTCACCATAGCCTACATTAGTTGAGTAAATCATTATCAGGCATCTGTTTTCTCCTCCTCCCCTTTCCTCTCCTGTGTAGGACTATGGCTGCCATGGAGAGCAACTTCCCAGAGGCTAATCTTTCAGCTATCTCCATGGTGAACCCTGCTATTGTCGGAAGCATCAACCTGCTCCAGTACATCAGGAACTGGCATGGCAAAGGTACAGTACCTATGCCAAGAACAAAGCAATCAACAAAATCAGATCTGTTTATTAGACAATTTATTTAAACACAAGTAGAAAAAGACAACATGCACAAAAAATGTATATTTACATTGTGGTCCTCTTTAAATCACCTCCAACCTTTTTCTTACATCACGTTTGATCTCCATGTCTATTTACTATCTCTATTGGTTTCTGATGACTCTCTTATTAACATCCTTATTCTTTCTGTAATTACTACTTTACCTCAAGCACCAAATGCCCATCTGCACTCATTTACATGTTTTTGATTTGTCAGTGTATTTATTCAGTTGGGAAGACATACATATAATCTGATGCTCAGAATCAGATGCATTTTACATTTTTTAATTCAGACTCCACATGCAAGCCCACAACAATAATCCTTTATCCCAAGGGAAAACCCCTAACTAAAGCACAATACTGTTTTGCTATGTTATGACGTTATCATCCGGGTTAATACAAGATGCAATGGCCCTAATAACTATTAAATAAAGTATCAGGAATTTCTGACCTGTTGCTTTTGGATAAACAATTTGTGCTAGAATAAATACTGGCAACTACAAAACTCTTACTCATTTCAGTTCAGCTTTGTGAGTCATCCAGGTTATTTGGAAGAGGACAGAGGTAGTGTTTTTATTTGTCATGACTTACAGAATCAAACAACATTCTTTTGATTTAGAAGGGAACACTATTGAAGAAAAAAGAATGTGAATGTACGTCCAACATTTATACTAGACCAAAATACAAACCCCTCAGAGGAATGTTGACTGTCATGTTTTCAGCCCTCACTTGTCAGTAACCTCTTTAGATAGGCCACTTTTATCTGACATTTCTCAAAATATATGATTTTACACAGATGTCTACATCACCCTTGGTGATGTTATCATGGTGCCACCCAATACCTCAGCACCAGCAGCCGTCAACGCCCTCATGCAGCAGGTCAGGATACCACTAGACAAGGTAAACCTCCCTTCCCTGGCCAAAGACCATGTTTGAATGCTTTAGAAATGTGAGTTAAGCTTCCCTAGCCTGGTCCAGATCTGTTTGTGCTGTCTAGGTAACTCCTGTGTTCATTGTCGTGTTACATTAGCAAGACAGCACAAACATATCTGGGACCAGGCTAAAGATTCCATTCCCTGGGCTAAATCTGTTCTTAGTACAGCACAGTATGTGTCTTAATATCCTCCAGTAAATAAATATTTAGCCTGTATGACGGGCATGCTAAATAATATAATCTGATTAGTCTAGGTACCAGGAAGTGACTAGGAGCGCTTCTATCTGATATCAGGATGGATGTAAAACCTGTTCTTACTCAACAGTGATACTCATCACCACTTTTCTAAAAGGGACATTATAGAAGTATCCTTTTGAAGGAGATATGTACAATTACTCCTAAAAAATTATGTTAGTTCAAAGTAATTATGGGATTATTAAAGTATAAATTACTTTACTGATGCATACCCAAACATGAACCTCTCCAACCCCAACCTTTAGGCTGTGGTGCTTACAATGGACAAGGCACTCCTGCATTCCTACATATGTTCAGGAAACCTCAGTGTTGAGCTCCAAGCAGCTTGTACTGGAGGGACAATGGATATGCTGCTGGGGTGGATCAGTGCCGACAAGGTGGCCCAACAGGTATGTGTGTGTGGGTAGGTGGCGATGTGTTTTGGCATCAGCGCAGAGATGAGCAGAGAAAAGAGGAAAACAGACAGTGAAGGTGATGTCTGGGGTAGGGCCGTTGCTGTCTTTCATTTCCTATCTGAATAGCATTACAAACCTTTTTTCCCCTTATTCTATTCTCTGTTGTTCAAATGTAAAGACATTAATATATTATATAATTCCACTTTCTCTCTATCTCTCTTCCTCCTTCTCTCTCTATTTTTCCCTCCCTTCCTCGCTCTACCCCCTTCTCAATACATACACTCAATCAGAGACACAGCTGCAAACCAAACAAAGGGTTACCTTGGTAACATCCTAGCTTCAACAACATAACAGAGCAGTGGGGACTGATGGGGGAACTCACAGGGCCATCTGTATAACAGGACCCCAGAGATTACCAATTACACCTTTCTGCCAGGTTGCCACGAGGCTAGGGGTAGAGCTTTAAACTTATTACCAGTCAGAGGCAGAGGCAGTGAGCTAAGCCGCCTCTCATCTGTGTGCTCACTCACTGAACTGTCTGGTTCAGAAATAATATATTTCTTGGATGATAGCCTGACTGTTTTTTCACTAATGGACTGATCTTGTGATCAGTGGTTATTGTACATACGTACAGTAGGCTAACATCAATCTCTTAAAAGCAGAGGGAATTACGATGTCATTGGAGATTCATTGATTAGAGGTCAATTCCATGTTAATGCAGTCAATTTAGGAAGTAAGCAGAAATTCCAATGAAACATTTCCTCATTGATAAAAAATGTCAGCTTACTTCCTGAAATGAAATTGACGCCAACCCTGGTTCCTTATCTCTTCCCTCTCTCCTCCCCTTTATCTTTCCATCTTGACACACTTCAGGCTGACTGTTTGATCTCTAATGGGATTATATGATGATCAGTGGTAACTGTATTAAACATACTGTGCATACAGTGTCGCAAAGGAGATTGGGGCTCAATGGGGTTTATTGGTCCTCTGTGTGACTTGCTGTGTTTCCCCTCCTCAGAGCCTCCTGGCCTGGAGTAAAGACACTGCTCCGGGGGATGTGACCTTCACCAGAGGCCTCGTCCATAGCCTGATGGGACTGTTTGTGGCCCCCGAGGGCCAAGGCTCCTCCAACAACACCAGGTCCCAGCGTAGCAATGACATGCAGCCTCAGACCATAGAGGAAGAGCTGTGAGTGAATATTGTTTTGTTTCTCTCATTGTGTAGTTCTGGTGCTAGATACATGTCAAATACTGCACATTGGCAGTTCAATATTTAATTTCTCATTCAACAAGGTTTGGAAATAGACTTAAAGTAGTCGTCGGTGATGATAGGACTTTCACTTGAATCTACCTGAAATAGGTGTAACTGATCTTAGTACCTGACAGCTTCAGAATAGTCTATAAACTCCATAAGAAAGTATATTGCCAAGCAAAGAAGCCCAAAGTCTATCCATAGTGTCCATTCGCCCATGGGTGACATCTAAACTCTGTGTTGGCAGGTTCCTGAGTGTGGGCTCAGTAGCAGTGGAGCTTCTAAAGGGCATTCCTGGCTGGAACTACGTTCAGATGGCCCTCACCACCAGCCATGCCTCCATGCAGCTGGCTACGACAGGCTTGGATACTCTAGTGGGTATGTACTGTGTGTATAGTACTGTATGGGTGCTGCATATACTGTATCCGATGAAGGTGAACTGGAACTGTATACTTTTGTTGTGCCAATAAAGCATTTTGAATTGAATTGACCATGGTCACCTTGTGTTTTATTTCTGACACACAGAGATGATGGGGAAGGTGTCGACGGACGCCCATACCTACCAGGATACCTTTCTCTCCCTGATGTCCAACCAGGCTGCTGCTGACAACTTTGCTGGACAGGTCATGGACTCAATAGTGAAGACAATCATGAAGGTGAGTGGACTGGCTTTAATTAGGAAAAGCAGGCAAAGCTGGTTGAAATGACATCATAAATAGAACTAAAGTACTTATAACCTGTACTTATAAACAAAACATGTAAAGTGTTGGTCCCTGCAAACTTAATGCCTCCTTGGTTAACATCATGGGAAAATCAAAAGAAATCAGCCAAGACCTCAGAAAGAAAATTGTAGACCTTCACAAGTCTGGTTCATCCTTGGGAGCAATTTTCAAACGGCTGAAGGTACCATGATCATCTGTACAAACAATAGTACGCAAGTATAAAAACCATGGGACCACGGAGCTGTCATACCGCTCAGAAATGAGACGCGTTCTGTCTCCTAGAGATGCAAATCAATTGCAGAACAACAGCGAAAGACCTTGTGAAGATGCTGGAGGAAACAGGTACAAAAGTATCTATATCCACAGTAGAACGGGTCCTATATTGACATAACCTGAAAGGCCGCTCAGCAAGAAAGAAGCCACTGCTCCAAAACCGTCATAAAAAATCCAGACTACAGTTTGCAACTGCACATAGGGACAAAGATCATACTTTTTGGAGAAATGTCCTCTGGTCTGATGAAACAGAAATATAACTGTTTGGCCATAATGACCATTGTTATGTTTGGAGGAAAAAGGGGGAGGCTTGCAAGCCGAAGAACACCATCCCAACCATGAAGCACGGGGGTGGCAGCATCATGTTGTGGGGGTGCTTTGCTGCAGGAGGGACTGGTGCACTTCACAAAATAGATGGCATCATGAGGCAGAAAAATTATGTGGATATATTGAAGCAACATCTTAAGACATCAGTCAGGAAGTTAAAGCTTGGTCGCAAATGGGTCTTCCAAATGGACAATGACCCCCAAGCATACTTCCAAAGTTGTGGCAAAATGGCTTAAAGACAACAAAAAAGGTATTTGAGTGGCCATTACAAAGCCCTGACCTCAATCCCATTGAACATTTATGGGCAGAACTGAAAAAGTGTGTGCAAGCAACTAGGCCTACAAACCTGACTCAGTTACTCCACCTCTGTCAGGAGGAATGGGCCAAAATTCACCCAACTTATTGTGGGAAGCTTGTGGAAAGCTACCCTAAATGTTTGACCCAAGTTAAACAATTGAATAGAAATGCTACCAAATACTAATTGAGTGTATGTAAACTTCTGACCCACTGGGAATGTGATGAAAGAAATTAAAGCTGAAATAAATAATTCTCTCTACAATTATGCTAGGTAAAGCTCCGCCTTATCTCAGCTCACTGGTCACTATAACAACACCCAACCGTAGCACGTGCTCCAGCAGGTATATCTCACTGGTCATCCCCAAAGCCAACACCTTCTTTGGCCGCCTTTCCTTCCGGTTCTCTGCTGCCAGTGACTGGAAGGAATTGCAAAAATCGCTGAAGCTGGAGACTTACATTTCCCTCACTAACTTTAAACATCAGCTATCTGAGCAGCTAACCGATCACTGCAGCTGTACATAGTCCATCTGTAAATAGCCCACCCAATCTACCTACCTCATCCCCATATTGTTTTTATTTACTTTGCTGCTCTTTTGCACACCAGTATCACTACTTACACACCATCATCTGCTCATCATCATCTGCTCATCTATCACTCCAGTGTTAATCCGCTGAATTGTCATTACTTTGCTACTATGGCCTATTTATTGCCATGCCTCCTCATGCCATTTGCACACACTTTCTTTTTTTCTATTGTGTTGACTGTACGCTTGTTTATTCCATGTAACTCTGTGTTACATGGATCTGGCACAGATCTGGGGAAGAGAGTTCCTCTGTGGAGATGGGAGAACCTTCCAGTAGGACAACCATCTCTGCAGCAATCCACCAATCAGGCCCTAAAGGTAGAGTGGCCAGATGGAAACCACTCTTCAGTAAAAGGCACATGACAGCCCGCTTGGAGTTTGCCAAAAGGCACCTAAATTCTCTCAGAAAATGAGAAACAAGATTCTCTGGTTTGATGAAACCAATATTGAACTCTTTGGCCTGAATGCCAAGTGTCACGTCTGGAGGAAACCTGGCACCATCCCTATGGTGAAGCATGGTGGTGGCAGCATCATGCTGTGGGGATATCTATTAGCGGCAGGGACCGGAAGACTAGTCAGGATCAAGGCAAAGATGAACGGAGCAAAGTACAGAGAGATCCTTGATGAAAATCTGCTCCGCAGCACTCAAAACCTCAGACTGGGGCGAAGATTCACCTTCCAACAGGACAACGACCCTAAGCACACAGCCAAGACAATGCAGGAGTGGCTTCGGGACAAGTCTCTGAATGTGGCCCAGCCAGAGCCTGGACTTGAACCCGATCAAACATCTCTGGAGAGACCTGAAAATAGCTGTGCAACAACGCTCCCCATCCATTCTGACAGTGTTTGAGAGGATCTGCAGAGAAGAATGGGAGAAACTCCCCAAATACAGGTGTGCAAGCTTGTGGCGTCTTATTCAAGAAGACTCGCGGCTGTAATCGCTTCCAAAAGTGCTTCAACAAAGTACTGAGTAAAGGGTCTGAATACTTATGTAAATGCAATGTTTCAGGTTTTTATTTGTAATAAATTAGCAAAAAATTCTAAAAACATGTTTTTGCTTTGTCGTTATGGGGGTGTTTTAACAGATTGATGATGAAAAAAAGATGATGAATACTTTCTGAAGGCACTGTGTATGGGTTATATGACTGATATTTTCAGTGAAATGGTGTTCTTGTTGGTTTCCAATAGATCCTAATGGCTCAGGGACATTCATTCATTCAATCATCAATTAATTAATTAATTAATAGATTAATTCATTCAATCATTAATTAAGAAATAAATAAATGCATGTATTCATTCATTCATTACTTGTTGGTTTCCAGTAGGTTCTAATTGCTCAGTGACATTCATTCATTCATCCATCCATTCATTCATTCCTTGTTGGTTTCCAATAGGTTATAATGGCTCAGTGACATTTATTAATTCATTCATTTATTCATTGCTTGTTGGTTTCCAATAGGTCCTAATATCTCATGGACCAGTAAGGTGTGAAGATCTGCTGGGCCAGTGGTCCTGGATCTTCTCTCTGAGCTCCATGGACCCCAGCCTGTGGAATGCCCTCTTCTGCCCAGGGAACAACTCTCGTCTCCCAGACACTCTGCTGGCTGAATGGATGCCTGTGGTTGCCAAGGTAAGTCATGTGTACCTGGACAGCTCTCACAGGTTGTGTCTTATTGGCTAGGTCTCCCTAGAAAATGAGGTTATGATAAAATAACTGAAGACTAAAAGGTTATCACAAAAGCAGAATAAAAACAACACAAACCTCCCTCAGACCCAATACTGGTTTAGACCATGTAGGTCATTTCTATTAGAAACATTGATGAATGGTCTGTTGAGAATACAGTTGGTCGTAAACAGTAAACAGAAACTGTGTCATATATGAGCCTATGGATTTTCTTTCTATATTTTTTCCCCAGAAACCATTTTCTGTCATTTTGAGAAGTTACTTTAAGTACATTTTTTGGGATATTAAGACATTTTAGAATAAGCCAGCAATTGTTGTTATGTTATATCCTAAAACATGTATATTCAACTTTCTTTGATCATTTTGTAATTTCCTTCTATATCCAAGGCGACTCAGCTTATGAACATAGTACAGGGCACTACCACCGCCAATGTCACCCTTCCCATGATCCTCACTGAGTGGCATGCACTGGCTGGCTCTTTTGTCAGCGGTGAAGTGGCCTTGAGGAACTTCAGTAATCTGTTGGATGCTGCCTACCTGGTGGGCTGGGTCCCTGAGAACATCGCTGCAGTGGACTGGACACAGATTCTCATGACAAGGTTAGTATGTACACACACTAATGAAGGCCCTTTGGCCGAAACGTTGGTCAAATAAATTGACCAAGTCGAGATGAGTGTGTACTTTCTTTTTCATTTGTCATGGTCAGTGTACCTTTAGTAACCACAGAATGACCATACTGTCTTGAGATAATATAATCAAGGTTTGTGTATAAATTAGTATACAATATCCTTGCATCCACAAGCGGAGTTATCAGTGTGTACAGTACCAGTCAAAAGTTTGGACATACCTACTCATTCAAAGGTTTTTAATTATGTTTACTATTTTCTACATTGTAGAATAATAGTGAAGACATCACAACTATGAAATAACACATACAGAATCATGTAGTAAAAAGTGTTAAACAAATCAAAATATATTTTATATTTGAGATTCTTCAAAGTAGTCACCCTTTGCCTTGATGACAGCTTTGCAAACTCTTGGCATTCTCTCAACCAGCTTCACGAGGTAGTCGCCTGGAATGGATTTCAATTAACAGGTGTGCCTTGTTAAAAGTAAATGTGTGGAATTTCCTTCCTTCTTAATGCATTTGAGCCAATCGGTTGTGTTGTGACAAGGTAGGGGTGATATACAGAAGATGGCCCTATTTGGTAAAAAACCAAGTCCATATTATGGCAAGAACAGCTGAAATAAGCAAAGAAAAACAACAGCCCATCATTACTTTAAGACATGAAGGTCAGTCAATACGGTAAATTTCAAGGACTTTGAAAGTTTATTCAAGTGCAGTCGCAAGAACCATCAAGCGATATGATGAAACTGGCTCTCATGAGGACTGACAAAGGAAAGGAAGACCCAGAGGTACCTCTGCTGCAGAGGACAAGTTCATTAGAGTTAACTGCACCTCAGATTGCAGCCCACATAAATGCTTCACAGAGTTCAAGTGACAGACATATCTCAACATCAACTGTTCAGAGGAGACTGCGTGAACCAGGTCTTCATGGTCAAATTGCTGCAAATAAATCACTACTAAAGGACACCAATGATAAGATTAGACTTGCTTGGGCCAAGAAACACAAACAATGGACATTAGACCGGTGGAAATGTGTCCAAATTTGATGAGTACAAATTTACTCTGCCGTGTCTTTGTGAGACGCAGAGTAGGTGAACGGATGATCTCTGCATGTTTTGTTCCCACCATGATGCATCGAGGAGGAGGTGTGATGGTGTGGGGGTGCTTTGCTGGTGACAGGGTTAGTGATTTATTTAGAAATCAAGGCACAATTATCCAGCATGGCTACCTGTAACAAGTGCACTGAGAGTCTGGAAGCAAGTTCAGTGAGTGAATGTTTTAATAAATAAAAGTAACATAATACAAGACAAGGAAACACAAACAATGCACAGACATGAAACAGAAACAGAAACAATGACGCCTGGGGAAGGAACCAAAGGGAGTGACATACATAGGGCAGGTAATCAAGGAGGTGATGGAGTCCTGGTGAGTCTGATGACGAGCAGGTGCACGTAACGATAGTGACAGGTGTGCGCCATAACGAGCATCCTGGTGACCTAGAGGCCGGAGAGGGAGCACACGTGGCACTACCACAGCATTCTGCAGCAATACGCAATCCCATCTGGTTTGCGCTGAGTGGGACAATAATTTATTTTTCAACAGTACAATGACCCAAAACACACCTCCAGGCTGTGTAAGGCCTATTTGACCAAGGAGAGTTACGGAGTGCTGCATCAGACGACTTGACCTCCACAATAACCCGACCTCAACCCAATTGTGATGGTTTGGGATGAGTTGGACCGCAGAGTGATGGAAAAGCAGTCAACAAGAGCTCAGCATATGTGGGCACTCCTTCAAGACTGTTGGAAAAGTATTCCTCATGAAGCTGGTTAAGAGAATGCCAAGAGTGTGCAAAGCTGTCATCAAGGCAAAGGGTGGCTACTTTGAAGAATCTAAAATCTATTTTGATTTGTTTAACACTTTTTGGTTTCTACATGATTCCATATGTGTTATTTAATAGGGCTGATGTCTTCACTGTTATTCTACAATGTAGAAAATAGTACAAATAAAGAAAAACCCTTGAATGAGTAGGTGTATCCAAACTTTTGACTGGTACTGTAGGCGAGCCGACATCATGAAAATATTGAGTCTATCAACATGCATTAGCAAATACAACATGCAGAAATGGTACTGAATACGTCATTGATGTAAAGTGAGATTCCACTTGACCGTTGAGTCACAGTAATCTCCTTTTATGCGCTCTGGACATACTTTGGTAGGTCCCTACTTGCTAACGACCATCAGGTCCTAACAACCTGGTACTCAGGGCTCTATTGTCCCTCCATCAGGTCCTAACAGCCTGGTACTCAGGGCTGTATTGTCCTTCCATCAGGTCCTAACAGCCTGGTAATCAGGGCTGTATTGTCCCTCCATCAGGTCCTAACAGCCTGGTACTCAGGGCTGTATTGTCCCTCCATCAGGTCCTAACAGCCTGGTACTCAGGGCTCTATTGTCCCTCCATCAGGTCCTAACAGCCTGGTACTCAGGGCTCTATTGTCCCTCTAACCACTCTGATGTCAATGCAAATGAAATCAAAAATCACATCCAACACTAATCATCAAAACAGTATGTGCTTTTAAATCTCACCTCACTGTGATGATCAATTTGAAGAAGGAAGTTCAACAACAAGTTGAAGCTGAGTGGAAAAAATTGTTGTTTTGGATGTTGTTTCAAAGCCTTAACATAACAAAATGGATACCACTTTCTAAGGTGATGATTAATTCAAAGCACCCATATGCATATTAGAATGAGCCCTAAAAACTAATTTGTACAATACATATCCCACCGCTTATTACGCATGGCAGAAAAACATCAAATAAATCTGATTTAAGATGTCCTTGCTACATCATTCTCACGTCACCCCGCTCCTCCGCTCTCTCCACTGGCTTCCAGTTGAAGCTCGCATCCGCTACAAGACCATGGTGATTGCCTACGGAGCTGTGAAGGGAACGGCACCTCCATACCTTCAGGCTCTGATCAGGCCCTACACCCAAACAAGGGCACTGCGTTCATCCACCACTGGCCTGCTGGCCCCCCTACCTCTGAGGAAGCACAGTTCCCGCTCAGCCCAGTCAAAACTGTTCGCTGCTCTGGCACCCCAATGGTGGAACAAGCTCCCTCACGACGCCAGGACAGCGGAGTCAATCACCACCTTCCGGAGACACCTGAAACCCCACCTCTTTAAGGAATACCTAGGATAGGATAAAGTAATCCTTCTAACCCCCCCCCCCCCCCCCCCCCCCCTTAAAAGATTTAGATGCACTATTGTAAAGTGGTTGTTCCACTGGATATCATAAGGTGAATGCACCATTTTGTAAGTCGCTCTGGATAAGAGCGTCTGCTAAATGACTTAAATGTAAATGTAAATCATTGGTCTGGCCTATACTCCAAAATGAAACAAATTGGAGTAGGCCTAATCACCTTTGAATGTGTATTGTATTATTATGCATACTGGATGGACTGGTTCACTTATGCTATGCCCCAAATTTCTATTCATGAGTCTGGGAGAGAATGAATAGCCCTAGGCGTTGCTGTTGGTTCATTGATTGTGTAGGGGAGCTTACAGGTAGCCTACAATTATAGTGTGTTTGTATTTGATTTTGAATAGCCTAGTAATAGGGTATTTTTTTTATTTTCATAATTAATCGGGTGGCACATTACCTTTAGCTATACAGAATATCTCACCACCAAGTGTTTCCATCTCCTACTCTCTCCTTTATTCCTTTCTGGAGCATTCAGAGAAGCTGTACTTCGTTGTGAAAACATGTTACTATTGATGTTCCCAAACACATTTCACTTGGTTTCCCAAATTAAGCACTGGGTAGCTGCAGAAACAGGGTTGGGGAGCCCACGTCATGCAGAGTGTGGACGAAATATTAACTGTCGCGCAGCAATAGCATGCACCTCAAACAGTGGTTGATGCATGAAGTGAAATAAGTGTTCTTGTATTTATTTTGCAGCTGCTCATATTAAGCACAGCTCTGCTATAAAACCGAAGTAGGCTACCAGGAATCATTGAAAAACGGACCGGTGGGAAGCTTGCGGCCTCCATTCACTGTCTTTATCCCCGCCCCCTGTTCCTGCCCATTTGATAATGGGCCGTTCTAAATCGAAACTAATTTGACATATTTGTGAAGACAAGATTAAATTGAGAATAATCTTATGGGTGAAAATATGATCACTTGATGAGAGAACAGCTGTGCATCCTGAGGTAATGAACAGAGTGCAAGCTTTCTCAAATCATCAATAGCCTATACTTTTGTCATGCAGCCCATATATGTTTAGATTTCTAAGACATTCTAAGGTTTATCATTCACAACAACATTTTCCAAATAAATCAAAATCTATCTTATAGGACCTGTTTCAAATGATCACTTTTACACTGGTAAAATCTTATTTTATTCAGCTATATTCAATTATATTCTTCTTACTATAAAGTCATATAATATAAAATAATGGCACGGGACTTTTAAACATATCTTGTCAGCTATATGAACAAACCTAAAGCCTACGGCATGGAGCATAGCCAGATAACATACAGTATGCCAACTCATATTCTGTTAATCTGAAATACATTTTCTTCATATCATAATGTTTCTTTAGACCTGACTAAAATAAATAATAGTTTTATTGTGATGGTGCATATTAAATTGATTACTTAGACTTTTTTAAATGTAGATGTTCCAAAGGCACATCAGCGGCTTGTATGTGTGGAGGCCTGGAGATGCTAAACACGTTTATGCTAATTAACGGTCAATTTTTTTGCATGACAATAGCCGGCTGATAAAATTTCATGACCACCACAACCCTAGCTGAGATAAGGTATCGCTATCCAAAATGTTAGTGGGATATGTAAGTGTGTATATGTTATGAGTTGGTTGTCATGTATAAACTCAACATCCATTTCTCTATGTCTCGCAGGGGTTTGGGGGCATTCATCACTATGGGCTCTCACCTCCAGAACAGCTCAATGTGGCCTTCTATGGAGTCATACTTCCACATCGCCTACTGGATAATGAACTACCAGCCCAACGTCACCGCTTCACCAAATTGTGAGTCAGGCACGCATACACCAATACAACAAACACATAAAGAACACACGCACACATAAGGTAAGGTACGTACAGTGCATTCAGAAAGTATTCAGACCCCTTGACTTTTTCCACATTTTGTTACTTTACAGCCTTATTCTAAAATTGAATAAATAGTTTTTTTCCCTCATCTATCTACACACAATACCCCATAATAACAATGCAAAAACAGTTTTTTTTTACATTTTTGCAAATGTATTAACAATAAAAACAGAAAATAACATTTACTTAATTATTCAGACCCTTTACTCAGTACTTTGTTGAAGCACCTTTGGCAGTGATTACAGCCTTGTGTCTTCTTGGGTATGACGCTACAAGCTTGGCACACCTGTATTTGGGGAGTTTCTCCCATTCTTCTCTGCAGATCCTGTCAAGCTCTGTCAGGTTGGATGTGGAGCATTGCTGCACAGCTATTTTCAGGTCTCTCCAGAGATGTTCGATTGGGTTCAAGTCCGGGCTCTGGCTGTGCGACTCAAGAACATTCAGAGACTTGTACTGAAGCCACTCCTGCATTGTCTTGGCTGTGTGCTTAGGGTCGTTGTCCTGTTAGACTGGGGTGAAGGTTCACCTTCCGAGGTCTTGAGCGCTCTGGAGCAAGTTTTCATCAAGGTTCTCTCTGTACATTTCTCTGTTCATCTTTCCTTCAATCCTGACTAGTCTCCAAGTCCCTTCTGCTGAAAAAAATCCCCACAGCATGATGCTGCCACTACCATGCTTCACCGTAGGGAGGGTGCCAGGTTTCCTCCAGACGTTTCCTCCAGACACTTGGCATTCAGGCCAAAGAGTTCAATCTGGGTTTCATCAGACCAGAGAATCTTGTTTCTCATGGTCTGAATGTCTTTAGGGGCCTTTTGGAAAACTCCAAGCGGGCTGTCATGTGCCTTTTACTGAGGAGTGGCTTCCATCTGGCTACTCTGCCTTAAAGGCCTGATAGGTGGAGTGCTGCAGAGATGGTTGTCCTTCTGGAAGGTTCTCCCATCTCCACAGAGGAACTCTCTTCCCCAGATCTGTGCCTCGACGCAATCCTGTCTTAAAGATCTACTGACAATTCCTTCGACCTCATGGAGTGGATTTTTGCTTTTGTCATGCACTGTCAACTGTGGGACCTTATACAGTGGGGGAAAAAAGTATTTAGTCAGCCACCAATTGTGCAAGTTCTCCCACTTAAAAAGATGAGAGAGGCCTGAAATGTTCATCATAGGTACACGTCAACTATGACAGACAAAATGAGAAACAAAAATCCAGAAAATCACATTGTAGGATTTTTAATGAATTTATTTGCAAATTATGGTGGAAAATAAGTATGTAAATAAGGTATTTTTTTATAAAAAAAAAAATAATAATTGCAAAAATGTTAAAGAAATCTGTTTTTCGCTTTGTCATTATGGGGTATGTTGATAGGGAAAAACATTTTTTTATTCTATTTTAGAATGAGGCTTTAGCGTAACAAAATGTAGAAAAGTCAAGGGGTCTGAATACTTTCCAACGGTACTATATGCCTTGTCCAAGACAGTATGGACCATAGGGCAGGAGCCTATTACCTGTTTTTGTAAGGTGAGGCAGCTTGATGTACAAGTAGACCGCCTGGAGGGTTAGGGTCAGTTTTAGTTCACAAGTACACAAATAGACAGTATGATATTTACTTCTTGTTATAACTGATCAGTTACGTGCCAAGAGAGCTAGCAATTTGATTACTCATTATAATGAGGAATAAACAAACGTTTATAGTCAGCAATATCCAGTATCCATATCCAATGCTCAAAGTTACATGCATTTTTGGCAATATAGCCACCATTGCACGTGTGTAAATTTCAATAATGTGACTACTCATTGCCCTGGTTGTCTTGGTGTTGTCATCAACGCTGAGCAGTAGCTCTGTGACAAAGATACATAATGACAAGATACTCTGTCTGGCCCAAATGGCACCCTATTCGCTATAGAGTGCACTTCTTTTGACTAGAGCCCCCTGGTCAGAAGTAATGCCCTACATAGGGTGCTATTTTGGATACAGGCTCTGTCTGTTCCACTCATGAGCTCTATCTGTTTTAAAACAATATATATGAACTGTCATAACAGGTACAGTTGATTCTACCACATACGCCTACATCTGCAATACTGGGTTTACCTGGCAGCAGTTTATCCCAACCACCGCTGCTCTGGTGCAGGAGTTTTCTGCTAATCCTGCTGTATTACTTAGGTAAGTAATCTCATAGGGCAGAGAAGGATAGAGCCTGGCCATAGGTGTGTAGTCTATGGTATAGGTTGTGTCCAGAATGGCACCATTTTCCCTACTTAGTGCACTACTTTTGACCAGGGCCCATTGGGCTCTTTTCAAAAGCAGTGCGCTATATAGGGAATAGGGTGCCATTTGGGATGCATCCCGTGCCTCTCAGTAAAGTGTTATCTAACTACTGTAACTTCACTAATGCCACAGACTATCTCCCCTGGTGTCTTTCCTTCTCCTGCTCACATTGTGTCTAATTGTTCCTCATATTGTAATGACTCCGATTCACACTTACTTCTTGGTGATGCGCTCTCATTGATCTGTTTTGTTGTTGTCAATTGATCATATTTTTTATGACTAGATTATTATTATAACATATAGACTAGTAGATTATTACTAAAACAAATTATTTGTTATTGATTTTGATTAGTGGTTTATTAAATGTAAATGTACCTTTTCTAGTTGATTATGAGGCATGTGTTTGGTGCCAAGTGAGAAGATAACAAACATTTTTGTTATCTTTTCCACAGGCATGTCCAGGGCTCCTTGTCTTTCCTCCAGGCTGTCTATGGAAACATTGCCACAGGCCCAGTCACCCAGCTCCTCAGCTCTGACCTAGTCCTAGGGGACGGCTCCATCCCAGCCCTCCTGGAGAACCTGATCACCATCCTGAACAAGGACATCACGCTGGTCTCCAACCTCATGTCCCTGGAGCAGTTTAGCACCAACTCTGAGCTGCCCCTCTCTCTCCTGGGGGAGATGTTAGAGGCCCTGGGCCTGAAGCCTCTGGAAGCCCTGTGGACCGAGGGAGGTGGATCCCAGGCCCCCAATGCCTCATCTGTGATGGCCATTGCCCTGAAGGTAGCCAAAAACATTAGACAGAGATTAAGCCTAATTCTGGACAAGAAAGCATTTTCAAAGGAGATTCTTTATTGAGCATGATTTTTAGTCCAGGACTAAATTTAATCTGTGTCCGGGAAACCAGTATTTTGTATTTTGTATTTTGCAATTGTATTATTTATTCAAGATCAATGTTTTTAAGAAACTGTAGATTTGACTAAGCTTCAGAACATCATTAAAACACCCCAAAATATCATAATATGTAATAATAATAAAGTCAATGAAAACTTCTCAGGTGGCCAAGAACACCCGGCATCTAGTTACCGGGCTCCCTGTCGAGAACGCCAACATGCCAGACCTGGCCGGGGTGGAGGCTCTGCTGATGCAGTGGCTCTCAATAGCTCAGGGAAACCTGACCCTGCCTCTGTCTCTCAGTATGGGAGATGCTCTGACCACCTACTCTGGCTCTTTCAACTCTACCTCCCTGGCCTTCCTCAGACAGCTGCTCAATCCTCTTACCAACCAGAGCTCAGCGGGCATAGCAGACAACATCCTGCGGGCCATGGAGCGGCTGAAGACTGTGCTGGATGCTCCTAATGGTGACTCAACGCCCATTCTCCTGGGGTACGTGATCCAACTACAGGAGTTGCTGGTCTCGACTCTACAGCTACGCAGACATGAGCAGCTCTTGCTTCCAGATGGGAACCTCACCACAGCTCAGGTGACAGACCTCCATTTGGCTGTGGTGGACCTCTTCCAGCTCCTGTACGTCCAGCAGCTCAGCCAGGCTGGGGATCAGGCTGCCTTACAGACCCTGCTACAGAGACTCTCGGCCCTACTACCTCTCCAGCTCCAACAGCAGTACCTTGGGATGGTAAGCCACTTCCAGGCTGTGATGGAGAGCTTGGTGTCATGTACAGCGGCAGGTCAGGACTGCATGGCTGCGGTCCCACAGGTTGGTTTTGTATTTGTTTTGCTATCCATTGTCCTTCATTTTTTTTAAAGGCATTTTAAATCCAATGTATTATTATTTGTATTATTATTGTTATTATTACAGGTGCTCCAGATCCTGGCAGCTAGTGGGGACCACATGTTTAGTGGGGGCCAAGCTAAACCCAGCGTGTCAAACCAGGAGTCCATGAAAGTGACTGTCAACCTGCTTACTCTCCTCTTCGCCTGGCACGATACTGACATGTCTAACAATATGTCCGTCACGCCAGAGTCTGTCCTCAAGACCGTGGCCCAGACTTCCTTCTTCCTCCAGCAGATTATATCGACTCCCAACATCAGCGTATCCTCTCTCCAGCAAGCTATGCTACAATCCAACCTTACCCTGGGGGAGCTGGAGAAGATGGCTGCCCTGGCCAGCGCAACCAACGCACCAGCTCTCCTGGCTAGCATCATGGGCGTCATCAACGTGCAACAATGCCTGGAGCCCCAGCCCAACAATCCCATCAGCCTTGCCCAGTGTGCACTGGAGCTGAGTGAGAGAGTCACTGGTTTTATCCTAGCGCTGCCTATACCTCCGGGATGCCAGTCCAACTGCACAGCGCTAATCTCCCTCCTCCCCATCCTAGTCAACCACTCTGTGAGTATCGGCCTTGCCGCCGGCTCTGGCCCAACCCCACTTATACCAACAACTGAGGCTATCACAGTTACCATAGCCAGCATCAGCGAGAATCTACAGCATCTCAACCTGGAGTCTGTGGAGCTGATCAGTAACGAGCTCCATGTCCTTGAGGGTTTAATCAAACTGTCCGCCTCTGGACAGTCTCCAGTCTACTCACACAATTCCACTGATCCACTGATGCAGGACTCGGGTAATGTACAGAAGGTGTATTTGGAGATAGCACAGTGGTATCTGAGGAAGCTAGAGAATGTGACCAGAACCAGTACCTTCTCAGAACTCCTGGACCCTTTCTTCCATATGGCAGAGATGCAGCTGGCTCTCCAACTCTCTCAGACTGAATTTACCATCTTTGTTAGTAAAGAGGTTGAGTATTTGATGAGAAGTATCCAATACCCTATCAACGGGACAGACGTGAGTAAAATCGGCCAATCGGTCATCAGGATACTCAAGGGTAACCTGGACCTGTTCAAGTTAAACATTGCTTACCAAGCGGTTATGGGGAACAATTGGCTAAACTACAGCTTGATTAATGAGGCCGAATCCCTGATCAATAATGAACTCCCTGTGCTTGAGGGTTTGATCGAACTCGCCGCCTCTGGACATTCTCCAGTCTACTCACTCAATTCCACTGATCCACTTATGCAGGATCAAAATTACGCACAGAAAGTGTATTTGGAGATAGCACAGTGGTACCTGAGGAAGCTAGAGAATGAAACCAGCACCAGTGCCTTCTCAGAAATCCTTGACCCTTTCTTCCGTATCGCAGAGATGCAGCTGGCTCTCCAACTCTCTCAGACAGAATTCACCATCTTTGTTAGTAAAGAGGTTGAGTATTTGATGAGAAGTATCCAATACCCTATCAATGGAACAGATGTGAGTAAAATCGGCCAATCGGTCATCAGGATACTCAATGAAAACCTGAACCTGTTAAAGTTAAACATTGCTTACCAAGACGTTTTGCAGAACTCTTTCGGGAACTTAAACTGGCTAAACCACAGCTTGTTAAGCGAGGTCGAAACCCAGATCAGGGAGTACCTCAACCTGACACAGGATTGGCTGAGACAGCCTCGTGTGACCCAGGTCCTGACCAATATGCTGCATTGGAACATAAGCGGTGGGATGATGAACGTGACTACTCCTGGGATGGACCTCCAGCAACTTCTCAGGACTCTCGGCTCCCTCCTCACCCCAGAGCAACAGGCCTACCTCACAGCCATCCAACACAACAGCCAGGCTCTCAATCAGGTAATTTCATTTTACACAGGTAGTACCATTGAGGTCAGAAGACTTATTTTGCAATTTTACAATGTTGACAGTATTTGTAAATATTTTACTATGGGGTGAATTTGAACTGTCAATGGGATACAAAGTGAAAATTGGTACTTTTAAATTAGGATTACAGCCCCTATGGCTGTAGTATGACAGACAAACTAATTTCCACTTGGGGATTTATAACACAAAATCTGGTATCTTCTATTTTCTTCTCTTCTCTTATCTTCTCCCTTTTCTTCTATTTTTTTATTTTATTTTCTCTTCTCCGTTCCTCTCCTTTCCTCTCCTATCCTTTCAGGTTCTGTTGGTGGCCAGTCGGGAAGGAGGTCTGGGTAGTGACCAGTTCATCCAGGCGATCATGAATGCTACAAGCTCTGTCCTGAGTGGCTTCACCATGGGCCTCACACCACAGAACGTCACTACAGAGATCCAGGGTATTCTGCAGGGTGAAGAGGTCCAGATTATTTTTCAGGATGCCCTCCAGCTGGCATTCAGACCTAACATGAGCAACGCCCAGTCACTCAACATCACCATGGAGATTGTCAGGAGGGCGGAAGGCGTTGTTAGATTGCTGGTCCCCCAGGAGGCTGTTGGGTATCTGTTGCCAGGGTTCAGGTTCATTAGCACCTACCTTGAGACAGTCTCCAAGCCTGGCGGGCCTGATAAGTGGAATGAGATGTGAGTTGTACTGTGTGTGGACTGTCAATATTAATGTATTTTAGGTTGCGTCCCAAATGGCAGTAGTGCTGTGCGTGGATCCTGGCCAAAAGAAGTTTCGAGATAATAGGCTGCTATTTGGGATGTAACCTTACAGATTCTAAATGCTCACTGAAAATCAGAAGACGTCAGTGTTTTTTAGGATGACGTTGTTGATGATGACAAAAAATATTATCATCAGGTTGTTTTGTTACTTCCTCCCCTCACAGTGAAGATGATGACAAAGATCCTGCTACTTTTGCTGCTGCTGATGATGATGACGATAACATAACGATAACAATTACATTTTCTTTCCTCTCAGCATTGTGAACGAGCTAAAGATGGTCCAGGGCCTCCTGGCCCCTGACAGCAGTGCCCAGGTCTATCTCTCTTTCATCATCAACATCACTCATGTCATCCTGGACTCCAGCCAAAGCCAAGGCAAGTTGCCTATAACAGCTCCTCAATATCACTGTAGCACTACGTCCCAAATGGCACCCTATTCCCTACATACAGTAGTGCGCTACATTTGACCAGGGACCATAGGGTAGTTCACTATATAGGGAAAGGTGGCCATTTGGGACAGTGTGTCTACTGTCCTAATGGCCTGTGATATAGTACTGCTGGCACCATACACTTCATTATTAAATAACCCTACCAGGATCTCAGCCAGACACTTTAAGCACAGTTTACTGACATGCCAATGTCAGAGTTTGTGTCCTCTAGGAAATCAATGACTGTATCTGTATATTAACAGTGGCCAGAAATCAACATGGCAAAATACTGTACATCTATCTGTCTCACTGTCAGAATCTGTGTCTTCTTGGAAAACAATTAAGTTAGCTAACAGAAGCTATCAATGTGTTTGATTGTTGGCTACAGTTGTTATGTTAATAACTAACGATATGCTGTAATTTTTCAGAAATGTAACATTATTATCGTCAACAGGTAGCAACATGGGCCCTTGGAGCAACATGAGTCTATGGGCTAACATTGGTAATGATATGACTGCTGAAAACCTTTCAGAAATTGCTGGTCAGGTAAGGCATAATATATTACAGCTTTGCGTTTATTTTCAGTGAAATCTGTAATCTAATTCCTTCTACAACAGTAGCAGTTCTGCAAAGTCATCTTTATACATGTGCTGTAGGCTTGTCAGTTGTATGACATATACCTCAGGCAGTCAACAACATGCCAAAGCACAAAATGCTATCCAATGCATATATCAAGATTGTATATTTTGTGGTTTGTCCAGTTTACAGCTTAAAATATGTGTCAGTGTTTTTTCCTCAATGGGTTACTGACTTGCCTAGTTAAATGAAGGTTAAATAAAAAATTAAAAAATACAAAGATTGAGCTATCTCACTGACATTCAAGAGTCACAGTAGCTCATGGTGTGGACAATTCCAATAATAATTTCAGTTAGTCAATCTTTCCTTCTGTCTAATTTCCAATGAACAATTGAATACTTCATAATTGGAGAAGACTAACAAAGAAGGCAATTTCCAATGACACATATTATGTCTAATAACCATGCCTTAATAAATGGAGCTGTTGTTAATAGTTTTCCAATGGCGAACACTAGCAACATGACATTTTTGTATCCTTTCAGATGACTGGTCTTCTAAACTCTGTGCTACCCCTCATCCTTGGGCAGCAGGGTATCATGCCTTTCCCTCTGCCTTCTCCTGAGATGCTCCCTGAAATACTCCCTGTGCTGATACAGATCCTCACTCAGCAGGCTAACCAAAGCAGCTGGGATAAGTACGTTCAGGGGTCAGGGGTCATCGGTTCAAGGAAGAAGGTGGTATCTGGTTAGATAGTGAGAAGGGAGAGAATTACCATGGTGTTTTAACTATAGTAAGGAAGTATAGTATAGTATAGTAATACATGCTTGGGCTCCTGAGTGGTGCAGTGGTCTGAGGCACTGCATCTCAGTGCAAGAGGTGTCACTTCATTCCTTGTTTCGAATCCAGGCTGTTTCACATCGGGATGTGATTGTGCGTCCCATAGGGCAGCGCACAATTGGCTCAGCGTCGCCGGGGTAGGCTGTCATTGTGAATAATGATTTGCTCTTAAATGACTTGCCTAGTTAAATAAAATATAGTATTATATTTTAGTCAGTGGGGAGAACATTATCATGTTTGTTTTGGTAGTATAGTATTATATTGTATTGTATAGTATTGAGGGCCACAACATAATCACCTGTTATGTGTATATATATAGTGATAGTTTTAAGTTAGCTATATTGTAAAGTTTCTAAACCAAGTGCTTCCCTGTGTTGTCAGGTTGGAGGGGATGATTGGGGCCCTCCTGTCGACCCTCAGGGACACCCCGGTGTGGGACTCTGTCCCCCCTGCTGTTTCTGTGATGAGCCAAGTCATGGGAGCCTTGGTCAACAATATGCAGGCTGAGACAGGTGAGACTGAGAGGCAGCTTTCCATACACCCTTGACAGCACTGTTGTTTCCTTTGTACCACAGATCGCTAGTAATTCTGTACATTAGACATACAGTACATTAGATACACAAGTTAGGGATTTAGTGAACTGTAGCCTAGCATTGAAAGTTATTTATGCAAATACTTATCTTAGTTGCGCACAAATGTTCCCATAAGTGTCCCATTGTAAAACTCTTTCTCTCTCTCTCTCTCTCTCTCTCTCTCTCTGCCCCTCCCCTTCTCTCTTTCCCAGCATTCATCTTGAGTTTCCAGAAGCCACTGGCTGTCCTGATGTCAGAGTTGGTACAAGCTGTGAATGGCAGTGATTTCAACATGTCTGACGTGTCTGAGGGAATAATCCCTGCCATCGAGCTCACTGTGGAAGCTGCCATACAGGTTAGGTCAGAGCACTGGCTGCATTCTTTCTGTTTTCTTCTTTCTGCCTTACTGTCAACTGCTGGTTCTCATCCTCTTCGTGACATTTACTAGGTTACGTGGTTGGTAACACAATGTCCTCAGTGCTCACTAGGAATGTCATGCTCTTCACAATAAATAACACATGGGCCAATTTCATGAATTCATGTTCAATTGTTAAAGAACTGGTTTGATGGTTTCAGTGGAAGGGAAACTAAATAACTCAAGCTATGCTGCTGTTGAAAGACAATAGGCTCCTCATGTTTTGAACGTTCATCCTGACTTGAGTAGGCTATTGTTTGTCTGTTTAGATATCTGTCACTGAGAGAACAGTCTCAGGAATGGTCACTAATATACTTTTTTTTTATCTGGTTCAGAGATGTTCTTAATGACAACACAATGAGCAAAGACTGACCGTTGCTCTCTAAACAGTGGCCCAAGATCATTGTTTACAGTAAAAAAAAAGATATATATTCAGTTGTCCGTTGCCAAAACTGATTGCCCCAGTATCTCATACCCCATCTCATTGTCAGCTACATTACCTGTCAATGTTGCCTAAAAAAAGTTGGCTAGAACAGTTTCACAACCTTAAGAATCAGGAGGGAGACGTATCACAAGAGGTCTTTTCACATTACCTAGCCAAACCCAGCCAAACCAAACTAAGCAGTACTGAGCTGGCCAGGTTACACATCCACCATCGATGCCGGAACCATGCTGAAAAGGACAAGTTGAAATAAAATATGAGAGCCAGCACAGTTTAGTTTGAGTTGGTACGACAGAGTGAAAAGGGTTAATGTGGATCAGGACAAAGTTCTCCCCTGGGATTCCAGCCCACGCCCAAGCTTGGACAATAAGGTACAATAAAAGATTAATAGAAAGAGAATAGGTCACAGCTTCCCCAACTTCCTTTCAAGTTGTGGATGATCCAGCAAGGAAAAGAGGCAAGGAAAAACTACACCATTGAGTTTAGTTGTAGTAAGTTTTATGATTCATTCTCAATAGATCACCTTTCATGTGACCAAACTCTTAGTCATGCCATACATATTTATACAATAAAAATAAGTGTTTCTACATAAATATGGAGGCTAGACAAGTTTTATTGACACACTTCACCGTCTTACTTAATCGTCTGTTTTATTACCCTTCATATGATATACTGTATTGTTGTGTGTTTACCCTAGAGAGAATCTGATGACTGTCCACAATAAAGAAGTCAAATAAGGCCGATATTTTATCCCCCATTGTATGTATGAGACAGTATGGTGTCTTCAAGATTATCACTGATAACGGTGTGAATCTCCTTCCCTTCTCTTTACTGGAACTACTTGTGGAGAAGAATGAGTCCATTTTCCCACATTTGTCTTGATGTCAATTAGTTTATTATTATTATTATTTAATCCCATTCTTCTGTTAAGCTGTTTTGTTTTTTAAACAATTAAGTAGAAATCATAATTCACTGTCCCTCCTTGTTGCTGTATTTCACCCATCATAGGCTGCTAATAGGAGTAAGACCTTGGAGTGCAGGCAGGTCCTGAAAGCCTGGGAGCCAGTTAGAGAGGCGGCTGGGCTGAGTGAAGCCAGCCTGGGTTTGTGGTGTAACATCAGCCTGCTACCAGTCATGGAGGCCTATGCTGCGTCCAACTATGTCTATGGCAATCCAAACACGACCGTGAGTAGTCGTCACTAGGATTTCAGTTTGTAAAACTTCCCCACTAGAGGGCACTGTGGTAGCACCTAGTAAACTCTGCTGCTACGTTACTGACACAGCTCCTTTGCCTGTTGTCTTCTGTTGTGTTCTCTTCCCAGGGCATTGGGATGGGGCATGGGACAGTATCAATGGACACTACAGCAGCTATGATGGTGGCAGCTCTGCGTTCGTTCTACTGGGTCCAGGTTAACCGCACCATAGCTACTGAGCAGCTTGGTGCAATGCTGTTCAACACATTATACCAGCTACAGGGACTTAATATGACCGCCGAGGACCAGGCTCACTGGAACACACAGTTCCTCCAACTACAACTGAGCTGGAGGTGAGTCCTGTGTGGCTCAGTTGGTATAGCATGGCACTTGCAATCCCAAGTTCTGCAGGTTCAATTCCCCCTGGGGGCACCCAAAAGTGTCTGCTAAATATTATTATTATTATATATTAGTTAACAACTAAAACACTAATGCCCCTTTCACATGACTGATCTGAGCCAAGCTGAGCTGAGCTGTACTGCATTGGCCTGGTTACGTATCCACCATATGGTAGTGGCGGGAATGGACAATGTGAAATGAAAATATCAGCATAGGACGGTTTGGGTCAGAACAATAGTGTAAAAAGGGTATAACAGTGACAAATACTTACCTCACCAGACCTTTGCACAACGTTGGCATGACTTTGTTTCTATGTGCCTCTAATGGTTGTTTTGGGTCACCACAAGGTCAACTTTGACAGTCAGAGGAAGAGTGCAAGTCATCTCCGGTGCTGCTTTGTGTTCTTGTGTATTCTGCCTTTCTCAGTATACCCGATTGACACACCCTGTTTGCTTTTTAAGCTGTTTAAAAGCTGTTTCTCTGACTGTATTAAAAAAGCATCCCAGAGTAGGAGTGCTGAGCTAGGATCAGGTTCGCCCTGTCCATATAACCATATTCATTATGATCTGGAAGGCAAAACTGATCCTAGAACGGCCCTTCTTCTCTGACACACTTTGTGAATATGGGCCCTGGGAGTGCTCAAATACAAGACATCGAGAAGGACGAGGAAAAAAGCATTAGGCAGAATAAAATGTTTATCTCAGAGGGTTAGAGAGAGAATTAAATAACCAATAAAGACGCAAATCACAGTCATTTTATCACCTACACGCACAAACCAGAGGAAAACCAATTTAGATTCCTTCCTAAATTACATAAGAGAATTTGGAACAATCAAATGTGCATTAGTTTAGTTTGACTCTTTGCCTGAACACAGATCCTGTGACGTGTGTGTGTGTGTGTGTGTGTGTGTGTGTGTGTGTGTGTGCAGATAGTGATGTCTAACTATTATTCAGTTATCTGAGTGTCTTTTCCTCTTTAATTGATTTCCTTTTCTGTAATAATGAACTCAGTGCTGATAAGAATCACATTATACATATCTCATGGAATCAATCACGAATGCATCCCAAATGGCACCCTATTCCCTATATAATGCCCTACTTTTGACCAGGGTCCAATGTGATAGCGCTCTATGAAGGGAATAGGGTGCCATTTGGGATGTAGACCAAGTGTGACGGCGAGAGTCGTAGATCACTGACCACTGTAATGGAAATATCCCAAAGAAAGAAACAATCTTATACAACGGCCTAAATTATATCCCAAAATTATGAATAAGTACCCACCAAAAAATACATTATGAATTATGATTATATTCAATCCAGATTGAGAAATAATGGTATTACTGAGTCATTATTATTTTATGTAGGGGAAAGGGTAGCAGTTGCAGTACATGAAAGCATGCAGTAAATACATTCTCTGTTTCAATTTAACCACAGGCTATCCAACTTTAGCTATATTCTATTCTATTCTTTGTTTCTGACACTAACATATCTCTTGCTGCTATTTCACTAATGGGAGAGTAGTTTCACATAAGTAGCATTTCTGTCCTGCATGTATGAAATTACAATATCTGTGAAAGCATTCAGTTTATCTCGCCTTCCCTGTAGCTCAGTTGGTAGAGCATGGTGTTTGCAACGCATGGTGTTTGCAACGCCAGGGTTGTGGGTTTGATTCCCACGGGGGGCCACCACAGGAAAACATTTTTTTATGAAATGTATGCATTCACTACTGTAAGTCGCTCTGGATAAGAGCGTCTGCTAAATGACTTAAATGTAAATATCTATGTCTTTAACACATAGGGCCTGTTTCCCGGACACATATTCTCCATTGAGCTTGGAAACCGCTCCCTATTGTCCTCACTCACAGTCATAACCTTAAACATACAGATCTGTATATTCTTGTTGTAAATGATTAGTTGTACAGTCATTGGTCCTAATCCATGTATCTTGTCCTCCCCAGTACTCAGGATCTTAGGATGGCCTTGGAGCAGCTGGATGCCCTGGCCATGGACAACCCCTGGATGAGACCCTACCTCCTGGCTGTAGAGATGACCCTAAACTACACTCTGGAGAATAGCCATCTACTCCAGGTATCTTACAATCTCCCCTCAATGTGTGTGCGCGCGCGTGTTTGTGTGTGTGTGTGTGTGTGTGTGTGTGTGTGTGTGTGTGTGTGTGTGTGTGTGTGTGTGTGTGTGTGTGTGTGTGTGTGTGCGTAAACTATTCTATTCTATTTCAGAACTCCACCTCCGCCCAGCATATGTTCATGGAAGCCATGGAGATCCTCCTGACAGGCATGAACTTCACCGAGGACCTGGACCTGTGGATGCGTCCCTACCTCCAAGCCATGCAGATGACTATCAACTACACCATGGTCGACAGCCAGCTCCTCCAGGTGCTGTGCCATCTCCTTCCTTTGTGCCATTGATCAAGGCACTCACTTAACCTTAAAGTGCTCTCCATGCACCCTGTGGTTGCTGACCCCTGTGCCTCTCAACGTTTGTGTGTGTGTGTGTGTGTGTGTGAGTGTGTGTGTGTCTGTCTGTGTGTGTCTGTCTGGGGGTGTTGGGAAAAGGCAGAAGCAGAATTTCCATTTTCACCAAATGAACAATAAACGATTCTATTCTATTCTATTGCAGAATGCCACATCTGCCCAGCACCTCCTGATGGAAGCCCTGGAGATGCTCCTCACCGGGTCTAATCTCACCCAGGACTCCATCCAGGGCATACTCACAGGTACAACTTTGCACTGTTATGTCATTTAAAATGGTGTCTAATTATCACATAAATGATTGGTCACATGAACGTTACAAGACAGAAATTGAAACTCATTCATTCATCCATTCTTTCATTCATCCATTCATCCATTCACAGAGAACATCTTCTCCAGGCCAGACGGAGGGTCGATCAACAAGCTGCTGAAAGATATGATCAGGGAGCTGGTCCGTGTACAGTTGCTGGGAGACTGGCCTATGGTCTACGGCGTCATGGAGCAGTTCCTATCTGCCAATGCCACAAACCTCATCCTGGAGAAGGCTATTGAGTTCAGCGGCTGGTGGGGCTCCTCTACCGCTTCCGGGTTGGATCTGGTAACCCAGGCTCTGCCCAGGATGTACGAGGTGGTGAAGGCCTTCTTATCCACTTTGAGACAGATGAGTGTCCCCTTCCCTCCCATCTCTGAGATGTTCATGGAGCTAGCAGAGCACGTCATCACCATGCTCAGACAGGTATCCCAAACACATGCGTGTGGTTAATTAAGATATGATGTTATTATAAGTTAAAGAAAATAAACACAAAGCTTCAATTGCAAATCATATTCAAGTAGGTGCTGGCCTTTTTTTCTGAATTTTTAGGTATCTCAGACCAGTGATCTCTTCGCCCCGCTGGACTACTACCTGAGTCAATTACAAGACGAGATGACCGGGCGGAGCAGGAGTCCCTTCCCCCACCACAATGAGGGTGTGTCCAGGAGGGTCCGCCGCGAATTGTTGAGGGAGGAGCCAATGAAAGAGCCAATGGATGACTTCCTTGATCTGTTCTACTTGGACTACCCTGTCTTGTTCCAGGCCCTGGCGATGCCACCCACCATGCCAGACATCATGGAGACTGCCCATATGTTCTTCGGCAACCCTGACTTGTCTGTAGTGCTCAAAGGGGTCTCTAGGGACATGGGCATGGTACCACCATCACTACCACACATGGGGAACGTCTCCAGGTTTATGTCCAGGGCCGGAGCCGTGACATGGGGTCCCTCAGTCCCCCCTCCTCTGGACGACCCCATCGACGTGGCCCTAGGCATCCTCTCCTACCTCACCCTCCCCAGACAGTGGCAGGCGTACAGCCAGCTGTTCGTGGAGATAGCCCATGAAGACTGGGTCATGGAGGACTTGGCCAAGATACAGAAGTTATCAGCAGGCCTGAGCAAGATGGCGGACATGGCCATGGTGCTGTCCCAGCATCCCCCACTACAGGTCGCCCAGAGGGTGGAGCATATGGTTAGGCAGCTGAGTGCTGAGGTGGCAAGAATCATCTACAGTGGCCCCAATAATGGATCCAACATGGCCGTTCAGTTTCTCACCGCCTTCAACGACATCCTGGCGGATAACCTTGAAGAGGTCTCTGATATTCCATCTCAGGTCAATGCCATCATTCAGAACATCCTCAGCTCTCTGTCCAGACCAGAAGCTTACATGAGTCTGGCTCCGTACATGATGGCTCTAGACCAGACCATTGCTGTGTTCACCTCTTACCTACCTTCGGACAGCCTGATGTACCTCAACACCTCTGGCCAGATGGTGAAAGGCTTTGCACTGCTGGTTTCACACCCACGGGACATGAAGAAGATGATGAAGGCTACAAGCATGCTCTCTGCCTCACTGGATCCTCTCCTGGCCTCCGTTAGGGAGACAACCCTTTCGGACGGGAAGCCGATCCAGTCCATCACTCACCCTCTCTTCCTGAACAGTGCCTTAGCCACTCATACCCTGTTCAACCTCTCCACTGCAAGTCACAACTTCAGCAGCCCTCAAGAGAAAGAGGCAATGATCAATCAGACTTTCCTTGCCCTGGTGGCTTTTCTGCCTGAGGACGAGAGGATATACGTTCTCCCTCTGGAGCCGGTCCTTCTCGCTGCCCTCTCTGGGGTCTCCAACACGGCCCAGATCCCTCCATCCTTCCTGGGGATCTCCAAGCAGGTCACCCTGTCTATCCTTACCATGCTCAACCTAACCAACACCCCAACAGGGTACCAGGGGGACAGTGCTGGTGCCACGGTCCAGGTCCTGTTTAGAGTGTCACAACAGGTAATATTTGTGACTGCCTTTGACAGATATTATAATGTCTTATCTAGCTGTTATAAGTGCTTTATGAATGCATACATAAGGGGGTCAACAGTAAATATGTTAGCCATATTTGTAATGTTTCATATTGAATCATTACGTTGTAAATTGTTCTTGCAATTGAGCTTGTGGCTGACTATTTGTACAATGATTTTTGAACAATTAAAAAACATCATCATCATTATCACCAGGTGTCCACCAGCCTGTGGCAAGGTTTATCAATGCCCCAATCAGCCGTCCACGTACCCTCCGTGTTGGCATCCCTCAACCAGGCTGCCATGGCTGTGGCACCCCTGATGCCCGATGGCAGTGAACACTACTTCAATGTCTCCCTCCATATCTTGCACATCACCGCCATGGCTATCAACTACACCACCACCACTGGGGACATAGCCGGCGCTATGGCTGTCATCTCCAGCTCGGTTCAGCGTCTCCTGGTCTCTCTGTCTTCATACCCCAGCCTGCAGACAACAGGCAGTATCATAGGTCATTGTTTCTCCATCTTTTCTTCTACCAGGGAACTATGATACAAGGCTATGGCCCCTCTTGTGTCAGGGACTGGCAAGCTATAATTATATCCTCCATGGATGAGCACTTACAATTAAAATCAAACAAAACATTTTCTAAACATTTTAAATATATTGATTCAAACAAATTAACCAATATATAATTGTTCCTCCTTGAAGGAATGCTTACATTAAAACTAGCGCTGTAGAAATGAATACATCTGTGTCTGTTAACCATTTAGGCGACCTGGAACATGCGATCCAGAAGATGTTGCAGGTGTTACGGTCAGGCCGAGGCCCCCTGGCCCAGACTGCTGATATCACCCAGCTGCTTCTCCATAACGTTCAGGGTCTCCTGGGCCTGGCAAACACTAGCATGGAGGCCAGCGTGGCTCGTCTGGTACTGGCTGCAGCCAAGATGAACACTGGACATCTGCTAATGATGAACGAGACCAACTGGACACACAAGTTCGTTTTCTGTTTTTAGCCTGATTGTTTGTCCTGTCTTGCCAACTTCTATGGTCATTGGCATGAAAATGATCATAGAAGTTGGCTATAAAGCACAAACAGGTCTGGGACCAGGATAAGTTTTGCTGTTGCTTTGGAGATAAATGGTTAATGAAGCTGAATAAGTGTCCCATGATAATAGCCTGTGTTCACAGCTGTAGCATACAGAGATCTCAGCTTCGATGACTTATTATTTTATCTCAGAAGCAGTATTTTCCACTTACTTGGTATTTACTTTAATATTATCATCTACTAATATTATCATCTAGTCTGTTAGGATCATGTGCATAACAACCATGATGAAATATGTAACTAATGGGAGTTTACAGTACTACATGCAGAAATAAGAGGAGCAGCTGATGATGAGGGTTTTTCGTCTTCCGCCCACTCCCACAGGTTGTCGTTGGTTCTGACAGACATATCTAACAGGGTTCCCGAGGACCTTCCCTATGCTCCCCTTATTAAGAATATCACAATGGGCCTGGCCACTGAATCACAAGGTAAGCCTAGTTACTTTACTCTTCATTTACTCTTCATTTACAAATCAATAAATTCTTGACTCCCTCCCCCTCCTCTCTTAGTGGTTCAGAGGCTCACGGCTCAGTCGGGACTCCCTTGTAATGAGATGTATTGCTCAATAGGACTCCCGTGGTTTAAATGGAGGATAGATAAAGGAGACAAGAGTCTCAGTACAGACCTGACCGATTGATTTCAGAAAGACATTACAAAGACAAAAAAATCACATTTAGTTTCCGTCGTTAGTTTGATGGAGGGGAATCCGCTGAGTGGACAAGATTAGTTTACTTCATTCTTCCATTATTCTAGCCTCTAACCCTAGATTATCTCTAACTAAGCCTACATCACAAACGGCACCCTATTCCCTATTTAGTGTTGTACTTCTGGTCAAAAGTAGTGGGGTCGTTCTTGAGTTGCGGTAGCATTTGCGTCCCTTGCCTTTGCAACCATGAAAACACTTTAAAATTACAAATAGTTACACATCATACATGTTTTTGTTTATATTGAGCTGTTTATCAATTATAAAACATAATGCAAGTCCTTTATACAATGTTTATGCATTGTTCAAAGTACTTACAGTAGGGTAAGCAAATTGACTTGTTCCCAGTAGTGATGTGTAGAGTTAATAGTGACATATTTTGGGGATTTAGAGATATCTATCTATTATGAATGCTAGAAAGTGAACAAAAGTATTTATCATATTGTATAGATTATTAAAAACAAACAAAGCTATCAAAATACCTATTTTATTTACTAGTATAATTCCTGTCCCTCAGTTATACCATATGTCATTGGTGTTAGCGCCTTGAAAATCACTCTTTACGAAGACATACAAGGACCTTGAGCAGTCCCTCCAGTGGCAAACTGTTATCGGGGGAGGTGTCTATATTAAAGAAAAGTATTAGCTTATCACACCCTTTTAGTATGTCATCAATTTGAGGATTCCGTTGATCATTTGGTGTGTCTCAGTCCAAAGTGTCACTTGGTGTTACTAAATGTAAATAAAGGGAAATAACATTGTGAGCAAAATGTTTAATCATATCACTTTAGGCAATTATTTTTAAAGGGTTAATAACCGTAATTTGAGCATCTTTGGCCTCCATTTAAGAAAATATCCTCAACAACCTAAAATGTCTCATTAGTCTTACCATCATTGGTGTTACTACTGGTGGCACAATGTTATCATAATATCCAAAAATGTGTAAAGTCATTAAGCTGCCATATTAGTTGATTTAGAGTGGGAAGATGTACCTAAATACATTTAAATAAGAACATTCTAGAATAAATACATTTTTTCCAAAATGCCTCTAACTATATGTTCTCCTACTAACTCCACTTCTCTCACAGACAATCTAACCTGGTGTCTTTCCTCCTCCTACTCACATTGTGTCTAATTGCGTAGCGACTCTCTAGACTCCTACAGACCTAACCCTCACAGACAACCACATGCAGTCTTCACACTGTTAAATGTTCATATGCATAATTAGATTTCTACAGCCCCACGTGTCAGGTGTCCTCTGATACAGAAGTCAGAAGAAGTCAGAAGTCAGACCTTCCCTCCGCCTCTCTATTTAACCTTTATATAACTCCTACTAGGAACTCCTACTTGAGGATCCTGCGCAATCAATTATTTGTATACACTAGATGACTGGAAGGGGGAGCGGTTTTGAAGCCATTGTGCCTCCATGCTGGCACTACCCCACCATTGTAAAAAATATTTTGGAAGCTATAGAAATGCATTTATTAATGTCTACATTTGTTTTTGCTAATTTTATGATATTATCGACACCATAATGCATACTTTAAAGTTATATTATTAAACTGGTTGTTTGGATCCTGGATACTGATTGGACGAGCGGCTTTCCAAGCTATGCTGTATTGGCCGTCATAGACACACCAATGCCTGCTAACAGGTCCATCTGAAAATGATCACTCCATAAGAATATCATGCTCATGTTGCTGTCCCAGTCATCGCTTGTATTTATCTCTACTCGCACATTATTTCTCCTTGCATCCAGCCTAGCATTTAGTTTCGTACAGCAGGGGTTAATATAAGTCTCTCTGTCTGCCTGTCTGACCTCGGAAACAATGTTTCACTTATGAATTCCGATCTCTGTAGTACCATACATACTGTAGAGCTAGTTGAATCACACATCAACGTCTTTATCATGGACATATCCAAGTAAATGCCAATAGAACATAACTCAAACAAACAAAAATGAGGCTAGTGGACTGTCATTCCAGTTTCAATGTTTGCCATGACTGAGTTATCTGAAGTCGGTGACAAGTGACAAGAACATTATCCAGCCTGCATAGCAACCATTTTGTTTAGAACGGACGACCAGTCCTTTTGCATAGCAACTTTGTGAAAAATAATGAACAACTGGGTCGCGTTTGTAGCAACATGACCAAAAGAACTAACGACCACATTTTTGTCCAGACAATATCTTCAGGTGGAAGAATGAAATTTGATGAAAGTTTTGATGAAAATGTGTAATTCATTGTCATTTTAATATGTTGGTATCGTGTCGGTCCAAACAACGGCATTTACCTGTGACTGTATTCATGATACAGCACTGCCTCTTGGGCCTTATTGGTAAATTATGTGAGCGAAACATACAAAAAATATATGAAAATATATACATTTTCCTTAAAGTAGAATTTTTTGAAAGTACTAATATTACTGTCCCCACTACAACAACAAAAATATATACTTAAATACGTGTAATATTTTCCTTGAAACATTCAATTAAAATACTGTAGGATTCCGTCCATTCCTATGGAGGACTGCTCCTTCTGGGGAGTGCCAATATGGCTGACCTGTGGCTTCAAAGCCTCTCATTGGCCAATAAATAGCATCAGCAATCCAGCAATCATTGCGCACAATGTGTTTTTAATGTAGCCATATTCCAAACACCATTATTATATAATGGACATATTTCATATTGAAACCAGGCAGTGCAATAGGATAGGCTTAATAATGTGAGCTTTGTTAGAACTCCAGATAAGCCAGGAGGCATATGGCACATCTCCAAGAGAAAGACACTCTGCACCTTATTAAACCTTATTAAATCGCATTAGCCAAGTAAGAATTCAATCACTAAATACCCCCCCACACACGCATGCACACACACACACAAATATAATAGCTTTGTGACCACATTTTAATTGGCTACTGTACTTGTTTTATAATGCCATGTAACAAGGTTATATCTCTGTATATGCAATATAGTCACTTGAAAAACCGCACCACAGCTACTTCAGCTACAACCCTTTCATTTCCCAGAGGTATGATCCTAGCTTGAGGATCATACCCTTTTTATTATTTTCTCCACTGCAGTACCCCTGAGATCCTAAATGATTCAAAGAGTATGTTAAGTCACTCGCTTTTCTTCTGGGTTTTCAATGCAGTGCACCAATATTTACCATTCACCGTAGTTCGTGTCTGTTTAATTAGATGTTTCGCCTTGAGGTCTCACTGCTTTGACCAGAGACCTAAGTAGTGCACTATGTGAGGAGTAGGGTGCCATTTGGGACGCAGAGAGTTGGTCCCTTTGCCTTGTCAGTAGTATGCAGGGTCCCACATAATTTGGTGCTTGCTGTTCAGAGAAGCCACCCTGAAATAGAGGTGGTAATGATGCCCTGTGGGACACTGTGTTACCATGTCACCTTAACACATCTCTAATGCTCTCCCTTTCCCTCCCATGCTCTCTCTCTCCCTTTCTATCTCTCTCTCCCTCTCCCTCCCTCCCTCTCTCCCTCCCTCCAAAGTGAACTTACACCTCCTACTCCAGACCATCCAGTTAGGGTCTGAACTCTTCAGCAGCAGCTGGTCAGATGGAAACTTCAGCAACATACTGGTCAACCTGACCTCTAAGGTTAGAACACAGTACTTCTCATGAAACTTTCATCTGTAGGGCGAGAGGGATACAGAGGCTATTCTCTCTGGAATAATGTCTAGACTACCATAACATCACCAAGACTTGGGTAGACACAGACATTTGTTGCAACAGCGAGGAGCTACATGTGTTCTACAACAAGACACACATACAGCAACATGTTTTATGTACAGTGTTTTGACTGCTACCATTGGCCTTCTATACTGACAAAATTCACAATCCATATGACTCATCTTACACATTCTGCTTTGTGAGTGAGTAAGATTTTCAATGTAGGCCTATTCATTACACATTGCAAATAAACTTGTAACTTGTGTTGCAGGTGTGTGCGCTGGAGGATATGGACTCCATCCAGCAGGTGATGCAGGCTCTGTCTCTTGGCCCAGGGTTCCTGTGTGAGACTGCCATGCCCATTCTCCAGGCCTTCCACATAATGACCCGGAGTCTGGTCCAGGACAGCTCTGACCTGTTTGAAGCTCTGTTCGAAACCTTCATAGGAGACCCCAACACCTACAATGTCAACATAAACTGGTATGGAGACATTATAGGACATATGTAGACTTAAAAATAAATGAAGAACTAAATGGTATATTGTGTAAATGGATGTTATCGTTGACAAATGTTTGTGTGCATGTGTGTGATGTGCCTGTGCATGTTTGTGACACAGGACCTCTGCACTCACCCAGACGCTTGGCCTGAACATCAGCAGCCTGAAAACCCTCAACATCAACATGACCTCTCCAGGTATACCAATTACTTTTCAACATTTATTTCTTAGGATTTTATTGTTGTTTTTGACGGTGACAGGCATGGATGAAGGGGAGATAGATAGATTAATTAAGGGGAGATACAGAGGTGAGAAGGATGGTGAGGCCAGGATTCGATCTCATGCAGGCAGGGGGACAATATGTGCTGGAGGCAGTGGCCTTAACCACTAGACTAGATCAACTCCAGGCACCACTGCCCCATTACTTCAATTACTGCACTCGATAAGATAAGTCATTAATGAGCTAATTGCTTATTAATTCAGGGTTAATTAGCTAATCACTTAGATAATTTGTTAGCTAATTGCCTAATTATACTATGACGCGTAAAGCTCATGTAATGTATTTTGCTCTTCTGAACATGCAGCCCATACTGCTTTTAGAATGACTTATAATATACCACCTTTAAATATAATTATAACCTGGGTGGTTCGAGCTCTGAATGATGATTGGCTGACAGCAGTGGTATATTAGACCACACGTCTGACAAAACATTTACTGCTCTAATTACGTTGGTAACCAGTTTATAGTCCCAATAAGGTACCTCGGGGATTTGCATCGTGCATAAGAACAGCCCCTAGCTCTGGTATATTGGCCATATACCACACCCTCTTGGACCTTATTGCCTAAATATACACTACAGTTCAAAAGTTTGGGGTCACTTAGCAATGTCCTTGTTTTTGAAAGAAAAGCAAATTTTTGGTCCATTAAAATAACATAAAATTGATCAGAAATACAGTGTAGACTTGGATGTTGTAAATGACTATCGTAGGTGGAAACGGCTGATTTTTAATGGAATAATCTACATAGGCGTACAGAGGCCCATTATCAGCAACCATCACTCCTGTGTTCCAATGGCACGTTGTGTTAGCTAATCCAAGTTTATCATTTTAAAAGGCTAACTGATCATTAGAAAACCTTTTTGCAATTATGTTAGCACAGCTGAAAACTGTTGTTCTGATTAAAGAAGCAATAAAACTGGCCTTCTTTAGACTAGTTGAGTATCTGGAGCATCAGGCAGAGTTCCTCTGTCCAGTGTCTGTGTTCTTTTGCCCATCTTAATCATTTATTTTTATTGGCCAGTCTGAGATATGGCGTTTTCTTTGCAACTCTGCCTAGAAGGCCAGCATCCCGGAGTCGCCTCTTCACTGTTGACGTTGAGACTGATGTTTTGCGGGCACTATTTATGAAGCTGCCAGTTGAGGACTTGTGAGGTGTCTGTTTCTCAAACTAGACACTCTAATGTACTTATCCTCTTGCTCAGTTGTGCATCGGGGCCTCCCACTCCTCTTTCTATTCTGGTTAGAGCCAGTTTACGCTGTTCTGTGAAGGGAGTAGTACACAGCGTTGTACGAGATCTTCAGTTTCTTGGCAAATTCTCTCATGGAATAGCCTTCATTTTTCAGAAGAAGAATAGACTGACAAGTTTCGGAAGAAAGTTGTTTGTTTCTAGCCATTTTGAGCCTGTAATCGAACCCACAAATGCTGAGGCTCCAGATACTCAACTCGTCTAAAGAAGGCCAGTTTTATTGCTTCTTTAATCAGAACAACAGTTTTCAGCTGTGCTAACATAATTGCAAAAGGGTTTTCTAATAATCAATTAGCCTTTTAAAATGATAAACTTGGATTAGCTAACACAACGTGCCATTGGAACACAGGAGTGATGGTTGCTGATAATGGGCCTCTGTACACCTATGTAGATATTCCATTAAAAACAGCCGTTTCCAGCTACAATAGTCATTTACAACATTAACAATGTCTACACTGTTTTTCTGATCAATTTGATGTTATTTTAATGGACAAAAAAATTATTTTCTTTCAAAAACAAGGACATTGCTAAGTGACCCCAAACTTTTGAACGATTGTGTATAATACATACATATACAGTACCAGTCAAAAGTTTGGACACACCTACTCATTCAACGGTTTTTCTTTATTTTTACTATTTTCTACTTTGTAGAATAATAGTGAAGACATCAAAACTATGAAATAACACATATGGAATCATGTAGTAACCAAAAAAGGGTTAAACAAATCAAAATATATTTTAGATTTTAGATTCTTTGCCTTGATGACAGCTTTGCACACGCTTGGCATTCTTTCAACCAGCTTCACCTGGAATGCTTTTCCAATAGTTGATGTAATTCCCACATATGCTGAGCACTAATTGGCTTCTTCAATTGGGTTGAGGTCGGGTGATTGTGGAGGTCAGGTCATCTGATGCAACACTCCTTCACTCTCCTTCATGGTCAAATAGCCCTTACACAGCCTGGAGGTGTGTTGGGTCATTGTTCTGTTGAAAAACAAATGATAGTCTCACTTAGCGCAAACCAGATGGGATGGCGTATCACTGCAGAATGCTGTGGTAGCCATGCTGGTTAAGTGTGCTTTGAATTCTAAATAAATCACAGACATTGTCACCAGCATAGAACCCCCACACCATCACACCTCCTCCTTCTTGCTTCACGGTGGGAACCACACATGCAGAGATCATCCGTTCACCTACTCTGCGTCTCACAAAGACACAGCAGTTGGAACTACAAATCTCAAATTTGGACCCATCAGTTCTTGAAATTCTCCGTATTGACTGACCTTCATGTCTTAAAGTAATGATGGACTGTCATTTCTCTTTGCTTATTTGAGCTGTTCTTGCCATAATATGGACTTGGTCTTTTACCAAATAGGGGTATCTTCTGTATACCAACCCTACCATGTCACAACACAACTGACGCATTAAGAAGGGAAAAAATTACACATATTACATTTTAACAAGGCACACCTGTTAATTCAAATGCATTCCAGGTGACTACCTCATGAAGCTGATTGAGAGAATGCCAAGAGTGTGCAAAGCTGTCACCAAGGCAAAGGGGGGCTACTTTGAGGAATCTCAAATATCAAATATATTTTGATTTGTTCAACACTTTTTTGGTTACTACATGATTCCATATGTGTTATTTCATAGTTTTGATGTCTTCACTATTATTCTGCAATGTAGAAACTAGTAAAAATAACGAAAAACCCTTGAAGGAGTTGGTGTGTCCAAACTTTTGACTGGTACTGTATATGTCTATATACTTATATACACTGCTCAAAAAAATAAAGGGAACACTTAAACAACACATCCTAGATCTGAATGAAAGAAATAATCTTATTAAATACTTTTTTCTTTACATAGTTGAATGTGCTGACAACAAAATCACACAAAAATAATCAATGGAAATCCAATTTATCAACCCATGGAGGTCTGGATTTGGAGTCACACTCAAAATTAAAGTGGAAAACCACACTACAGGCTGATCCAACTTTGATGTAATGTCCTTAAAACAAGTCAAAATGAGGCTCAGCAGTGTGTGTGGCCTCCACGTGCCTGTATGACCTCCCTACAATGCCTGGGCATGCTCCTGATGAGGTGGCGGATGGTCTCCTGAGGGATCTCCTCCCAGACCTGGACTAAAGCATCCGCCAACTCCTGGACAGTCTGTGGTGCAACGTGGCGTTGGTGGATGGAGCGAGACATGATGTCCCAGATGTGCTCAATTGGATTCAGGTCTGGGGAACGGGCGGGCCAGTCCATAGCATCAATGCCTTCCTCTTGCAGGAACTGCTGACACACTCCAGCCACATGAGGTCTAGCATTGTCTTGCATTAGGAGGAACCCAGGGCCAACCGCACCAGCATATGGTCTCACAAGGTGTCTGAGGATGTCATCTCGGTACCTAATGGCAGTCAGGCTACCTCTGGCGAACACATGGAGGGCTGTGCGGCCCCCCAAAGAAATGCCACCCCACACCATGACTGACCCACCGCCAAACCGGTCATGCTGGAGGATGTTGCAGACAGCAGAACGTTCTCCATGGCGTCTCCAGACTCTGTCACGTCTGTCACGTGCTCAGTGTGAACCTGCTTTCATCTGTGAAGAGCACAGGGCGCCAGTGGCGAATTTGCCAATCTTGGTGTTCTCTGGCAAATGCCAATCGTCCTGCATGGTGTTGGGCTGTAAGCACAACCCCCACCTGTGGACGTCGGGCCCTCATACCACCCTCATGGAGTCTGTTTCTGACCGTTTGAGCAGACACATGCACATTTGTGGCCTGCTGGAGGTCATTTTGCAGGGCTCTGGCAGTGCTTCTCCTGCTCCTCCTTGCACAAAGGCGGAGGTAGCGGTCCTGCTGCTGGGTTGTTGCCCTCCTACGGCCTCCTCCACGTCTCCTGATGTACTGGCTTGTCTCCTGGTAGCGCCTCCATGCTCTGGACACTACGCTGACAGACACAGCAAACCTTCTTGCCACAGCCCGCATTGATGTGCCATCCTGGATGAGCTGCACTACCTGAGCCACTTGTGTGGGTTGTCGACTCCGTCTCATGCTACCACTAGAGTGAAAGCACCGCCAGCATTCAAAAGTGACCAAAACATCAGCCAGGAAGCATAGGAACTGAGAAGTGGTCTGTGGTCCCCACCTGCAGAACCACTCCTTTATTGGGGGTGTCTTGCTAATTGCCGATAATTTCCACCTGTTGTCTATTCCATTTGCACAACAGCATGTGAAATGTATTGTCAATCAGTGTTGCTTCCTAAGTGGACAGTTTGATTTCACAGAAGTGTGATTGACTTGGAGTTACATTGTGTTGTTTAAGTGTTCCCTTTATTTTTTTGAGCAGTGTATATTGTACTTTTTACCCTTTTTTCTCCCCAATTGGTAGTTACAGTCTTGTCCCATCGCTGCAACTCCTGTATGGACTTGGTAGAGGCAAAGGTCAAGAGCCATGCGTCCTCTGAAACACGACCCTGCCAAGCCGCGCTGCTTCTTGACACAATGCTCGCTTAACCCAGAAGCCAGCCGCACCAATGTGGCAGAGGAAACACCGTACAACTGGCAACCGTTTCTGTGTGCATGTGGCCGGCCAAACCCTCCCCTACTGACGCTGGGCCAATTGTGCGCCGCCTCATGGGTCTCACGGTGGCAGCCGGTTGCGACACAGCCCGGGATCAAACCCTTATCTTTAGTGACACCTCAAGCACTGCGATGCAGTGCCTTAGACAGCTGCTCAACTCGGGAGGCCAACGTATAAATATATCATGTAAAATATATATTTTATGTTTCCCAGGTGTGGTCAAGATCCTGTATTTTCTCTTCAGTTACTTGTTACATTTTTTTCTACAGGTGTGGTCAAGGTGTTGAACCTCCTGTATTTTCTCTGTAGTCACCTGTTGTATTGTATTTCCTAGGTGTGGTGAAAATGTCGGAGCTCTTGAGGAACAAGACAGCGTTTGCTCTGGAGGTCCAGCGTTACACTGACATCCCACCTGAGATCCTCCACCTGCTGATGGAGACCACCATGCCTAACAGCAACTTCCAGGTGAGCTCACCTCAGCTTATTCAAGCCACAGATCAGCTGTGATGCCCATATGATGTGTAACAATAACACCAAATACAATTATCTCAAAAAGAGAGAGAAATCATACTATCGTCATTTTTAGAAGTTGTCATGAAAGTCAGACCAGTCTTCAACCTCTCTATGTCTACTGTAGATCCTAGCCTGGCTGGCTAACATGCACCACTGCAGTGAAACATCTCTCTCTCTTCTCTCCATCATATGTTCTTACTCATCTAATTTGCTACTAGCTAGTACTATATCTAGTGATCTGACTCATACACAACCTCTATCTCCCCTCTATAGATCCTAGCGTGGCTGGCTAACATGCACCACTGCAGGGACCCAACCAGCCTGCAGATGAATAGCACAGAGCAGCTCCTCTTCCAGGTCTTCTGCAACCTGCCTATAAACCAGTGGTACAACTTTGTAGTCATCGTGGCTCGCTACATCCACATGGAGAACGTGATATACAGGGTATGTGTGTGTGTGTAACCTGCCATCTCAGCAGTTTTACAGTACAACTTCATAGTGCTATTGGCTTGCTATGTCCACATGGAGAGTGTCGTCTACAGGGTAAGGAATGGTTATGTCTCAGTGCTAGGGCAGGTCATGTAAAGGTTACACATCGGGATTCTCTGTGACTATATGTGCGTCTGGGGACCCAAACTGGTACACATTTTTGTTTTATCACTAGCACTACACGTCTGATTCCATTAATCAAAGGTTTGATGATGCGTTGATTGGTGGAATCAGGTGTGTAGTGCTAGGTATGTAGTGCTAGGGCAAAAACAAGAATGTGCACCCCTTTGGATCACCAGGACCGGGATTAAGAAACCCTGAGATAGGTAGACGTGTAATGCAATTAAGGACAGTAAGACCGAAGGGGATTCTGTCCACAGGCTCTCAGACAGAGAGTTCAGCTGTTTACAGCCTAGTCCTAATGACAGAGAGTTCAGCTGTTTACAGCCTAGTCCTAATGACAGAGGGTTCAGCTGTTTACAGCCTAGTCCTAATGACAGAGGGTTCAGCTGTCTACTGTCTAGTCCTAATGACAGAGGGTTCAGCTGTTTACAGCCTAGTCCTAATGACAGAGAGTTCAGCTGTTTACAGCCTAGTCCTAATGACAGAGGGTTCAGCTGTTTACAGCCTAGTCCTAATGACAAAGGGTTCAGCTGTTTACAGCCTAGTCCTAATGACAGAGGGTTCAGCTGTCTACAGTCTAGTCCTAATGACAAAGGGTTCAGCTGTCTACAGCCTAGTCCTAATGACAGAGGGTTCAGCTGTCTATAGCCTAGTCCTAATGACAGAGGGTTCAGCTGTTTACAGCCTAGTCCTAATGACAGAGGGTTCAGCTGTTTACAGCCTAGTCCTAATGACAGAGAGTTCAGCTGTCTACAGCCTAGTCCTAATGACAGAGGGTTCAGCTGTTTACAGCCTAGTCCTAATGACAAAGGGTTCAGCTGTTTACAGCCTAGTCCTAATGACAAAGGGTTCAGCTGTCTACAGCCTAGTCCTAATGACAGAGGGTTCAGCTGTCTACAGCCTAGTCCTAATGACAAAGGGTTCTGCTGTCTACAGCCTAGTCCTAATGACAGAGAGTTCAGCTGTTTACAGCCTAGTCCTAATGACAGAGAGTTCAGCTGTTTACAGCCTAGTCCTAATGACAAAGGGTTCCGCTGTCTACAGCCTAGTCCTAATGACAGAGGGTTCAGCTGTCTACAGCCTAGTCCTAATGACAGAGGGTTCAGCTGTCTATAGCCTAGTCCTAATGAGAAAGGGTTCAGCTGTCTACAGCCTAGTCCTAATGACAAAGGGTTCAGCTGTCTACAGCCTAGTCCTAATAACAAAGGGTTCAGCTGTCTACAGCCTAGTCCTAATGACAAAGGGTTCAGCTGTCTACAGCCTAGTCCTAATGACAGAGAGTTCAGCTGTTTACAGCCTAGTCCTAATGACAGAGGGTTCAGCTGTCTACAGCCTAGTCCCAATGACAGAGAGTTCAGCTGTTTACAGCCTAGTCCTAATGACAAAGGGTTCAGCTGTCTACAGCCTAGTCATAATGACAGAGGGTTCAGCTGTTTACAGCCTAGTCCTAATGACAAAGGGTTCAGCTGTCTACAGCCTAGTCCTAATGACAGAGAGTTCAGCTGTTTACAGCCTAGTCCTAATGACAAAGGGTTCAGCTGTCTACAGCCTAGTCCTAATGACAGAGGGTTCAGCTGTCTACAGTCTAGTCCTAATGACAAAGGGTTCAGCTGTCTACAGCCTAGTCCTAATGACAGAGGGTTCAGCTGTCTACAGCCTAGTCCTAATGACAGAGGGTTCAGCTGTTTACAGCCTAGTCCTAATGACAGAGGGTTCAGCTGTTTACAGCCTAGTCCTAATGACAGAGAGTTCAGCTGTCTACAGCCTAGTCCTAATGACAGAGGGTTCAGCTGTTTACAGCCTAGTCCTAATGACAAAGGGTTCAGCTGTTTACAGCCTAGTCCTAATGACAGAGGGTTCAGCTGTCTACAGCCTAGTCCTAATGACAGAGGGTTCAGCTGTCTACAGCCTAGTCCTAATGACAGAGGGTTCAGCTGTCTACAGCCTAGTCCTAATGACAAAGGGTTCAGCTGTCTACAGCCTAGTCCTAATGACAGAGGGTTCAGCTGTCTACAGCCTAGTCCTAATGACAAAGGGTTCTGCTGTCTACAGCCTAGTCCTAATGACAGAGAGTTCAGCTGTTTACAGCCTAGTCCTAATGACAAAGGGTTCCGCTGTCTACAGCCTAGTCCTAATGACAGAGGGTTCAGCTGTCTACAGCCTAGTCCTAATGACAGAGGGTTCAGCTGTCTATAGCCTAGTCCTAATGAGAAAGGGTTCAGCTGTCTACAGCCTAGTCCTAATGACAAAGGGTTCAGCTGTCTACAGCCTAGTCCTAATGAGAAAGGGTTCCGCTGTCTTCTGTGTGATACTAATGTCCCTCCATATGTCTCTCCACAGCTGATGCTGTCCAATGAGATGCAGAGCATAGTGGGGTTCATGCTGCAGATGGTCATGTTCCTGACGGACATGATGGGCAAGCTGCTTCCTGCCATCGCCCACCTGCAGGACTACATGATCTCCATACGAGACCTCAACCTGGTCTCTGACCCAGAGTTCCGCAGTGTGAGTATTGAAGCATGATGCTGCGACAATCTGGGAGGATTGTAGCTAGCAGTTTGTCTTCCTGTCTCTGTCTTCCTGTTTCTTTCTCTCCTTCTGCTCATACTGAGACAAACACAGAATTAGATAGAACAGTAGTATTGTGTTTCTTTATGGAGACTCTATGGAGTATTACATAGAGCTCTACTCATACTGAGATAGTAGTGAATGGCTGAGTCTGATATAGAGCTCTACTCATACTGAGATAGTAGTGAATGGCTGAGTCTGATATAGAGCTCTACTCATACTGAGATAGTAGTGAATGGCTGAGTCTGATATAGAGCTCTACTCATACTGCGATAGTAGTGAATGGCTGAGTCTGATATAGAGCTCTACTCATACTGAGATAGTAGTGAATGGCTGAGTCTGATATAGAGCTCTACTCATACTGAGATAGTAGTGAATAGCTGAGTCTGAGAGGATTGCTGCTATCAGTCTGTGTTCTGGCTGCGGGTCGGTCTGGCTGTGGGTCTCTCTCTCATTCATCCCTCCTGACTCTCTTCTCTTCCCTCACCCAGATGGTGCATGGTAAAACCAGAACAATGTCCAGCAGAGCTACATTCACCACTGTGTCCAGAGCCATGTGTAACCATGGCATCATGTCCCTGTTTGGCATCTCCAAGCTGCCCATCATGACTGAGACAGACCCCTCCACACAGCAGGAGCACAGGATGGAGGAGCTGGTCAACAAGTTCAAGATCCCTCGCAATGCCAGTATGGAACCCACTTTGCACATGATCGATTGGTTGATTAGTTGATTGATTTGTTGATTGATATAATTTATTAGATCATTAAACGTAGTAGGCTTTTAGGCTACCTGGGGTGGCAGGTAGCCTCATGGTTAGAGTGTTGGGCCAGTAACCGAAAGGTTGCTAGATCAAAACCCTGAGCTGACAAGGTAAAAATCTGTCGTCCTGCCCCTGAACAAGGCAGTTAACCCACTGTTCATAGGCCGTCATTGTAAATAAGAATTTGTTCTTAACTGACTTGCCTAGTTAAATAAAGAATAAATAAAATAGGCTGCTGTAGCCAGAGACAACATTACATACATTTTACATACATAAGCACACATTGCTTATTTGATTTAAGCATAGACCCAGTGTTCAAAGCTGATTGAAATTATATCATTACAACAAGATTATGAATATCTTTATTTTTTATTAATTATGATTTAATATGAGGTTGAAAATTGTGACATTTTCCTATAAGAATGTAGGACTGACACATCTTATAACCTGCACCTTATCTTCCCCTGGCCAGCTCCTTTCTGTATGAACTTCTACCTGGACATGGTGAACACCACTGGAGGAGCCATAGCCTGGGCCTTCCTCAAGCCCATGCTGCTGGGACAGGTCCTGTACAGCCCAGACACACCACTCACTAGGGCCATCATAGAAAAGGTACAATCACACACACAAACACACACAACCATGAATACACACAAACATGTGCACACACACACACACACACACACACACACACACACACACACACACACACACACACACACACACACACACACACACACACACACACACACACACACACACACACACACACACACACACACTACACTGTATCACCATCTGTATGTATTGTCTTCCAGTCCAATGCCACATTGCAGCAGTTTGCCAACCTGAAGATGTACTCCCAGGATTGGCTCCAGTCCTCTTCCTACATTATGGACTCAGCCAAGATACTGAATCAAACCCTGCCAATGCTCCAGGTATGAACCAGCTATTCTCAAAGCTACAATGGGTTTATATAAGCTACAATCAGCTTTTTTCTGGAATCCATGGCGGTGTCCCAAATGGCACCCTATTCTCTATATAGTGCACTACTTTTGACAAGGGTTCTGCTCAAAAGTAGTGCACTCTCTAGCAAATAGGGAGAACATTCCATCTATCTAGGAAAGTAGAGGAAAATACTAGAACGTTTTTTTCAGCAACTGAAAGTTTCAGCAACTGTATCTTGATGTTATTTTACTCAACTTCTTTCTCCCTCCTAGAATTCCCTTGGCAATTCCTTTGTTCAGAATTTCATTGAGATGCAGACAGACATTGATGTGAGCAAGATGAAGGATACTCTCAAGAACTTCTGTGAGTTTTGTATTTGAAGGTCTTACTTTGGAAAATGGGTACATACAAGACAACCCTGATCCCTTCTTCTCTAGTTACTTCCATGTAAAATATAAAACATATCAAGGCCTTCAATTACTGTTTTTTCCAACTGCTTACACACGTTTTCAAAACTGTCTCCTTTTTTTCAAGACTCTACACACAATTCCCAAAACTGCACACACAAAATGCAAAATGCCTCACATCTCCTTCAAAATGTAACACTGCATTCAAAATGCCATAAACACATGTCAGAATGAAGCATTTACATCAAATGGCAAACATTGCTTTCATAATAGTATATTTTTGGATATTCCATGTAAACACTGTTGTTCTAAATCTAAAGCTCTTTGGTCTTTCATTGGCTTATATCTACATTTCAATACAATGTTCTACAGTGAAAGTAATCTGCTGAGAGGGGTAACAAGTACACTGTAAACACCAATGCAATGTAGAAACAGAAAATATTTATTAGGCCAAACATTACTGTTGTATACAGTAGCATACAACAAAACCATAAACATATGTAAACCAAAAGTATATTCTTTAGAATACAGTAAAGAACACAATTGTGTGTGTGGGGTCCCGGGGGGGGGGGGGGGGGGGGGGGGCAGTCCAGGAATTGGTAGAGGGGGCAGTCACCAGTGCTAAGCCAAGCTTCATCTCTTCTCTGGGCTGGGTCTGGCCACAATACTTCGTCCACATCACAAGATACGTTTTCTCTTGCCAAACATCGAGGGAAGTATCTCCTAGCATGGCGTATCCAACCTTGGACAGAGGCAACCTCTATGTCCCCTCCATTGCCTGGAGAAGCGGCATGCGGGCATAGGGTTGGCGTACACTTTCCAGCGCCAGGCTGAGAAGAATTCCTCTATGGGATTTAGAAAAGGTGAATATGGGGGTAGGTACAAAACTACAAATTGTGGATGGGTGGCAAACCAGTTTTGGACCAGAACAGCCCGGTGAAAACTAACATTGTCCCATAAAACCACAAATCTAGCAGGCTCCTGATCTGGATCAGGGACAAGCATTGTGTAAATTGCATCCAGAAAAGTGAGCATATGGCCGGTGTTGTACGGACCCAGTGTGGCATTGTGATGGAGGACCCCGTTTTGAGTGATGACAGCACACATAATTATATTACCCCCACGCTGTCCAGGGACATTGGTAATTGCCCTCTGTCCTATTGTGTGTGTGACCTGGTGAATAAGTGTAGCATTTTGATTGGTTGTGTTTGGAAAAGGAAAGCAAGTCACAATTTTTGTGTTTTAGGTAGAGAATTGTGTGTAGTGTTTTGAAAAAAGTGTTTTATGCAATTGACAACTGAGTCAAAGGCTGAGAAATAGCTTATGGTTTTGGATATTTGGTGTGTAGTTTTGCACTTTGAGTGAGAAGTTTCAAAAATTGTGTGACATGAAAAGATTTTGTGTGTAAGCAGTTGGAAAAAACTGTAAGACACATTCCAATAAAATGTGTCTTAACATATCTTCTACATTCAAATTCCCTTCAGGGCAATACATGTTTTCATTAATTCATACATTCTTTATAATGTGGATCTTTTTTTCTTTAGTTTTATATTATCTTTGTATTTAATATACATCTTCCCCCTTGACCCCTGACCCCCTGACCCACTGACCCCTGACCCACTGACCACCTCACCCCCTGACCACTTCTCACTACTTAAATATCTTAATCTGTCTTAAGATATTTATCCACTTTATTAGCTATAGATCTTCTTTGTCTTTCTATTTTTATTATATCTAATAGACCCTTGTTCTCCCCCTAGCTAGCACAACGACCCTCCTGGAGAAAAACAAGGACATTGTGACCCAGATCACCACTCTGTCCAACCTAATGATGAACCTGTCCTCCTGTATTAACTTTGACCGCTTCCACGGCATCAACTCTACTGACGACCTCAACACCATGGCTGAACACCTCACCCAGACCAGAGACCTCTACGCCAGTTAGTCTATCCTTCATATTTCAAAATAAAAGCCTTGTGTTTTGACATTTTGCCCTACAGCCGTCTAGATTCCTATAACAATAAAGTTACTTAATATAATATTAAAGTAGTCAAAAAGAAAAGAAAATAGCTGTTTGTGTTCTGTTCCTGTGTCTCTTTCTGCAGGTATCATCTTCAAGCTGCCCAAGGATGATGACGACTCACACAGGAAGCGGCGAGAAGCCTCACGCTCCTCCTCCTCCGCGCTGCCTCCCAAGGTGGACTACACCATCCGCATGTCCATCGAGAACTCCATGCGGACTGACCGCTCCCGCAACCCTTTCTGGGTGAAGGACCCCTACATCTCCTCCTTGAAGACCCAGCGCTACAACCGAGGCTTTGTATACCTGCAGGAGAGCATCGACAGGGCCATCATAGGTAACGTTATGTTGTTGATGATATGTTTACATTTTGGGGATTTAGCAGATGCTCTTATCCAGAGTGACTTACAGTACAGTCAGTGCTTAGAACCCTTTCCACAGAAGGTTTTATGTGGAACTCAAAAGGGTTCTACCTGGAACCAAAAATGGTTATATCTGGAACTAAAAAGAGTCCTTCTATGGGGACAGCCAAAGAACCCTTTTGGAACCCTTTTTTTCTAAGGGTTCCAAAGGGTAGGTAAGGTAGGTAAGACACAACCCATATCATAGTCATAGTAAAAACATTCCTGAAAAAAGCAGCTGTCAGCTAAATCAGTGCTTTTAAGAAAAGAGGAAAACAACACTGTTCTGTGTTATGTGATGATGTGATGATGTGTTATGTGATGATGTGTTATGTGATGTGATATTTTACTGTCTATCTCATCATCTCTCAGAGACCCAGACAGGACAGCAGGTCACTGAGCCAGCCGTCCAGCTACAGGCCTTCCCTTACCCCTGCTTCTTCAAGGATGAGTGAGTAGGCCCAAAACACACACATGCACACATGAATGCAGGCACACACACACACACACACACACACACACACACACACACACACACACACACACACACACACACACACACACACACACACACACACACACACACACACACACACACACACACACACACACACACACACACTCACAAATACACAGACACACAGGCACGCATATGCACACACATACATTATCTCCCCTCCTGTTGATGAGCAGACCCACAATAAAAAACGCCCTCATCTCTCATCCAGCCTCCGATCAGTTACACATAAACTACTAGCTATGTCCCCTGCATCAATACAGTACACGCTTCACCATAAATCATGGCTGAGAATAATGTCTATGTTTACATCTTACTGAGAGTGCTTCTGAAGCCAACATGGATATCTCATCTCGCAAACGCAGCGTAGCTGCTCTCCCTGCCTGGCTGCCTCCCATTCATGTGTGAGATATAATCTACGCCCCAAATGGCACCCTATTCCCTATATAGTGCACTAATTTTGACTCAATGGGCCTATGGGCCCTGGTTAAAAGTAGTGTACTATAAAGGAAATAGGGTGCCATTTGGGACGCAGGCATGGTGATCCCCGCAGCTCTGGTATATTGATTTATTAGGGAACAACACATTATTCCCGATACGATCACTTTGAAATATTACTTGTATTATAATAAACATTGACAAGGTCCATGTATCAGGGTATACCCTCTCTGATTATGGAAAAAAGCTTTGAGTGAATTACATGAGGTTAGGACATTGTCGTTGTTATTGTTTTTTCTAGGGCACTGTTTTTGTTTGTGTGTGTGTTATATACATGCTCATCATGATGTGTTCATCTGAGAGTGATTGTATGAGTGTGTGTATGCATGACTATGCAATCCATATTTTTAGCAAGTGAGCGAAAATGTTGTTTTTCTTTCTCAGTCCCAGTGCTGGTAGCTAGGCTGTGACATTGATTGATTGATTGATTGACAGCTGTCATGTCTCTTCCTAAGGTACCTGAACAGCATCGCGTTTGCCTTCCCTCTGGTCTTGATGATTGCCTGGGTTCTGTTCATCGCCAACTTTGTGAAGAAGCTGGTTCATGAGAGAGAGCTCAGACTTCATGAGGTATAGTAGCCACCAACCATCTCCTCTGGCTATTATGTCATTTCCTGTAGATGTCTCTTTCAAACAAACACATATTATGCAAATCACAAGGGTGGCAAGACATTAAAATGTATTAATTCATTATTCTATTCATTCATTCATTAAATTCTAAATAGTGTATTTGAGTCATGAGTTGTGATTGTTTGATTTCCTAACCCCTCCCTTTTGACCTCCACAGTACATGAAGATGATGGGGGTCAATCCCATCAGTCACTTCTTCGCCTGGTTCATAGAGAGTGCATGCTTCCTTATTATCACCATAATCATCCTCACCATCATCCTGAAGGCTGGGCGCGTCCTGCCCCACAGTGACGGCTTCCTGCTCTTCCTCTACCTCAGTGACTACGGACTCAGGTAGGCTACCTCAGGGTGGCAGGGTAACCTGTGTGTGTGTGTGTGTATGTCTGTATGTGAATGGGCATTTTTCAATTTCTATTGAAAAATGTGACATAGTATTCTCCTCTCCTCTCTTATATTCGACAGCATCCTGGCCATCAGTTTCCTGGTGAGCTCATTCTTTGACAAGACCAACATCGCTGGGTTGAGCGGCGCCCTCATCTACGTCATCAGCTTCTTCCCATTCATCGTAGTGATGTCACTGGAGAGCTCGCTATCGTTCTCCACCAAGAGCGCCCTGGTGAGGGGGAGGGAGGAAGGGAGGGAAGGGGCTGAGGGAGGGAGAGGGAGGGAGAAAGAGAGAAGGGAGAAAGTGAGAAATAGAGAGACAGATGGCGATCTAGAAACAGAGAGGAAAAGGGAGAGTAACAGAGAGAGATGGAGGGGTTGATACAGACCATTTTTTATTGATGTCCCTGTGTTATGCCTTATCCGTGCCTCTTGTTTCCCTCAGAGTTTGTTTGCCCCCACCTGTTTCAGCTACGCCAGTCAATACATCACTCGCTATGAGATTCAGGGAGAAGGTACGACATGCTGGGAAGATGGCTGTCTGTGTGTGTGTGCGTGCTAAGCATGTGTCTGTGTGTGTGTGTCTGTGTGTGTGTGTGTACGTGCGTGCATGCGTACGCTCGTAAATGTGTGGTGTGTGGGTATGTGTCACAAAGCCATCAAAGGTGCTTAAAAAACAAACTCATGAGGAGAAAGCAGCCTCTACACTAGCCACGAAGATAGAGAGCGATCTAACAAATTAACTGAAACCTTTTTATGTTCCTACTTTCTACTTTCTCTAGGGATCCAGTGGAGCAACCAATATGTCTCACCCATGGCCGGTGACACGTCATCCTTCGGCTGGCTATGTTGGCTTCTCCTCATCGACTCAGTTTGCTACTTCATCATTGGAGCCTACATTCGCATAGTCTTCCCGGGTAATAACACAACACAGCGTCAAGTAATAAAAACACACAGCAAGCCAGACTAGACTGGAGACAGAGTCAAATACTTTTCAACAGTTGGGATCAATTCCATTTCCATTCAGTCAATTCAGGAAGTGAAATGAAATTCCAATTGCCAATGTAACTCATTGCAATGAGGAATTGCATGGCATGTCAGTTCACTTCCTAAATTGACTGAATTGAAATGGAATTGACGCCAACCCTATAGCAAATGATATATTGCTTTTCCACTATTGATCATATACTTTGTGCCCATCAGGAAAGTATGGCATTGCTAAACCCTGGTACTTCCCTGTGATGCCCTCATTCTGGACTGGTCTCTTCTGCTGCTGCAGCAAGGGCCCTGACAAGGTCAACAGGGGACTGCTCTTCTCCAACATCATGAAGAATAACATCTCTGTCTTTCCCAATGAGAAGGACAACAAAGGTACAGTACTGCAACACAACAGCCTTCCTAAAGCAGCTTGCTGCACCTAACAGATCAAGAGATGTGACCGTGTTGTAATAGGTTTTGATCTCTCACCTCTCTCTCTCTCTGTCCCCCTGCTCCCTGCCTCCCTGTCTCCCTCCCTCCATCCTCCTCTCTCTCTCAGTTGAGGGTGGCTTCCCCTCTCATATGAAAGAGGAGATCTCAGGTCTTCCTGTGGGCGTGGCTCTCCATGGACTGACTAAGACCTATGGGGACAGAGCAGCCATAGAGAACCTCAATGTCAAATTCTACGAGGGACAAGTCACTGCACTGCTGGGACACAACGGAGCTGGCAAGACCACTACCATGTGAGTTCTGACAATGATCTATCTGTTCTCTACTTCTCTTTAATCAGATATAATCTATTAGGCACACTAGTTTATAATAGCTTATATACTGGTTTATACAATAGCCTGTAATACCTGCTATTAGGCACATTGTAATATGTCATTGGGGTTAGGGATTTAGGCCTGCTGAATATATTTATTCATTGCTTTTTCACAATCTCTTCTCTATTGAAAAACATGAGTTTATGTGATGTATTATTGTCTCTGTTTCCAGGTCTCTGCTCACCGGTTTGTTCGCCCCCTCCTCTGGTACCATTGAGGTGTATGGGAAGGACATGGAGACTAACATTGATGACGTTCGCCAGGAGCTGGGCGTGTGCATGCAGTATGACGTCCACTTTGACCATCTGACCACCAAGGAGCACCTGCTACTGTACGGACAGATCAAGGCACCACACTGGTCACAGAATGACCTGAAGGCGCAAGTCCGCAAGTGAGTAGTCACTTACCGCACTGCTGTTGTGTCTAACAGCAAGTCAACCTAAAGTACAATCTGAACCAAGATCACATTCATATCCGCCCCAAAAATCTCTAAATTACATCATATTAACCATGTAAGATGAACTGCCTTAGCACATAGATTTGTTTTTAGATTGTAGTGACTAAATATGATTGAAACGCTCTGAGTCAAATTGACGTTTCCCACATACAGTAACACGTCTTTTCCTTCTACTGTCTTTCCCAGAATCCTGGAGGAGACTGGCATGTATGCCCACCGACACAAGAGAGTGGGGACACTGTCTGGAGGAATGAAGAGGAAACTGTCCATCTCCATCGCCTTTATCGGGGGCTCTCGTCTGGTGGTCCTGGACGAGCCCACCACCGGGGTCGACCCCTGCTCCCGACGCGCCATCTGGGACATCGTCATCAAGCACAAGAAGGGTGAGTCTCACAGCCCAAATACCCCCACCCCTTCTTTCTCTCTCTCTCTCTACATTTAATGACGCAGAAATAGATTTTCTCCAAGTGCACATAGCAGTATAGTGTGTGTTGTGTGTGTGTAGCTGTGGAGAAAAAGAGATCCCACAGCATCTGTAGTGGGGCAGCAGAGGGATCGGTATCCGTCATGTGGTTGTGGAATCTTCTATTTAACACACACACATGCCTGCTACTTGATTGGGTTTGTCTCAGTCGATGTTACTGACAGTTGCTGCTCAGGGAGGGAAGGGAAAACTGAAAAGGTTCAGAATGGGATTGCTCATACTTTTTGTCTCTGTGTTGTTTGTCACATGTCTCTGTGTGTGGGGTATCTCTGTCTGTATGTTGGTGTTCCTTTGTCCTTTTCTTCCTGTTGTGTGTGTGTGTGTGTATGCATACATCTGTATGTTCGGGTGTGTGTGTGCGTCCTTGCATCCTTGCCTGTGTGTGCCTGTGTGTGTGTGTGTCCTTGTGTGTGTGTGTGTGTGTCTCTCTCTTTACCTTCTCTCAGACCGTACCATCATCCTGTCTACCCACCACCTGGACGAGGCAGAGGTGTTGAGCGACCGTATAGCCTTACTGGAGAGAGGAGGCCTCAAGTGCTGTGGCTCCCCCTTCTACCTCAAAGATAAGCTGGCCCAGGGATACAACCTCACACTCACCAAGAAGGTACTTATGAGCCTTATTATAAGACATTCAAAAAAAAACTCTACTGTACATGCTTATATCAAGTTTTAAAACTAACACAGGGACTACAGATGAAAACATTTATAGAAATGTTAATTGATGTGTATTGTCCCTGTCAAATAAATAACGTAATAAATATAGTAAATAAAATGGCCTGACGTAGGCCATACAGTATGAGCACTCCTCTTCTTCCTCATCCTGGTCTCTTGTTAGGTCCAGGCCCCAGACTCCCAGGCCAGGTTTGACTGTGTTGAGGTCAAGACGTTCATCCAGTCCCACATGCCAGATGCTCGTCTGAAGGAGGCTGAGATGGGAGACGTGGTCTACTCCCTTCCCCCGTTCAGCTCCTCCAATGCAGAGGCCTACCGCTCCCTGCTCTCTAGCCTGGACTCTAACCTGGACCTTCTACAGCTGGGCTGCTACGGCATCTCTGACACTACCTTGGAGGAGGTTAGAGATACACAGATGCTTTTCAATGTGGTGTGCACTCACAGAGTACACCAGCACTCATGCATATACAGTGTACTTCATATACAGAGATAGACACACTCAGATAATGTACATAACATGCAATTACAGTTCACACCCATTGACACGCTTATGTTTTTTGTGGTCTGTGCAGGTGTTCCTCCAGCTGACCCAAGATGATACAGAGCCTGCAGAAGATAAGCCATATTCTGTGTCTGAATCCATGCCAGACCTGTCTGCCTCCAGAGACAGCTTACCAGAGGACCTCCAGAACAACTCCATCTTCGGAGACAAAGCCAGTGAGTCACGTCCACTTCACTGCTTTTTGACGTCCTGGACTAGACTGACCAGCTATTATAGTGGTACCTTACCCAGGAGGAAGAACTCTGGTCCTTGATACAGGCCAGTTATTCCCATTCAGTTAATGAAAAACTCAGGAAAATAAAACATACATAATAAAACATACTTACTTAGACCTTATTGTGCCAAGTGGCATAGCAGGCCTCCACAAACATTTTACATTTGACATTTTAGTCATTTAGCAGACGCTCTTATCCAGAGCGACTTACAGTAGAGTGCATACATTTTTATTACATTTTTAAATACACAAACTCCCTCAATCTCTTCCTGTCCTCTGGGCTATTTTAGATGCCTCTTTCCCGTTGGGCCCTAGTCTGGTCTGGTAATAGCATCACACCAGCCTCTTACTACTGTAAGCCTTGGTACAGATGCTAATTCTACTAATAATAACACAAACCCTTGTTGTCCTGTAGGTCTGACGGGCTCGTCTACGGTGCACGGCCTGGCCCTGACCTGGCAGCAGGTGACTGCTATGTTGATGAAGAGGGTTCACCACTCCAGACGGGACTGGAAGGGTCTCTTCTCCCAGGTGGTTCTACCTGTCATGTTCATCATCCTGGCCATGGGTCTGGGCTCCATCAAGAGCGACCTGCAACACTTCCCAAAGATGGAGCTGTCACCTGCCCTCTACCACCTCGGACCACAGTACTCCTTCTTCAGGTCAGAGACACTGATAGACACATATTACTTACTTACACACACAAACACACACACACACACACACACTCACCCTCTACCACCTCGGACCTCCTTCTTCAGGTCAGGTACAGGACACACTGCACTGCTGCATTATGGGATAGGAGATCAAGGGCAGTATGTATCAAGTGCTGATTAAGGTTTTAGATCATAATGAACTGGGTGAACCTGATCCTAGATCAGCACTCTTTGAGACATCTGATATACAGTGCATTCAGAAAGCATTCAGACCCCTTCACTTTTTCCACATTTTGTTACGTTACAGCCTTATTTGAAAATTGGTTACATACATTTTTTTCTCATCAATCTACACACAATACCCCATAATGACAAAGTGAAAACAGGTTATTAGATTTTTTTGAGCATTTATAAAAAATTAAATACAGAAATACCTTATTTACATAAGTATTCAGACCCTTTGCTACGAGACTCGAAATTGAGCACAGGTGCATCCTATTTCCATTGATCATCCTTGAGATGTTTCTACAACTTGATTTGAGTCCACCTGTGGTAAATTCAATAGATTGGACATGCCTTGGAAAGGCACATTTCTGCAGCAGTGAAGGTCCCCAAGAACACAGTGGCCTCCATCACTCTTAAATGGAAGAAGTTTGGAACCACTACGACTCTTCCTAGAACTGGCCGCCCGGCAAAACTGAGCAATCGGGGGAGAAGGGCCTTGGTCAGGGAGAGGACCAAGAACCTGATGGTCATTCTGACATAGCTCCAGAGTTCCTCTGTGGAGATGGAAGAACCTTCCAGAAGGACAACCATCTCTGAGGCACTCCACCAATCAGCCCTTTATGGTAGAGTGGCCAGACGAAAGCCATTCCTCAGTAAATGCCAAGCATTGTGTCTGGAGGAAACCTGGCACCATCCCTACGGTGAAGCATGGTGGTGGAATCATCATGCTGTGGGGATGTTTTTCAGCAGCAGGAACTGGGAGACTAGTCAGGATCGAGGGAAAGATGAACAGAGAAAAGTACCGAACGATCCTTGATGAAAACCTGCTCCAGAGCGCTCAGGACCTCAGACTGGGGAGAAGGTTCACCCTCCAACAGGACAACGACCCTAACCACACAACCCAAGACAACGCAGGAGTGGCTTCGGGGACAAGTCTTTGTTTTTACACTGCTGCTTCTCGCTGTTTATCATCTATGCATGGTCACTTTACAAATTACCTCGACTAACCTGTACCCCCGCACATTGACTCAGCACCGGCACTCCCGTATATAGCCTCGTTAAAATGTTATGTACATTTCTTGTATTACCTTTTGATAGATTTTTTTTACTTGTTGGTTAAGGGCTTGTAAGTAAGCATTTCACGGTAAGGTTGTATCCGGCACATGTGACAAAAAATATTCGATTTGATTTGAATGTCCTTCAGTGGCCCAGCTAGAGCCCGGACTTGAACCCAAACTAACATCTCCCGAGAGACCTGAAAATCAAATCAAACTTTATTTGTCACATGCGCCGAATACAACAAGTCTTGACCTTACTGTGAAATGCTTACTTACAAGCCCTTAACCAACTGTGCAGTTCAAGAAGAGTTAAGAAAATATTTATGAAATAAACAAAAGTAAAAAACAAAAAGAAAAAAATAATAAAAAGTAACACAATAACATAACAATAACGAGGTTATATACAGGGCGTACCGGTACCGAGTCAGTGTGCCGGGGTACAGGTTAGTTGAGGTAATTTGTACATGTAGGTAGGGGTGCAGTGACAATGCATAGATAATAAACAGTGAGTAGCAGCAGTGCACCAAACAAATGTGGGGGTTAATGCAATGTAATAGTCCGGTGGCCATTTCATTAATTGTTCAGCAGTCTTATGGCCTGGAGGTAGAAGCTGTTAAGGAGCCTTTTGGTTCTAGAGAAAACAGTATATGACTAGGGTAGCTGGAGTCTCTGAACTTCAACTACATTCTTTCTTTCATTGGTTTAGCCTGTTTTATCGTATCTGGCATCGGTCGCATCAAGTCCATAACGGTTTGAGACAACATTATTCAGCCAATCTTGTGGCTGCCGTCACCTGTTCGCTGGGCGCGGGCCGAGACGAGGTCGCGGGACACCCTCTTGCAGTCCTTGGCCAGGCCCAGAAAGCACATGAGGTCTTATTTTATGGGCTTTCCTCTGACACCGCCTATTATATAGGTCCTGGATGGCAGGAAGCTTGGCCCCAGTGATGTACTGGGCCTTGCGCACTACCCTCTGTAGCGCCTTACGGTCAGATGCCGAGCAGTTGCTATACCAGGCGGTGATGGAACCGGTCAGGATGCTCTCAATGGTGCAGCTGTAGAACTTTTTGAGGATCTGGGGACCCATGATAAATCTTTTCAGTCTCCTGAGGGGGAAAATGTTTTGTCGTGCCCTCCTCACGACTGTCTTGGTGTGTTTGGACCATGATTGTTCGTTGGTGATCTCTCGACCCGCTCCACTACAACCCCGTTGATGTTAATGGGGGTCTGTTCGACCCGCCTTTTCCTGTATTCCACGATCAGCTCATTTACCTTGCTCCCATTGAGGGAGAGGCTGTTGTCCTAGCAGTGTCTCTGACCTCCTCCCTATATGCTGTTTCATCGTTGTCTGTGATCAGGCCTACCACTGTTGCATCGTCAGAAAACGTAATGATCGTGTTGGAGTCGTGTTTGGCCACACAGTCGTGGGTGAACACGGAGTACAGGATGGGACGAAGTACACACCCCTGAGGGGCCCCAGTGTTGAGGATCAGTGCGGCAGATGTGTTGTTGCCTACCCTTACCACCTGGGGGCGGCCCGTCAAGAAGTCCAGGATCTAGTTGCAGAGGGAGGAGTTTAGTCTCAGGGTCCTTAGCGTAGTGATGAGCTTCGTGGGCACTATGGTGTTGAACGCTGAGCTGTAGTCAATGAATAGCATTCTCACATAGGTGTTCCTTATGTCCAGGTGGGAAAGGGCAGTGTGGAGTGCGATTGAGATTGCGTCATCTGTGGATCTGTTGGGGCAGTATGTGAATTGGAGTGGGTCTAGGGTATTCGGGAGGATGCTGTTGATGTGAGCCATGACCAGCCTTTCAAAGCACTTCATGGCTACCGACATGAGTGCTACGGGCGGTAATCATTTAGACAGGTTACCTTTGCTTTCTTGGGCACAGGGACCATGGTAGTCTGCTTGAAACGTAGGTATTACAGACTCAGTCAGGGAGAGGTTGAAAATGTCAGTGAAGACACTTGCCAGTTGGTCCGTGCATGCTTTGAGTACACGTCCTGGTAATCCATCTGGCCCCGCGGCTTTGTGAATGTTGACTTGTTTAAAGGTCTTGATCACATCGGCTACCGAGAGCGTTATCACATAGTCATCCAATACAGCTGGTGCTCTCGTGCATGCTTCAGTGTTGCTTGCCTCGAAAGCAAGCATAAAAAGCATTTAGCTCATCTGGTAGGCTTGTGTCACTGGGCAGCTCGCGTCTGGGTTTCCCTTTATAGTCCGTAATAGTTTTCAAGCCCTGCCCGAGCATCAAGCCCAAGCATCAGAGCTCTTCGGATGTGTAGTAGGATTCAATCTTAATCCTGTATTGACCCTTTGCTTGTTTGATGTTTCGTCTGAGGGCATAGCGGTATTTCTTATAAACATACGGATTAGTGTCTCGCTCCTTGAAAGCGGCAGCTCTAGCCTTTAGCTCAGTGCGGATGTTGCCTGTAATCCATGGTTTCCGGTTGGTTTATGTACGTACAATCACTGTGGGGACGACGTCATCAATGCACTTATTGATGAAGCCGATGACTGAGGTGTATACTCCTCAATGCCATTGGATGAATCCTGGAACATATTCCAGTCTGTGCTAGCCAAACAGTCCTGTAGCGTAGCATCCGCGTCACCTTACTACTTCCGTATTGAGCGAATCACTGGTACTTCCAGCTTGAGTATTTGCCTGTAAGCAGGAATCAGGAGGATAGAATTATGGTTGGATTTGCCAAATGGAGGGCGGGGAGAGCTTTGTATGCATCTCTGTGTGTGGAGTAAAGGTGGTCTAGGATTTCTTTCCCCCTGGTTGCACATGTGACATGCTGGTAAAAATTTGGTAAAACTGATTTATGTTTGCCTGCATTAAAGTCCCTGGCCACTAGGAGCGCCGCTTCTGGATGAGCATTTTCTTGTTTGCTTATGGCCTTATAGAGTTGGTTGAGTGCAGTCTTAGTTCCAGCATCGGTCTGTGGTGGTAAATAGACGGCTACGAATAATATAGATGAGAACTCACTTGGTAGATAGTGTGGTCTCCAGCTGATCATAAGGTACTCTACCTCAGGCGAGCAATACATCGAGACTTCTTTAATATTAGACATCGCGCACCAGCTGTTATTGACAAAAAGACACACACCCCCACCCCTTGTCTTACCAGACGTAGCTGCTCTGTTCTGCCGGTGCATGGAAAATCCCACCAGCTCTATATTATCCGTGTAGTCGTTCAGCCACAAGTCATGAAACATAAGATATTACAGTTCTTAATGTCCCGTTGGTAAGATAATCGTAATCGTAGGTCATCAATTTAATTTTCCAATGATTGCATGTTAGCAAGTAGAACGGAAGGCAGTGGGTATTTACTCGCTTGCCGGCTGATTCTCAGAAGCCCAATCTGCGTCCTCTTTTCCTCCGTCTTTTCTTCATGCAAATGACTGGGATTTGGGCCTGTTCCCAGGAGAGCAGTATATCCTTCTCATCGGACTCTTTAAAGGAAAAAGCTTCTTCCAGTTTGTGGTGAGTAATCGCTGTTCTGATGTCCGGAAGTTATTTTCGGTCATAAGAGACGGTAGCAGCAACATTATGTACAAAATAAGTTTAAAAATAAGTTACAAACAACGCTATTTTTTTTAACGAAATAGCACGATTGGTCAGGAGCATGTAAAATGTCAGCCATCCTCTTCAGCAGCATCTTTCACAAAATAGCTGTGCAGTGACGCTCCCCATCCAACCTGACAGTGCTTGAGAGGATCTGCCGAGAAGAATGGGAGAAACTTCCCAAATACAGGTGTGCCAAGCTTGTAGCGTCATACCCAAGAAGATTTGAGGCTGTATTCACTGCATCTTCAACAAAGTACTGAGTAAAGGATCTGAATACTTTTGTAAATATAATATTTCAGTTTTATTTTTTATTTTTTGCACAAAAAAATCAAAAAAACTTTTTTTGCTTTGTCATTATGGGGTATTGTGTATAAATTGATGAGGGAATAAAAAATAAATACATTTTTAGAATAAGGCTGTAATGTAACAAAATGTGGAACAAGTGAAGGGGTCTGAATACTTTCAGAATGCACAGTACAGTCCCAGATCAGTCCCGTCCAGTCACTGTTTGTCTATTGCTGTGCCATCTTTCTCATTTCCAGGTTGTAAGTTAGGTTTTTTGGGTAAGAGAGTAGAAGTTGCTTGAAGGGTGACTCAGATAAATGGTAGAGGGGGGAGGCAGTGAGAGGTAGAGAGAGCGAGTGAGATTTAGAGATAGAGGGAGTGAGATGTTGAGAGAGAGATGATTATGATGATGTGATCTGAGGTGTGAGATGAAAGTATGGAGAGAAGGAAGGAGAGAGTCGAAGTGACGAAGTCTTGATTGTGAAGAGCAGTTCTTTGATCTGAGGGAAGGTGGAGAGGAGAGGAGGAGAGGAGAGGAGAGGGAGAGGAGAGGAGAGGAGAGGAGAGATATAAAGGAGAGGATATGCAGAGGTAGGAACACATCAAACACTGTGTGCCCTCTCACTGTCCTTGGTTGACGGTTAAATGAGATTGAATTAGCCTTTTTTGATGTTGGGCTCATATTACCTTCCAAACCACTGTCCTAATTGGATCATTTACTAATACTGTACTGAAGGATTTGCTCAAAGTCACTTGAAAGTATAGCCTGGTCCCAGATCTGTTTGTGCTGTATAACAAACTGTCATGGTCAGTGGCATGCCAAATTTCAAAAACATGGCATGACAATGATCATAGGACTTGGCAAACTAGACAGCACTAACAAATCTGGGACCAGGCTAACTTGAAAGTATTAGACGAGACATAATGTTGCGTTCTGTAATAAGTTTGTCCTGAAACTTTTTGTTTTTATGTCGTCAACAGCAACCAGAATCCAAACTCCAGCAACCTGGTCAACTCTATGATGTCATTCCCTGGGATTGATAATGGATGTCTGAACAGCCCTGATAAACCGTATGTACCTGACCAACTTCTACATAATCACTGTGTTGAAGATAGATCTCTTACTTGTCTGGCTACTTTCTCTCCACCACATCTTCTCCTACTTTGTCTATATCTAGCACTTCCGAATTCTCTTCTTACCCTATTTTCCTTCATATGCCATTGTCAATCTTTTCCCTTTTAGTATCTGTCTTTGTTCCACTTCTCCCACTCCCCACTATCCTCTCTCCATACTCTGTACTCTTCAGTATTACTACATGGTGCATGTCTCTAAACGCCTGGAGCAGCTCTGCTTTGCCGTCTGTGTGTGTATGTATGTGTGCGTGCATTTGGACATGTGTGGGTCAGTGGCGGTCAGTGCCGTTTAAGATGAGGGAGGACGTTTTTCTTTTTTCATGAGCATGGCCTTATTTCTATTACAGCATATTGGATGACTGTCATTCATATTCCATTCACCCAGCTCAATGTAACATCGATAGGTTTAGTCTACTACATGATACTCTAATTTTCCCTATACTCATCATGAGGTTGCTACAACCTAGCCAATGAATGAAAGTTTACAACGTAGGTGTACACAGGTCGAGATTTTTTTTTGAGGTGACAGACAGTGACACATGGACAGCCAGTGACACATTCAATACCGCCTTGCACACTCTTGCCTGCATCTAGCTGATCTAGGGTGTAATCATTAGTCCAGCAATTAGCTAGCTGTAGCTTAAGCTTTCTGTACGAGAGTCATTCTCTGATCCTTTGATTGGGTGGACAACATGTCAGTTCATGCTGCAAGAGCTCTGATAGGTTGGAGGACCTCCACTGGAAATTGTCATAATTACTGTGTACGTCTATGGAAGGGGGTGAGAACCATGAGCCTCCAAGGTTTTGTACTGAAGTCAATGAACCCAGAGGAGGATGGAAGCTAGCTGTCCTCTGGCTACACCACGGTGCTACCCTACAGAGTGCTGTGAGGCTACTGTAGACCTTCATTGCAAAACAGTGTGTTTTAATCAATTATTTGGTGACTTGATTATATTTAGTATAGTTTTATCTAAAAAGGATAACTTTTGAAATGTTTTATTTTTTTATTATTAAATTCACTGAGGAGGATGGTCCTCCCCTTCCTCCTCTGGGGAACCTCCACTGGTGTGTGGGTGCGTGTGTGTTTGAACGTGTGTGTTTGAGGAATCATTGGTATTCCATAAACACTCTGTGTTTATAGGATAGATTTCCCCTCGCAGGCACTCAAATCAATGTTGGCACTCATGAACCAGACCTCAGAGGCACTATAAAATTGTCAGCCCAAAAAAAAAGACATTTAGCTAGATGTGCAGCTAGGCAGCAGGGCTTCTGTGTGTGTGTGTGTGTGTGTGTGTGTGTGTGTGTGTGTGTGTGTGTGTGTGTGTGTGTGTGTGTGTGAGAGAGAGATGCCCTGTGGACAATCACTGAAGAGTGCTGAGTGCCATGGCACTTCCTGACTACTGATTATATCTCTCCACCACTCTGTGATGTCATGCCTGTTTATACCTCGAGAATAAATACTGATTTACTGTCCATATGAATGGAACACTGGTATTGGTGTGTTACTGTGGTGGTGTTTATGCATGTGTGTGAGTGTATGTACAAGTGTAAGTGGAGTGGGTTAGCTAGTGTCATTGTGAATCAGTACATGTATGCATTGTAGTCATCTTACCATTTAAAACGGGCCTGTGGTTTACCTTGTGAATGTCTTTTGTCTTTTTGAAGGGTCTGCACCAGAAGCACCAAGTCTGCCAGCTGGGAAACTAAAGGAGACAGTTCAGTGCCGTTTGAGTCCTGCAAATGCAACAAATATCAACAGGTGGGTTAGAGTTCATTAAAGGACATACCAGTAAAAATCAGCAGATATTCTGTGTGTGTGTGTGTGTGTGTGTGTCCTACACCCACTCTAGTCTCCTTTCTGCTCCTCCAACCAGGTGTGTCAGTATAACCAATACCAGCCTCCCCATAAGATGAACCCCTCCTCCCAGATCGTCTATAACCTGACTGGCATCAACGTTGAAAACTATCTCCTGGCTACAGCCAACAACTACATCAGGAACAGGTAAACAGTATGTTTCAATGCAACCTGTATACACTAATGTGTCTGTTTCTAGATATGCTCTATACTGTATATCCCTCTCTCTCTATCATAACAAATCATAGGAAAAATATGTTTTCAATGACATGAAATATAAAGGATCACTGGCTGGACAGTAAATGAATGGGACTGGGGAATCTGATATCCTGAACTATGCATCCTCTTCCAGCTCAGTTCTGTTCAGTTCACTTTATTGGTCTCATTCAGGAATGAGTCTCATGCCTTGATCATGGAGTTAAAAAGACAATAACATTGGGTAATGACTTATTACTAATGAATAACCGATTCCTATATGAACAATTCATCATAGGTACGGAGGCTATGATTTCTCTCTCTCCCCACTGTCCTCTTTCCATATTCTTTATTATCCACCTTTACTAAGTGGTGCATGTATCTAAACGTGTGGTGTAGCTCTGCCATGTGTGTGTGTGTGTGTGTGTGTGTGTGCAAACATGTACATTATGTAAATAATAATCGATTATATATATGAACAAATCAACATAGGTATGGCGGCTTTGATTTCGGGGAGCCACTCCCAACTAGTCTCCAGATGGACCTCTTGGAGGTGCCCGCAAACCGAACCCTCTCCAAGGTAACTATAGTATATATATATATATATATATATATATATATATAAACACTGAATATGTATGAAAATATATGTTTATGGGTTACTATAGTGTAACTGCCCTTCTGTACCTATATCAGTCTCCTGCTGTTATGTGCAGAATAAAAAACCCTTTCCTTACCCCCACCAAGAAAACAACAGTCTTAACTGCTCTTCTGTCCTAGTATATCTCTTGTTGGTAGCCTGGTCCCAGATCTGTTTGTGCTGTCTTGCTTGGCTTGATAATGACTGTAGCAGTTGGCTATACAGCACATACAGATCTAGGACCAGGCTATCTTGTTGTGACGTATAGTGGTTAAATTAGCCATGATTTCCTAATTGGAGCCGATATGATACAGAAGCACTAAGCACTGTACCAAGATGGAACGGGATTATTACACCATCAATGTCGTCTTTAACATCGTTCATCGCAGCTACTCGCAGCAATTATGTTTTTGGCTGAATCTGAAATGGCCCCTGAGGGATAATGATGCTAGCGATTTAGACTTAGACACCTCCTCAAGATAAGTGTATTATTAGAGATAAGATAATTAGAAGTAGAAATGTCGAGAAGCATGTGCTGCAATCCTGAGATATTCATGCATGTGTGTGTCTTCAAACTTTAAGTTTTACTTGAACTTGAACGTGTGTGTGTGTGTGTGTGTGTGTTTTCTTGTTTTCTAGGTCTGGTACAACCCTGAGGGTCACCATACCATGCCTGCATACCTAAACAGCCTCAACAACTTCATCCTACGTACCAGCCTTCCAGCCGGCAAGGACCCACAGAATTATGGTGAGTAGCGCAAGAAGCCTATTTTTGTGAACGAAAACAACAGCAGCTTTATCTCTAAAGACACCAGGAGCCTGTTTCACGCGCCGCTAATTCATCAAATCAGAGCTTGGAAATGCACCTTGAATAATTGTGATGCACCAGCTCTAGGGATAGCATAACAATTGTCATTTGATAAACAGTATTAAAAACTTGGTGTGTTGAAGCTAGCTTCTCAGGGGGTTCACACTGATCAGCCACACTACCTGGAATCACTTTCACTTTCAAATCCAATTGTATGTATCAGAACCAAGTTTTAAAACCAAGCTAATCTGCTGAAAGGGATTTAGGCACGCGCGCGCGCACACACACACACACACACACACACACACACACACATCCAGGCTGTATCACAACCGGCCGTGATTGAGAGTCCCTTAGGGAGGCACACAATTGGCCCAGCATCGTCCCGGTTTGGTCGCTGTAGGTCATTGTAAATAAGAATTTATTCTTAACTGACTTGCCTAGTTATATAAAGGTTAAATAAAATTTAAAAAAGTATAATAATAAACACACACACACACACAAACGTACACACACCCTCTGAAAATAGTTTTCAGAGAGAGACCCCTTTTGGATCCTATAGGCTGAAAGGCTCAATTTGGCACCCTTTATCAGAAGTATGCATTTGTACACTTCCTGCCATAGATTTAAAAGCAGTGGATTGTATAAACGTTGGCTGAAGGGTTTCCACCATTGTTAAATCCATACACAAAAGTGTTCACAGTTGGCTCATAGTAAGGTCAGTTCCATTGTTTAGAGCCAGGGGGCAGTAGTGTGTTCTCCTCAGTCTACAATCACTATGCAGGCTGAATACCAATCAGGGAGTGTTGAGAGGTGTACTCAGGGACTGAGGCAGGCAGACTGGCGTTTCAACCTTATTTCAGCACCACCTGAAATGTACTGTCTGCCCAGTCAATAAGCGAGCCGAGGGGAGGGTAGAGGAGGAAGGGAGGAAGGAATGCAATCATTCAAATGTAACCTGTAGACTCACACAGGCCAAGGAGGAGGAAGGAGAGGGAGGACAGGGAGGAGGAGGGAGGAGAGGAAGGAGAGGGAGGAGAAATATAGGGATTGTGTCGAGTGCTACTCTGGCTGACTCTTTTGTTTTATCCTTGGTTCAGTATATCTGTGCAGTGTCATGGTTTTATCTTATGAATGTGGCTAAATTGATTGTCTGTTTTTGTGCCTATACAGCCATCTCTGTGTCCAGTCATCCCTATCCTGGTGAAGTACAAGAAGAAGATGCCATGTAAGAACACAGTACACACACTCCCTCGTCCTCATCCTCTTCTCTCTCTTTCTCTCTCGTCCTCATCCTCTTCTCTCTTTCTCGTCCTCTTCTCTCTCTTTCTCATCCTCTTCTCTCTCTTTCTTGCTCTTGGTTCACTCTACAAAGTATGTTGCTTGTCGCTAAACGGAGTTACCATGCCTTTCATTGGTCCTTGTGAGATTGTTTCAATGTTGGTTGGCGAGCCAAAGCCTGATGATCCGGTGTCTGCCTGACATACCTAAAGATACTTCAATGTTTATTACTATCATTAACCTGTGTTGATATCTCCAAAAGGAAACCAGTCTAGTGCTAGACTGAGATAACAAGGATTATGTGGAGACTAACTCTGACATTTAAATTAAAGTCCTAATGTAATCTGACTTGCTGTATTTACCCATATCTGATTTGATAAATGGATTTTCCTGAGCTGGCATTATTGATCAGGGACAGACAGCAGGCCCAATATAATGTGTATGTGTGCAAAATGGCACCCTATTCCCTATATAGTACACTACTTTTGAAAAGGGTCCATAGGGCTCTGGTCAAAAATATTGCACTTTGTAGGGAATAGGGTGCAATTTGGGACTCAGACTATGTGTGTTTACTATTCAGGGTGGTGCAGAGGTTGATTAATTCACAGAGCTTCCCACTTCTCCGACCGTGGCTGTTTTTAACACTGACTGCAGGCTATTTTAGGGACCTGGGATTGCTCTTCTCAGTCGTAGGCTATGCATCGCGACAGTATTCCCCCACCCACAACCTGGGTTAGCTTTGTTTTTTTCAGACTAAGAGGAATTGACAGAGCAGAGGACAGAACCCTGCTTTCAGACAGATGTTCCCAATACTTTCATCATCATTATCAAAGATCTCTTGAGGTTTTGTGACCTCTTAACTTTTGCTCTTCCATCAGATGAAAAATCACAATCAATAGCTGATATTTGTTGTCTTCAGTTACTAATTGACCTAATTGACTAGGCTATACAGTGTGGCAGTCCCCCCGACTAAACACACACACACACACACACACACACACACAGGTCCAATTTTAGCCCAAAGCCTGTCATTTTGTTCTGAGGGAGAAGGTCACTGCTTTGATCAAGGGGTTCCCTTAAGACATTCATTAGTATCAAAGATCTGTTGAGTTGAGTCTCAACTGCTCTATTTCTTTTAACTTCAATCTTAACTTTTCCTTCAGATGAGAAATCAAAAATCACTAGCTAAAATTTGTGGTGTCTAATATCATTTTTGGCCTAACTCGTGTTTAAGATGACCCCAAATGATGTCTCGTCCTTACTATGGTGTTCATGCATCTGCCTTAGTGGGTTTCAGTATGGCCTGTTGGTCATACTGATAATAAGACTGTCTTTGCTTCTGGTTACAGGACACACAGCCTGTCTCTTTGTACCTCTGCCAGTGATTCTCTTTCATTTTTCAGCTATCCTCGTCCAACATATTCTCTTTGTCCATGGTCCTCTGTCTGTGGTCCTCCTGCCTCCTGCAGCCTAGCCAAAATGAAATGAAGAGGGAGGCAGAACACCAATCATGTAGGGTAGCTCGATCAAAAACAAAAGAAGTAAAGGGGAGGCATGAATCTAGCTGAGTGAATTTGAATGGGGAGGCATCAAAGACAACGACACAGTAGGCAATATCTTAAAGAGCTCCGGCCAGGTGCTATGAATCTGACAACCATGACGCTTCTCAACAATGCCTCTTAAAATATCTTTATCACATAGACGTCTCAATAGCAGGAAGCAGGTTCGATTCATAAATTGTAGGAGAGCTCTGGCAAGTGGTGTTGGTAAAACAGTAATTTCTTCTTCGTGGCTATTATCTTGTCACTGCTGGAGTTGGAACATCTCTCTTAGCGAGAGACCATTTATTATTAATAAAATCCTGTTTGTTGTGAGTTTCTCCAATGAACCCTTCAAATGAATTACTGGCTCAGCTGGCATGGAAACCTACTAACAATGTCTTCAAGCCTGTAAAATAAGGACAGGACAGTTCATAGGAGGACTAATAAACATGGGACACTTGGCTCTGGCGATCGATCAATCAATCAATCAATCAATCAATCAATCAATCAATCAATCAATCAAATGTATTTATAAAGCCCTTTTTACATCAGCAGTTCTCCATCCTCTTCTGGCTATAAGAGGACACTTGGCTGTGTGATCCTCCAGCTTAGTGACCTCTCTCTCTCATTTTCTCTTCTCTTTCTCTCTCTCCCTCCATCTCCCCAGAGTGCAAGGTCTGGTCCATATCCTGGTGGCTGTGTGTGCCCTGACTGGCTACTCCATTATGACGGCTAGCTTCGCGATTTACGAGGTCCAGGAGCACCACAGTGGCTCCAAGACACTGCAGCACATCTCTGGGATAGGAGAACCCTTCTACTGGGCTATCAACTTCTTCTACGACATGGTAGGACTATGTCAACACATCATGCACGGCTAACTGATACGATACATTTCCACTAGCATTGTTGCATTGTCCAAAAATGCTAGCCAGGAGATTCTTGATGTTGCTCATCCTGCACATCCTTCATACAGTCAATGACGGCATTACGGCCCACACCTTTTCTTTATTTGTTTTGGGATTGTAGACTACAAGAATATGATGTTTAGCTGTTAAATGAATATGACTGGTATGAACTTGATTGATTTCCACTATTGAAAGAGGCAGTTGCCAGTGATTCTACAGTTTGATGTATGTGATGTATTTAAGCGACCAGTGTACTACGGTGTGTTAAGTGTTCCTGTTTCTCCAGGCCTTATACATGGTCCCAGTCGCTCTCTCAATTGCCACAATAGCAGCCTTTCAGCTCCCAGCCTTTACTGATAGGCAGAACCTCGCTGCTGTGAGTCTGCTGCTGGTCATGTTTGGGTAAGTACACACACACGCACACACGCACACACACACCCACACACACACTCAGATGGACAGACACACACACACACACACACCTTGGGTGAGTGGGTATCACCATAGTGACTGCACACACAGTACAGGTTCCCTTATCCATGTCAGAGGTGAAGGATCTCAGTTGCTGGAAGATCACACCTTCCTTTCCTTGAGTACCATATACACAGTAGCTCCCCAGTACTATCAACTCAAGCAGGTGGGGAGGTTTCATCGTAAGGATGAAACCATTTCTTGTCACTAAGTGATGGGTGGCTGCTTGCTACTGAACATGTTTTCTTAAGACCCCAGTCTATTTCACGCAAGGTAGAATGTGAAGCAGAATTCCATCAATTCAGAGCCTACTTCAGTGTGATTCCCTTTCACAGCAGCCTGTCTGTCTGCCTGCCTGCCGGTCTGTCTGCCTATACATACTCTGGACTGGTTTCTCTGCTTCTGTGTGGCAGCTTGGCTTGGAGCAGATGGTCTCTCCTATTTAGTCAGTCTGACTGCCCCACAGCCTCCTCCACCACCCTCTCATCTCTCTCACTCACTTCTCCCCCCCTCTCTATTTCTCTCTCCCCCTCTCCTCTCTTCCACTCACTTCCCTCTGCACACACTCTCCCTTGACCCAGGCACCCCAATCAAAAGAAAAAGGCAGATCATTTAGAGTAAGAGGAGAGAGGATAGGGCCTCACCATGGGGGAATATATAAAGGAACTCATTTATCTTCTTCTCTTTTAGCTTTTGTGGTTAAAGTGTTTACTCTCCTTGAAAATGGAGTTAAAGTTTATTTTATTTTTTCTTTATTTTTCAAAGTTCTCTGGCTTGGTCTCTTGTTTCATATAGTCATTCCACCGAGTCAATTACAATGAGATTAAGCAAATCATGCATTCATCATCTGTTGCAAGTGAATCCCGAACCCAGAAAATTAAATCGTACGTGCGCTAGCTCTATTCAAATCAAATGTATTTGTCACATACACATGGTTAGCAGATGTTAATGCAAGTGTAGCGAAATGCTTGTGCTTCTAGTTCCCGACCATGCAGTAATATCTAACAAGTAATATGACCTAATAATTTCACAACAACTACCTTATACACACAAGTGTAAAGGAATGAATACGAATATGTACATAAAAATATATAAATGAGTGATGGCCGAACGTCATAGGCAAGATGCAGTAGATGGTATAGAGTACAGTATATATATATGAGATGAGTAATGTAGGGTATGAAAACATATAAAGCGGCATTGTATAAAGTGGCATGGTTTAAAGTGGCTAGTGATACATTACATCAAGATGGCAAGATGCCGTAGATGGTATAGCGTACAGTATATACATATGAGATGAGTAATGTAGGGTATGTAAACATCATATAAAGTGGCTAGTGATAAATTGATTACCGTAAATTCCGGACTATAAGCCGCAACTTTTTTCCCACGCTTTGAACCTCGCGGCTTAAACAATGACGCGGCTAATATATGGATTTTTCCCGCTTTCAATTTTTTTTTTCCAGAAAAACTCATTCTGTGACGTGCTCAGTTTTTTGGCGGCATGAAGCTTTCATTAGACCAATGAAATTGCCGAACGGGTTAAGGTCAAACAACTTTTTTGTTTACTGTTTAGATTCAATCGAGCCCTCTCAAACTTCCCATCATTCTGATTACGGTAGTCCTTTTGTCACCCTCATCATGGCAAAGACACGGAGAAATGCATATGATGCAGCTTTCAAGTTGAAGGCGATTGATCTGGCTGTTGGAAAAGGAAATAGAGCTGCTGCACGGGAGCTTGGTCTTAATGAGTCGATGATAAGACGTTGGAAACAGCAGCGTGAGGAATTGACTCAGTGCAAAAAGACAACTAAAGCTTACTGCAAATTTTTTATTTTTTGTTACAAGCCGTGTTTCGTTAAAGCCTATTTATTTTTGTTACAAGCCGTGTTTCGTTAAAGCCTGTGTAAAGTTCATTTGTTTCAATGTACCGGTAGGCACCTGCGGCTTATAGACGTGCGGCTTATTTATGTTCAAAATAAAATTATTTTTTAAATTCAGTGGGTGCGGTTTATATTCAGGTGTGCTTAATAGTCCGGAAATTACGGTACATCAATTTTTCCATTATTAAAGTGGCTGGAGTTGAGTCAGTATGTTGGCAGCAGCCACTCAATGTTAGTGATGGCTGTTTAACAGTCTGATGGCCTTGAGATTGAAATACAGCTTCTGTCTCTCGGTCCCCGCTTTGATGCACCTGTACTGACATCACCTTCTGGATGATAGCGGGGTGAACAGGCAGTGGCTCGGGTGGTTGTTGTCCTTGATTATCTTTTTGGCCTTCCTGTGACATCGGGTAGTGTAGGTGTCCTGGAGGGCAGGTAGTTTGCACCCGGTGATGCGTTGTGCAGACCTCACTATCCTCTGGAGAGCCTTCCGGTTATGGGCGGAGCAGCTGCCTGTACCTGTCTGTCATTAGAGAGACTAAATGTCTAATGCATTGAACATTAAATAACATGTTATAATGTAAAGACTGACAAGTGTCATGTTGTCATCTGGTTTTCAGGTTTGCCACATTCCCGTGGATGTACCTGCTGTCAGGGGTCTTTAAGGATGCAGAGATGGCCTTCATCAGCTACGTGTGCATCAACCTCTTCATCAGCACCAACACCATCATCTCCACCTCCATCGTCTTCTTCCTGGGACAACTCAATGAGAACGATGAAGTGAGCAGCACAATGTAGACTGAAGGAGCCATTTTATGACTGGAGCCATGTTGGAAAGATCTTTCCCTGAAAATATATGTAGTTCAGACTTTTGTTCTGATTGCCTTTTTATATCGAAGGGGTTTCTGAGTCCATTACTCTTTAGGTTTGATAAAGCATTGTTCTTCTTAGGTAAACAAAGAGGGGTTTTGAACTTCCTTTCAATATTGTTAAATAATTGAACTCATTCTTTGTTTACTGAGCACCCCTTCTGCGAGTTATGAGATATTCCAGCTCCTGGATGAAGTGCTGACACCTCTCTCTCTCTCTCCCTATCTATTTTTCATTCTTTCTCTCTCTCCACAGAGGATACACGAGGTGTACAGCATCCTGTCCTATGTGTTCCTGATCTTCCCCCAGTTTAGTTTTGGGAACGGCCTGATGGAGCTGGCCAGGGTTCAGATGCAGGTTCAGATCCTCAGTGTGTATGGAGTGGAAGCGTATAAGAACCCCTTCGCCATGGACATGCTGGGCTGGATGTTCGTCTCCCTCTTCCTCCAAGGCTTCATTGGCTTCACCCTGCGTCTGCTGCTCAACAAGTGGCTCATACGTAAAGTCAGGTGAGTCTGCTGTGGTGATAGAGAACTATAGCAGATTGGAATAGGCAATGATGATATATGGATGTGGGAGGCATGGTGGGCATGTAGAGCACAATTAAACTGGTCCCAGATCTGTTTTTTCTATCTTACCAACTCCTATGGCATGGCAACGACCATATGAGTCGTTATCAGGCTATAGGGTCAATGGTGGAAAAGCGTACATTTCTGGTCCCCATATGTTGCTGAGTTCTTCTGTTACTGTTATCCTCATATGCATCTTTTCTCACATTCTTTCTCCCTTTCTCCTTCTTTGAGCAAGCCACTTAACCCTAATTTGCTCCAGGGGCACGGTACTACTATGGCTGACCCTGTAAAACATTTAATTGCACCTATCCGTTGTATGTGACAATAAAACATACTTTTTTTTATCCCTTCCTCATCCCTCTCCTCCATAGGAACCTGATCTTCCCCAAGAAGGCAGTGATTCAGACAGGTAGCCTGGACGAGGATGAGGATGTTGCGGCAGAGTGCCAACGTGTGACCAGCGGAGCGGCTGTTACTGACCTGCTGCAGGTCAACCAGCTGACCAAGGTCTACCATCACCTGGCCAAGAAGGTCCAGGCCGTCAAGAGGCTGTCTGTGGGCATTCCTGCTGGGGAGGTAAACTCAGGCTCCGTCTGATTCTGCAACAATCACACCCTTTACAAAGTTTATGAAGTCACTATAAGATTTGCCAATAGGTCACTTTAGGCAAGTCTAAGGCAACTCCAAGTCTTAAGTTAAGTCTTTGAGGATGAGTCCAAATTAAGTCTCGTTCTGAATTTGGTACAGCGGCTGCTTTGGTCCTTGACATGAGTGTGGTTGTGTGGTTGTGCTGTGCAGTGCTTTGGTCTACTGGGGGTGAACGGTGCAGGGAAGACCACCACTTTTAAGATGCTGACTGGAGACATCAGCCCTACAGAAGGGACAGCACAGATCAAGGACTGGGATGGGTAAGGCTATGGTGTTATATGTGTTACATTACCTTATACAGTGCATTCGGAAAGTATGCAGAACGTTTCCCTTTCGCCACATTTTGTTACGTTACAGCCTTATTCTAAAATGTATGAAATAATTGTTTTTACTCACCAACCTACACACAATACCCCATAATGACAAAGCAAAAACAGGTTTTAAGAAATTTTAGCAAATGTATTAAAAATAAAAAACAGAAATACCTTATTTACATAAGTATTCAGACCACTTGCTATGAGACTCGAAATTGAGCTCAGGTGCATCCTGTTTCCATTGATTATCCTTGAGATGTTTCTACAACTTGATTGGAGTCTACCTGTGGTAAACTAAATTGGTTGGACATGATTTGGAAAGGCACACACTTGTTTATATAAGGTCCCACAGTTGACAGTGCGTGTCAGAGCAAAAACCAAGCCATGAGGTCAAAGGAATTGTCCGCAGAGCTCCGAGATAGGATTGTGTCGAGGCACAGATCTGAGGAAGGGTACCAAAACATTTCTGCAGCATTAAAGGTCCCCAAGAACACAGTGGCCCCCATCACTCTTAAATGGAAGAAGATTGGAACCACCAAGACTCTTCCTTGACCTGGCCGCCGGCCAAACTGAGCAATCGGGGGAGAAGGGCCTTGGTCAGGGAGGTGACCAAGAACCCTATAGTCACTCTGACAGAGCTCCAGAGTTCCTCTGTGGCGATGGAAGAACCTTCCAGAAGGTCAACCATCTCTAAAGCACTCCACCAATCAGGCCTTTATGGTAGAGTGGCCAGACGGAAGCCACTCCTCAGTAAAAGGCACATGACAGCCCGCTTGGAGTTTGCCAAAAGGCACCTAAAGGACTCTCAGACCATGAGAAAAAAGATTATCTGGTCTGATGAAACCAAGATGGAACTACTTGGCCTTAATGCCAAGCGTCACATATGGAGGAAACTTGGCACCATCCCTATGGTGAAGCATGGTGGTGCAGCATCATGCTGTGGAGATGTTTTTCAGAGGCAGGGACTGGAAGACTAGTCAGGATCGAGGGAAAAATGAACGGAGAAAAGTACAGAGAGATCCTTGATGAAAACCTGCTCCAGAGCGCTCAGGACCTCATACTGAGGCGAAGGTTCACCTTCCAACAGGACAACGACCTTAAGCACACACCCAAGACAACGCAGGAGTGGCTTCGGGACAAGTCTCTGAATGTCCTTGAGTGGCCCAAGCCAGATCCCGGACTTGAACCTGAATGAACATCTCTAGAGAGACCTGAAAATAGCTGTGCAGCGATGCTCCCCATCCAACCTGACAGAGCTTGAGAAGATATACAGAGAAGAATGGGAGAAACTTCCCTAATACAGTTGTGCCAAGCTTGTCGCATCATACCCAAGAAGACACAAGGCTGTAATCGCTGCTGAATACTTTCCTGAATGCACTGTATTTTACAAATATCCATTCATTAATGGATTTGAGTATATGATCCATTTGATTATCCCCTGCAATTATGCTCTTGTAAGATACATTTTTTAAAAGTGAAGTATACTTTTCTCACGTCACCTGCCTGTATTATTCAGAACCATTTCCTGAGAGCTTAGAAACCATTTCACCTCTTACACTCTTTTATCTCTATCTGCGTACGTGCTTTCAGGAGGATGGTTGACATCATTGACTGCCGTAACGAGGGCATCAACATCGGCTACTGTCCCCAAGTGGACGCTCTGGATGACCTGCTGACAGGGGAGGAGCACCTGTACTTCTATGCCCGCATCCGAGGCATCGCCAAGAGAGAGATTGACCGGGTAAGACATCCCACAACCATAGAGGACTTCCTTGTGACCGTGTAGAGGGTGGATTGTGTCACCTAGGATCTGGGTAACTGTGTTTCTCCCCATTGAGATATGGCCCTCATTTACACCCACAACAATACACATATCTTTCATCAAAGCACAGAGAACAACATCACCATTGCAGAACAACATTAAAATCTGAAAATAAAAGACCCATATCTAGCTAGGTACTGTACTCCTTTCTTCTTTGCTTTACATCAAAGCACAGAGAACAACATCAACAGAAGAACTTCAGAATCTGAAAATAAAATATTGAAATCTAGCTAGGTAGTGAGGTACTCCTTCCTACTTTGCTCTCATCAAAGCATGGAGAACATCAGAATAACAAAATAAAAAAAAGTTAAGATTGACATCTAGCTTGACACTGTACTCCTTTTGTCCTTTGCTGTCCATCAAAACACAGAGAACAACATCAACCGATCGACTTTAGAATCAGAAAGGATAAAAAAGTTCCATCACTAGCTATTGTAGTACTAAATGCTGGAACACTCACTCCGAGTAAGACCGAGAAACCCAGTGAAGAACCCTTAAAGATACAGTACACCAGGCTGGTATAAAGCTGAACGTAGTTTAGACAGAGCTGTGCTTGGTTACCTCTGTTTTCCAATTAAGGCAGACTGTAGTGGATGTATCAATGGATCCAGATGGATTTTTCTTCCTAGCAGAGAGATCATGCTATTATGAGAGGATCATGTTTGACAGTTCACCACAGGCACTGCTCCACCTAATTCATCACTCAGAAAGGTAATCAATCTGTGCATTCATTCTCCCAGAATTATTATGGAGAGTGAGTGTTTCTGATGTTTCCTCTCTCGCTGTAATACTGATGAAGTCTGCACGGAGAACAGTCAAAGATAATGAGATTTGAGATTTTTTTTCTATCTGACATGTCACAAAAGGTCACAGGTCACATGTGAGCACATTCAAAGCATTTTCAAAGAAACTGAATCATATTTACAGAGAATAATAGATATTCATGATGACCCAGATCTGCTTACAAAGGGGGAAAGCTAGCATCCTTTGACTGTGGGTTTTTGAGGATGTCTAGCATCTATCAAGGGCTCCCTCTACCATCCTCTCTCTTCCCTTCCTCCCCACCCTCTCTCTCTCAACCTCCCTCCCCTCTCCCCTCCTCCCTCTCCATCCTTTCATTTTGGACACATCAGCCCCATTACACAGATAGGCGCTGACAACCTCAATGATGTCACCAATAGATACAAACAGCTAATCAGACACAGAAATGATGCGGATGACTCGCCATAATCTCCATTATACCAGAGCCTTACAAGGGCTCTGGCCATTACTGCTGTCGTTACCATTCTCTGTTCCGTTCAGGGTGATGACAAAAATGGCTTTAATGTCCACAACAACAGTGGCTGCTAGTCTTAGGTAATTCATACAGATAGGTAGAGGGGGGAGGGAGAGAAAGAGAGAGAGACAACAATGGCTTTAATGACCAAAACAACAGTGGTTATAGTCTTAAGATAATTCACAGAGATAGGTTGGTTTATATATAGCCTCCCTCCTCTGTAATGCTCTTCATCAGACAGTCATAACTTGAGGTAATTAGACCAAGGCCTAATGCCTTAATGGGGTTGTTTCATATTTACATGGTTTAGCCACTATTTATTTAGGGGAAACATTATAGCTCGGTGGTAAAGGCCACCTGAAGAGAGAATAAAATAGCACTTTTAAACTAAATGTTAGTACACTTACTGTTAGGACAATCTAGGAGACCGAACATACTTTTGAAATAACTGTTAGATATTTTCTTATCAACGTTTTAGCTAGATAATCATTCAAAATTCACATTTGTTTGATGTTGTGTCTTTATCCATGGAACACATATGTTATAAAGCTGTTTATTATACGAAGTTAATCGAAGTATACCTGGGGCGGACCAGAGATTTTTCAGGACTTAAAGGGTGTGGACTTTGAAAGGCATTCTATATCTTTGCTAAGGACTATTAACCAGGAATACAAAAGACAATCATGTGTAAATGTTGTCGACCTATGGGAAAATAGCTCCTGCTTAAGATTGCTGTAAAGGAGCCTTAGTGTAGAATGAATATAAAACAGTTGCATTTAGAGCAGCTCCACTGTCTAGGGTTTTTATGGTGCATGTAATATGGATTATTTTAAATGCAACAAAAAGTCTAGCATACTGTTGTTAATGTCTTTGATGCACACATAGACAATTCAGTGTGTTGTTGCTCTCAGTCAATGTCAATTGCTTATTAGTCAACTCGAGCTTATAGCTTTTTTGGTTTAAATTGATAAATTGCAAGCAGAATATGTTCTTCCTCAGACTGGTTTAAGCTTGCAAATGTACATAGGTAGAGAAGACACGTAATATAGCACACAAAACAACCAAACCCACCCTTGATTGCCAAATGTCATTAAAAATGCATGGCGGAAAAGTCAAACTAGATATTCATCTGGGTAATAGGTATTTAACTGCTGGACCCCGGTGCTTTTAACCCAAACGGGTCTCTTTAACTAGGCAGAAGACACGTTTAAATTTCTAACCAAAAAGTAAAGTATCCTATTCTTCTTAACATTTCTCCATAGTAGGTTTACAGTATATCTGTAAGTCTTCAAGTAATAGCCCAGGAGTTTATTTGCTTCAATCACTGAAAACAACCAGTGCTTAGTAGAAAGATGCTTCTATTTGAGCCAGGCATCTATTTCCTCAATGCACACAGGTTTTGCTCTATAAAATGTTGAAAAGAATACCACACTGTTAATTGTAAACCTTATAATAACAAATCAATTGCAGATCAGACTTGCAAAGACTAGGCTGCCTATCATACACCCCCCGATTTTGCACTTAAGCATCATTCTCTGACTCGTTGAGCCTTGTATCCCACGTAGTTGAGCAGACCTTTATCATCTTTTGCACAATATTTACAGTACTCACTGAAGTTCACTCCTAAACAATGAATTTAGGCACAGGTTTATTTGAAACATTTATTTGCTGAAATGTGTGCTGATGCTCAGCTTGAAAAAAAGGGACAGGAGGCTATTTGAGATTGCATTTGACGTTTTACAGTACGTAACTGGTCTGTTTTTAACCCAAAATAATCTTTAGAAAAATTTCAGTTTCTCACAAAATGGAAAATAAAGTATGTATTCTTCTTTTCTACATATATACGTAACTGGACTTTTTTTTTTACCCAAACTGGTTTCTCTTGTCCTTTCTCCCTCCCAGGTGGTCAATTACCTACTGAAGAAGCTGGAGCTGGGGTACCATAGACACACCATCAGTGACAGTTACAGCTGTGGAACCCGTAGGAAGCTCTCCACTGCCCTGGCACTCATAGGACACCCAAATATACTGCTGCTGGTGAGGACACACACACACACACACACACACACACACACACACCACACACACACACACACACACACACACACACACACACACACACACACACACACACACACACACAAACAGATAAGGCTGCTGGTGAGCAGCCTGAGGACCCATCCGAGAGCAACACTATTCATCAATCTGTCAAATTAACAGTGTGACATCATCATACCTACTGCTAACACAATGTTGCAGATAGTCATCTCATACCTGTATGGTGTCCATTTTAGGAAATCCTCAGAAATGTGTTTATTACATTTTTTATTCATATTTTTTATTTCAGGGGGTACTGCAGCACCCTCAACACCCCTATTTCCCGTGGCTTAGGCCTCATACTGAAGCAAACATATTGCTGCTGCGCCTCCGGTGAAAGCCTTATCTCAGTCCTATATATGGTGTCCATATTAGGACATCTTCAGACAGACATCAGTCTCTTACCTCACCTTTACATAAGTCATAAGTCAAGTTTGACCACTACACGGGTCAAGCACCAGGCATTCACTCCTCCCTATTCCATCTCACTTGAACTCACCTCTCTCCTCTTTTCCTCTCTTCCCTCTGTCCCTCTCTCCTCAGGACGAGCCTACCTCAGGTATGGACCCTCGCTCCAAACGTCACCTGTGGAAGATCATCTCAGAGGAAGTCAAGGGGAAGTGTGCTGTAGTTCTCACCTCTCACAGGTAAACGTCCCTACCTCTCCAACGCCTCTACAATCCCATGATCTTTTTTTAAGATACTGTACTACAGCCTGTCTTTTACACAACATTTTTTAGAAAGTATCTTTAATAAATATATTGAGTGATCATAAAATTAGGGAAGGTACTAGGTTTCTGTGAAGCTACGCAGTATACTGTATGAGTTATAAAATTAAGCAGTAAGGCCTGAGGGGGTGTGGTATATGGTCAATATACCACAGCAAAGGGCTGTTCTTATGCACGACACAATGCAGAGTTCCTGGATACAACCCTTAGCCGTGGTATATTTGCAATATACCACAAACCCCCGAGGTGACATATTGCTATTATAAACTGGTTACCATTGTAATTAGAAGAGTAAAAATACATGTTTTGTCATACCCGTGTTATATGATCTGATATACCACAGCTTTCAGCCAATCGGCGTTCAGGGTTTGAACCACCCAGTTTATAATAATAATTCATCTCCCATCATAAGGACAACAATGGAAATACGTCTCTGACTTCCTTGTCTCATCCTCAGTGATTTTATGTGTTTTTTATGTGTGTTTTAAAATGGTCAACTAAACTCAAATGTGTGTGTGCTTGTTGCAGTATATGTTGTATATTCTGATAGATAATGGTTCATTTTCCCTCTATAACTTCTACTGTGTGTGTGTGTTCCAGTATGGAGGAGTGCGAGGCTCTTTGCACCCGTCTGGCCATCATGGTGAAGGGTCAGTTCAGGTGTCTGGGCTCCCTGCAGCACATCAAGAACAGGTCAGTGGCCTCTCGTCCTCCCCTCTCCTCCACCTCTCCTTCCTCTCTCATCCCCACTCAGCTAGTCATTAGTCACCTCTGGTCCTCTGCTGCTCTCCTCCTATTGTTTTCTCACTGATCTGTTGTTCTCTGTACCAGAGCCTATGCTGGGCTGGTTGCAGGTTTTTTTGTGTTGCCTTGCAAACTCCTATAACAGTAATTGTTTGGCATTACAACAGCCAAAGGAGATTTGGGACCCACATATTCCTATTGTTCTCTGACTCATCATTTGTTCCCTGTATCGTACACCTAGCCTGGTCCCAGATCTGCTTGTGCTGTCTTGCCAACTCATATGATCATTGTTTGGCATGAAAACGACCATAGGAGTTGGCAAGACAGTACAAACAGATCTAGGACCAGGCTATTCCTATTGTTCTCTGACTGATCTGATGTTTGTTTCCTGTACTCTAGGCTAGCTTGTTCCCAGATCTGTTTGTGTTGTATAGCCAACTACTGCACAATGACAACTCAAACAGATCTGGGACCAGGCTAACTGAATGCTAGGCTGTAGCTTGTAGACAAATATTAGTGGCGAACCGTGACTATTGGACCTAGGCCTTCGGTGGGGGTAAAAAATCTTCCAACACATTGTACCAAACTCAAAAATCAAGGAAAATAACAGAAACATAGCATCACTTAATGCACCCAACTGAATCAAACTGGCCTGAGGCTGAGCCACGCTTCGGGATGCCACTCACACAGACAGCCCCAGCACGGATAATGCTACTAGAAACAACAATCTAACTGCTTACACAACCTATGGTAGCCTAACACCATCACTATCATACTATCACCAAAAGCGACAACAGTGACACATCAAAGAATGTGAGTGTGACAGGCTGGTGATGCTGTAAGGACAGTGACTGTACTTTTTGTAAAAGACATAGCTAAGGCTGATAGAAAGACAACAGTCACACATAGCATGATGTTAAAGAATAAGCAGTACATTCACTCAGACATAACAAGCCAGTAGGTCTCAATCATAATACAAAAACCCAACCATTAGGCTAAGCATTTGCCAATCAAAATGTACAAGTCTTATTTCTCATTGCAAACTGTAACCAGTTATCTTAAAGAATCATCAAGGAGCCCACACACTCCAGCCACAAGCTGTTCACTCCCTTACCATCGGGCAGACGGTATCAGAACATGAGGTCTGATACCAACAGGCTCAGAGACAGTTTTCTGACATCACAGATTCTCATCAGACTAACTCCTTGAATACTCTACTCCTTGAAGTTTGCAGTTGTGTCTAAACACTATTGAGCAATATATAAAAAAATGTTTTAACCTCTTAGTATATGTACTTTACTGTATTTATAATTTGGATCTAGATTTTCAACAGTAAAAGTTCAAAAATCTCTGGAGGACGTCTTTAAATTCTTGTTGAAAGTTAATCTTGAAAAGGGCGAAGCTAACAAATTAGCAACAACATCCTCTTCAATAACACCTGCTGCAGCTGCCGCACACTAGCCTACAACAAAAGCTAAACTCAGCAAAAAAATAAACGTCCCTTTTTCAGGACCCTGTCTTTCAAAGATCATTTGTAAAAATCCATATAACTTCACAGATCTTTATTGTAAAGGGTTTTAACACTGTTTCCCACGCTTGTTCAATGAACCATAAACAATTAATGAACATGCACCTGTGGAACGGTCATTAAGACACTAACAGCTTACAGACGGTAGGCAATTAAGGTCACAGTTATGAAAACATAGGATACTAAAAAGGCATTTCTACTGACTCTGAAAAACACCAAAAGAAAGATGCCCAGGGTCCCTGCTCATCTGCGTGAATGTGCCTTAGGCATGCTGCAAGGAGGCATGAGGACTGCAGATGTGGCCAGGGCAATAAATTGCAATGTCCATACTGTGAGACGGCTAAGACAGTGCTACAGGGAGACAGGACGGACAGCTGATCGTCCTCGCAGTGGCAGACCACGTGTAACAACACCTGCACAGGATCGGTACATCCGAACATCACACCTGCGGGACAGGTATAGGATGGCAACATTAACTGCCCGAGTTACACCAGGAATGCACAATCTCTCTATCAGTGCTCAGACTGTCCGCAATAGGCTGAGAGAGGCTGGACTGAGGGCTTGTAGGCCTGTTGTAAGGCAGGTCCTCACCAGACATCACCGCAACAACGTCGCCTATGGGCACAAACCCATCGTCACTGGACCAGTCAGGACTGGCAAATGGTGCTCTTCACTGACGAGTCGTGGTTTTGTCTCACCGGAGGTGATGGTCGGATTCGTGGTTTTTTTCATCAAAGGAATGAGCGTTACACCGAGGCCTGTTCTCTGGAGCGGGATCGATTTGGAGGTGGAGGGTCCGTCATGGTCTGGGGCGGTGTGTCACAGCATCATCGGACTGAGCTTGTTGTCATTGCAGGCAATCTCAACGCTGTGCATTACAGGGAAGATATCCTCCTCCCTCATGTCGTACCCTTCCTGCAGGCTCATCCTGACATGACCCTCCAGCATGACAATGCCACCAGCCATACTGCTCGTTCTGTGCGTGATTTCCTGCAAGACAGGAATGTCAGTGTTCTGCCATGGCCAGCGAAGAGCCTGGATCTCAATCCCAATGTGCACGTCTGGGACCTATTGGATCGGAGGGTGAGGGCTAGGGCCATTCCCCCCAGAAATGTCCATGAACTTGCAGGTGCCTTGGTGGAAGAGTGGGGTAACATCTCACAGCAAGGACTGGTAAATCTGGCGCTGTCCATGAGGAGGAGATGCACTGCAGTACTTAATGCAGCTGGTGGCCACACCAGATACTGACTGTTACTTTTGACCCCCCCTTTGTTCAGGGACACATTATTCAATTTCTGTTAGTCACATGTCTGTGGAAATTGTTCAGTTTATGTCTCAGTTGATGAATCTTGTTAAGTTTGCTGAAAATAAATGCAGTTGAGAGGTGAGAGGACATTAGTTTTTTTGCTGAGTTTAGCTATCTAGACCGTGGGAAAACTACTGGTCGCTATTGCGCATTGACCTATTGGCCTTCGAGAAGACAGAAGTTTCCATACGTTTTTGGAAAAATGGTCCCATCCATTAATGTGATTAGTTGATTCCACTGTCACTCTAAAATTCTGCTCTATGGCAGGTTTCTGAGGGCCTAGCCAATGGCTGACTTAACTAATGGCTGATTTATGTCCCTAGAGACCGCCAAAGAAAAATTCTGATTGGATTTCTTTTCGGTGTTAACCCTTTCCTTTCCAACACAAACTGAAGAGATTAAATCAGAATATAATTGAAAATAGGAATATAGTTAGAATATAATTGAAATATTATTGAAAAGATTCAATAGAAATTAAAAGTAAATGTATATTTTAAAACTACAACAACTATTTTATAAATCCTTAGGCCTTCTCTGAAGTTGTAGAAGGCCCTCATGCCGGTTCTCTACTGCCTAATATCCCCCCTTCCAACAGACATTAACTGTGATTGGTCATAAAATAGTCAACATTCCTTCGTGATGATGTGTGTTTCTCTCAGGTTTGGCAGCGGCTTCACGGTGAAGATGCACCTGGCTGTGTCTTCCTGTGACGTGGAGGTCATCACCAATTTCATGCAGTGCCACTTCCCCAGCACGTACCTCAAGGTAAGATACCTGGGACAGTCTGGTCTGGGGGACTGAATGAACTGTACTGATCCCCAGAGGGGAAATCTAATTTGTGCCAGTATAAAATACATTTCTATAAAATTCCCACAAAGCACATTCACACACACTGTACCGTAATGGCAAAACGCGGTAACTACGAATTTGGTCAAACATCTTTGATCTGTTGTTATGGTCAGGTATATTATCTGATTAATGTTGTATTTAATTTTCTGACACAAGAACAAGCCAGTTAAGATAGTCAAGATAGAACAATACTTTGAAGTCAGATTTAGCAGTAAAACAAAATGTAGTTCATGCATTTTGCCTTTGTACTGTAGAACAGCACAGTTTATGACATGTGGCACCTGATTGATTGATTGAGATGTGCCCTAATGTCTCCTCCTCCCAGGACCAGCACTCTTCCATGGTGGAGTATCATGTGCCTGTGGCACCTGGAGGTGTGGCGGACATCTTTGACCAGCTGGAGTCTAACAAGGCCGCTCTGCAGATCAAGCACTTCTCCGTCAGCCAGACTACCCTGGATGAGGTGAGAGAGAGGGATGATCTGAAAGAGGGAGGGAAGGATGGTGGAGGGTGGGGGGGTGGAAGGGAGAGAGAGGGACATGGAGAGAAAGGCAGATGGAGAGAGTGTGTGATGGGGTGTGAGAATAAGAGAGAGAAAGAAAGAGAGAGAAACCGAGGGGGGGGGGGGAGTCTGTTGGAGGGAGAGAGAGACCTAACAGACTTAAAAGGCCATTATGTCTTCACACTTCAGAAATCAAGGTGCAAAAAGAGATTTTGAATCCTATTCAGAGTAACTGACAGAGGGTATGAACCTACAACCAACACTCTTAGAAAAACAGGTTCCAAAAGGGTTCTTTGGTTGTCCCCTTTTTGGATCCAGGTAGAGTAATTTTGGGTTCCATGTAGAACCCTCTGTGAAAAGTATGTAAAGCAGTCGGAACAACCAACCCAGTCACTGATCCTGTTGAATCATTCATTCCCCTCCAGGTCTTCATCAACTTTGCAATGGGGAATGTTGGCATCGAGACTATCCCAATCCACAGCGACGAATATTCCGAAGCAGACAGCATCAGCCTCGAATCCATCGCGGCTTCAGATACATAGCTTTGGCGGCCATCTTGTTCACAATGCATCTGTTTGGAGACACAAACTGTGACGGAAGAAGAGCAACATTTGCACTAGATAGAAATTAATAAACAGATCTAAGTTTTAATAATAATGGAAAATTTAAAATATGAATCAACCTGCAATCACTATACTTAATTTTAAATTTTGTAATTTTGCTTTAGTACTCTTCTCAGTTTCACTTTTATACCTTCTGAAGGATAAGTTATGAAGTCACTTTGTTGCCACTTTGGACTGTTAAATTGAACAGGGTGTGTCTCTTGTTGTTTCATCAGGTAATGAGATTCATAGATTTAATGGCCTTCCTTCGTGCCTAAGATCAAATACGTTGTATTGTCATGTTATTATCATTGCAAATCTGAGTACTGCGGTGGAGTCACTGCTCTTTAGCAATAGTTGTAACCATAGAGAGATAAGCATTCTCCACTTTTATCACTCTGTATTCCATTGGTGAAACTCATATCTTTTGTTGATTAAATTCGATTGATTTGGCCCATTGATTAGAATTATATATATATTTTATGTAGCCTACTACCTAGTATATCTACAGAGGTTCTCATACTTATGGTGACAATATTATAATCACGGCTATTGAGGTAAAAGTCAATACAAAACTTTTTGGCATCCTTAACACTTCCTCTAATGGCATATCTCAATATTTTATTGTTCACTTTCCTCCTAATGCACAGATCCACATGGACATGAATGTACTGAACTTATTTTTTACATTTAATAAAGCTATTATATGATAGCACACACAGTGTTGCTTGTTATAACGTCATGAAACATGACTTTATCCATTAGGCCATATCTATTGAATTTCACCATGTGCAGGAAAATGACTCTCCTCCATCCTAGTATGATTAAAGATTGTTGTTAGCTACCTTCATCTTCATCATAATTCATTGTCTATTCATTCTATGAATAATAAATGAATGAATAGAAATACAGTTTAGCTGGCCGCCTGGCAGATGTTTCCCCATATAGACGGGTTAGCTGACAATGTCACGAAAACAATGTGCAAGCTTCAATGTGGCAGAAGTTTGTGTGTTGTGATTCTAGATAGACAGATAGCTTGCAACAATGACAAGAAGCTAGCATTTGGGGAATTCTAGGTTGCTCGTTTCAGCTCTTATCTTGTTACTGATATCATGTCTTGAGGTGTTTTGACTGATGTCACGTATACGCTAATATGGCTGAAATCCATTAGCTAACCAACAACTGTAACAGTGTATTTGAGAGACAAGTGCTCATTGTGGAAATGTATTTATGTTTTCAAAAAACATTGGAGACGAAATATGGTTTGCGTGTTGTCAACAATCTAAGCCAACCACGTCTGTTTCGCCCCATTGTTGCGCCAAGCCTACATTTGCTTTCTATGGGGACAGGCTATGCTGTGTTGCCAACAATTTTTCAGTGAGATCTGCAATTGGCTCCTTGATTTGTCACTAGACGTCACATCACCAAATTGCCTTTCTGCAGCACGGCTGCGATCCCCACGTAGCTTTTTCACCCTTTCCCCCCTTCACATCCCCTCCCCTTTTACTTCTTTGCCTGTGTGTGCGCCTCTGCTGTGACTTATGTTATACAGCTTCACCCACTCTCATTTGCAGCAGAATTGAGTTGGAAAAGTTGCTAAATGCAGGGGCAGACTGTGACAAAAATGAAGCCCTGGCATTTCAGCAACAGTAGCTCACATCATCATAATTAACAGTAAGGGTTGATTACTTAAAAAAATATAATATAAATATCAACAAACTGACAGTACAGTTGAAGTCAGAAGTTTACATACACTTATGTTGGAGTCATTAAAACTCGTTTTTCAACCACTCCACAAATTTCTTGTTAACAAACTTTAGTTTTGACAAGTCGGTTAGGACATCTACTTTGTACATGACACAAGTAATTTTTCCTACAATTGTTTACAGACAGATTATTTCACTTATAATTCACTGTATCACAATTCCAGTGGGTCAGAAGTTTACATACACTAAGTTTACAGTGCCTTTAAACAGCTTGGAAAATTCCAAAAAATGATGTCATGGCTTTAGACGCTTCTGATAGGCTAATTGACATAATTTGAGTCAATTGGAGGTGTACCTGTGGATGTATTTCAAGGCCTACCTTCAAACTCAGTGCCTGTTTGATTGACATCATGGGAAAATCAAAAGAAATCAGCCTAGACCTCAGAAAAATCTGATTCATCCTTGGGAGAAATTTCCAAATGCCTGAAGGTACCACGTTCATCTGTACAAACAATAGTACACAAGTATAAACACCATGGGACCACACAGCCGTCATACCGCTCAGGAAGGTGACACGTTCTGTCACCTAGAGATGAACGTACTTTGGTGCGAAAAGTGGAAATCAATCCCAGAACAACAGCAAAGGACCTTGTGAAGATGCTGGAGGAAACAGGTACAAAAGTATCTATATCCACAGTAAAACGAGTCCAATATCGACATAACCTGAAAGGCCACTCAGCAAGGAAGAAGCCACTAATCCAAAACCGCCATAAAAAAGACAGACTTCGGTTTGCAACTGCACATGGGGACAAATATCGTACTTTTTGGAGAAATGCCCTCTGGTCTGATGAAACAAAAATAGAACTGTTTGGCCATAATGATCATTGTTACGTTTGGATCAAAAAGAGGTAGGCTTGCTAGCCAAAGAACACCATCCCAACTGTGAAGCACAGGGGTGGCAGCATCATGTTGTGGGGGTGCTTTTCTGCAGGAGGGACTGGTGCACTTCACAAAATAGATGGCATCATGAGGTAGGAAAATTATGTGGATATGTTAATGCAACATCTCAAGACATCAGTCAGGAAGTTAAAGCTTGGTTGCAAACGGGTCTTCCAAATGGACAATGACCCCAAGCATACTTCCAACGTTGTGGAAAATGGCTTAAGGACAACAAAGTCAAGGTATTGGAGTGGCCATCACAAAGCCCTGACCTCCTCCTATAGAACATTTGTGGGCAGAACTGAAAAAACGTGTGCGAGCATGGAGGCTTACAAACCTGACTCAGTTACACCAGCTCTGTCAGGAGGAATGGGCCAAAATGCACCCAACTTTTTGTGGGAAGTTTGTGGAAGGCTACCTGAAACGTTTGACCCAAGTTAAACAATTTAAAGGCAATGCTACCAAATACTAATTGAGTGTATGTAAACTTCTGACCCACTGGGAATGTGATGAAAGAAATAAAAGCTGAAATAATGTCACGACTTTCGCCGAAGTCGTTCCCTCTCCTTGTTAGGGCGGCGTTCGGCAGACGACGTCACCGGCCTTCTAGCCATCACCGATCCACTTTTAATTTTCCATTTGTTTTGTCCTTGTCTTACACACCTGGTTTCATTCCCCCAATTACTTGTTAATTATTTAACCCTCTGTTCCCCTATGTTTGTTTGTGAGTGATTGTTTGTTTGTAATACGGTCCATTATTGCGGGCTCGAATTATTGCGTTGTATTTGTGAATATTTGAGTAAATTACATTTATTACTCATATCTGCTGTCCTGTGCCTGACTCCTCGACACCAGCTACACACAACGGCAATATTTCAGAATCACTAAGCACCGAATGGAGTCAGCAGGAGCAGACGCCCTCCCTGTGGCGGTAGAGGAGCGCATCCAGCAGCACGCAACCATGTTGCAACGTCTGGGCACCGCCATGGATCGCGTGCTGCAGACGATGGATCGTTGCGAGAGAGGAGGAGGTCTTCCAGCGCCTCCACCAGTCCCACTACAGCAGACCCCACTGTCCACCCCTCCTTCACCCGGTCCCAGCGGGATTCGGCTCGCGCTCCCGAGGGAGTATGATGGGATGCCTGCCGGATGCCAGGGTTCCTACTCCAGCTGGAACCCTACTTGGCGACCGTCCACCCGGCTCCTTCGGAACGTGAGAGCGTCTGCCCTCGTCTCCTGCTTCTCAGGCAAAGCCCTGGAGTGGGTCAACGCCGTATGGAGTGAAGGAGACGCGGCGTTGGACCATTACGCAGAGTTCACCTGCCGCTTTCGGGCGGCTTTCGACCACCCGCCTGACGGTCGAGCGACGGGTGAACGTCTGTTCCACCTGAGGCAGGGGACGAGGAGTGTGCAGGATTTCGCTTTGGACTTCCGGACCCTGGCCGCCAGCGCAGGATGGAACGACAGGGCCCTGATCGATCACTACCGGTGCAGTCTGCGCGAGGACGTCCGTCGGGAGTTGGCCTGCCGAGATACCACCCTCACGTTGGACCAGCTGGTGGACCTGTCCATCCGGCTGGACAACCTGCTGGCTACCCCCGGACTTCCGGATCGGGGCCTGTCAGTTCCATCCCCCAGCACCTCCGTTCCGACGCCCATGGAGCTGGGAGGTGCTGCGCTTAGGGCGACCGGAGGAGGGGCCATTCCCTGCACCATCTGTGGCCGCAGAGGGCACACTGCTGGTCGGTGCTTGTAGATTCAGGCGCTTGTAGATTCAGGCGCAACTGGAAATTTTATTGACCGTTCATTTGCCCACAGTTTAGGGATCCCCATTGTTCCTGTGGATATGCCCTTCCCTGTGCATGCCCTAGATAGTCAACCATTAGGTTCAGGGCTGATTAGAGAGGCTACCGCTCCACTAGACATGGTTACGCAGGAGGGTCACAAGGAGAGAATCAGTCTCTTCCTTTTTGATTCTCCTGTCTTTCCCGTGGTGCTGGGCCTACCCTGGCTGGCCTGTCATGACCCCACTATTTCGTGGCAACAGAGGGCTCTCAAGGGGTGGTCACGAAAGAGCTCAGGGAGGTGTGTAGGGGTTTCCATCGGTGCGACTACGGTGGAAAGTCCAGACCAGGTCTCCACCGTGTGCATCCCCTCAGAATATGCCGATTTGGCTCTCAGAAGGCGACTCAATTACCATCCCATCGACGGGGGGATTGTGCGATAAATCTCCTGGTAGACGCAGCACTTCCCAGGAGTCACGTGTATGCTCTGTCACAGGAGGAGACGGCGGCTATGGAAATATATGTCTCCAAATCCCTGGGGCAGGGATACATTCGGCCCTCCACTTCACCTGCCTCCTCGAGTTTCTTTTTTCTGAAGAAGAAGGATGGGGGTCTGCGCCGCGTATTGACTATTGGGGTATCAATCAGATCACGGTGAGGTACAGCTACCCACTGCCTCTCATCGCCAGTGCGATCGAGTCAATGCACGGGGTGCGCTTCTTCACAAAATTGGATCTCAGGAGCGCTTACAACCTGGTGCGTATCCGGGAGGGGGACGAGTGGAAGACGGCATTTAGTATCACCTCAGGGCACTATGAGTACCTCGTCATGCTGTACGGGTTGATGAATGCTCCATCAGTCTTCCAGGCCTTTGTTGACAAGATTTTCTGGGACCTGCACGGGCAGGGTGTAAAAGGTGTATATCGACGACATTCTGATATACTCCGCTACACACGCCGAGCATGTGTCCCTGGTGCGCAGGGTGCTTGGTCGACTGTTGAAGCATGACCTGTACATCAAGGCTGAGAAATGTCTGTTCTTCCAACAGTCCGTCTCCTTCCTAGGGTACCGCATTTCCACTGAAGGGGTGGAGATGGAGATGGAGTGTGACCGCATTTCAGCTATGCGTAATTGGCCGACTCCCACCACGGTAAAGGAAGTGCAGCGGTTCCTAGGGTTTGCCGACTACTACCGGAGGTTTATTCGGGGCTTTGGTCAGGTAGCGGCTCCCATTACCTCACTGCTGAAGGGGGGACCGGTGTGACTGCAGTGGTCGGCTGAGGCGGACAGGGCTTTTGGTCACCTGAGGGCTCTGTTTACCTCGGCTCCCGTGCTGGCTCATCCGGATCCCTCTTTGACGTTCATAGTTGAGGTGGACGCGTCCGAGGCTGGGATAGGAGCCGTGCTCTCTCAGCGCTCGGGTACGCCACCGAAGCTCCGCCCCTGTGCCTTCTTTTCGAAAAAGCTCAGCCTGGCGGAGCAAAGCTATGATGTGGGGGACCGGGAGCTGTTGGCTGTCGTCAAGGCTCTGAAGGCGTGGAGACATTGGCTTGAGGGGGCGAGACACCCCTTTCTCATCTGGACTGACCACTGCAATCAGGAGTACATCCGGGCGGTGAGGAGACTGAACCCTCGCCAGGCAAGGTGGGCCATGTTTTTTACCCGTTTTGTGTTCACTCTGTCCTACCGACCAGGTTCCCAGAACGCTAAGGCAGACGCACTGTCCCGGATGTATGACACAGAGGAGCGGTCCATGGATCACACTCCCATACTCCCGGCCTCTTGCCTGGTGGCACCGGTAGTGTGGGAGCTGGACGTGGACATTGAGCGGGCGTTACGTACAGAGCCCACTCCTCTCCAGTGTCCAGCTGGGCGTCTGTACATTCCGTCTGCTGTCCACGACCGGTTGATCTATTGGGCCCACACGTCACCCTCCTCTGGTCATGCTGGCATCGGTCGGACAGTGCGCTGTCTTAGTGGGAAGTACTGGTGGTCCACCTTGGCCAAGGACGTGAGGGTTTATGTTTCCTCCTGCTCGGTGTGCGCCCAGTGCAAGGCTCTCAGGCACCTGTCCAGAGGGAAATTTCAACTCCTACCCATTCCACAACGGCCGTGGTCGCACCTGTCAGTGGACTTCCTGACGGATCTTCCTCCCTCACAGGGCAACACTCCCTACGGCCCTACAGACTGCGGAGGCCCTGTTCACTCACGTCTTCCGGCACTACAGGGTGCCTGAGGACATAGTCTCTGATCGGGGTCCCCAGTTCACGTCCAGGGTATGGAGGGCACTCATGGAACATCTGGGGGTCTCGGTCAGCCTCACCTCAGGTTTTCACCCCGAGAGTAACGGGCAGGTGGCGAGAGTAAACCAGGATGTGGGTAGGTGTCTGCGGTCATGTTGCCAGGACCGGCCGGGGGAGTGGGCAGCGTTTGTCCCCTGGGCAGAGATGGCCCAAAACTCACTCCGCCACTCCTCCACTAACCTCTCCCCCTTCCAGTGCGTACTGGGGTATCAGCCGGTTCTGGCACCTTGGCATCAGAGCAAGATCGAGGCTCCTGCGGTGGACGAATGGTTTAAGTGCTCGGAGGAGACCTGGGACACCGCTCATGTGCACCTGCAATGGGCCGTGAGGCGGCAGAAGGCAAGCGCTGACCGCCACCGCAGTGAGGCCCCGGTGTTTGCACCGGGGGACCGGGTCTGGCTCTCAACCCGAAACCTGCCCCTCCACCTGCCCTGCCAGAAGCTGGGCCCGCGGTTTGTGGGGCCATTCAAAGTCATGAGGAGACTGAACGAGGTATGCTATAGGTTACAGCTTCCCCCAGATTACTGTATTAATCCCTCGTTCCATGTGTCTCTCCTCAGGCCGGTGGTGGCTGGTCCACTCCAGGAGTCTGAGGTGCGGGAGGTTTCTCCGCTCCGTCTGGACATCGAGGGGGCCCCGGCGTATACTGTTCGAGCCATCCTGGACTCGAGGCGTTGGGCGAGGGGCCGTCAGTACCTCATGGAGTGGGAGGGGTACGGTCCGGAGGAGAGATGCTGGGTACTGGTGGAGGACGTCTTGGACCCTTCGTTGCTGCGGGAGTTCCACCGTCTCCATCCGGATCGCCCTGCGCCTAGTCCTCCGGGTCGTCCCCGAGGTCGGTGTTGGCGCGCTGCTGGAGCCGCGCGTCAAGGGGAGGGTACTGTCACGACTTCCGCCGAAGTCGGTCCCTCACCTTGTTAGGGCGACGTTCAGCGGTCGACTTTACCGGCCTTCTAGCCATCGCCGATCCACTTTTCATTTTCCATTTGTTTTGTCCTTGTCTTACACACCTGTTTCATTCCCCCAATGATTTGTTCATTATTTAACCCTCTGTTCCCCTATGTTTGTTTGTTAGTGATTGTTTGTTTGTAATACGGTCCGTTATTGTGGGCTCAAATTATTGCGTTGTATTTCTGAATATGAGTAAATTACGTTTATTACTCATATCTGCTGTCCTGCGCCTGACTCCTCCACACCAGCTCACAAAGACTTTATTACAATGTCCAATTTTTTTCAAATGGAAAGCCAGCTACACACAGGCAATATTACAAATAAATAATTCTCTCTAATATTAATCTGACATTTCACATTCTTAAAATAAAGTGGTGATCCTGACTGACCTAAGACAGGGAATTCTTACTCCGATTACATGTCAGGAATTGTACAAAACTGAGTTTAAATGTATTTTACCAATTAGCAGTACTGTAGAAACTATATACATTACAACGGAACGATTTGACTAGTGTAATGTTAGCTAGCTACATAGTTGTCTTTGTATCAAGATAAAGGCGTAGTACAGAGTAACTATCGAGGTTAGCTAGCCAGCTACATTTTCTAACATAGTCTACGCGTCCACTGCTAGCTAGCTAACCATACCAGCTAGCTGTATCATTTTTAGTCAATAAGCGTTTTGCAACGTAAGCTTAACTTTCTGAACATTCGAGATGTGTAGGCCACTTGTGTAGCTAGCAGGACTGACTTTGTGTTAGCTAGCCAACGTTTAATTACTTCTGCGTTATGAACTAGACACGGACACGAATGATCCATTGGTAGCTTGTTGTTACCAAGTATTGGTGCTAACCGTGTGTTTATAGGATGCTAGCATGCTAGTTAGCTAGTTAGCTACGGCGTCATAGGACACGGTGCACTAGGTGGGTTTTCACGGAAGAATACTGTACCAAGTCATCTAACTAAGTTTGAGCCTATTCCTGGAAACATTGAACCACTGTAGTTTACATCAATTTTAATTTCTAGTGGTAGCTAGAAAAGTTATATTTTAGCGTTTTAGTGTTTCAGTGAATTGTTAGTGAGGGAGGCCCTGCTCTCTCGCTTCCCCAATTGTTTAGTTAATTTTCATGCCAATCTCCTTTGCATTAGCGTAGCCTCTCCTGTAGCCTCTCAACTATGTGTCGGTCTATCCCTGTTCTCTCCTCTCTGCACAGGCCATACAAATGCTTCACATCGCGTGGTCGCTGCCACTCTAACCTGGTGGTCCCAGCGCGCACGACCCACGTGGAGTTCCAGGTCTCCGGCAGCCTCTGGAACCGCCGGTCTGCGGCCAACAAGGCAGAGTTCATCTCAGCCTATGCTACCCTCCAGTCCCTCGACTTCTTGGCGCTGACGGAAACATGGATTACCACAGAAAACACTGCTACTCCTACTGCTCTCTCCTCGTCTGACCACGTGTTCTCGCACACCCCGAGAGCATCTGGTCAGCGGGGTGGTGGCACTGGAATCCTCATCTCTCCCAAGTGGACATTCTCTCTTTCTCCCCTGACCCATCTGTCTATCTCCTCATTTGAATTCCATGCTGTCACAATCACTAGCCCATTCAAGCTTAACCTCTCTGGGCTAGGCGGGACGAATTCGTCCCACCTACGCAACAGCCAGTTGAATCCCGTGGCGCGATTTTCAAAAACCTTAGAAATGCTATTACTTCGATTTCTCAAACATATGACTATTTTACAGCATTTTAAAGACAAGACTCTCGTTAATCTAACCACACTGTCCGATTTCAAAAAGGCTTTACAACGAAAGCAAAACATTAGATTATGTCAGCAGAGTACCCATCCAGAAATAATCAGACACCCATTTTTCAAGCTAGCATATAATGTCACAAAAACCCAGAAGACAGCTAAATGCAGCACTAACCTTTGATGATCTTCATCAGATGACACACCTAGGACATTATGTTATACAATACATGCATGTTTTGTTCAATCAAGTTCATATTTATATCAAAAACCAGCTTTTTACATTAGCATGTGACGTTCAGAACTAGCATACCCCCCGCAAACTTCCGGGGAATTTACTAACAATTTACTAAATTACTCACGATAAACGTTCACAAAAAACATAACAATTATTTTAAGAATTATAGATACAGAACTCCTTTGTGCAATCGAGGTGTCCGATTTTAAAATAGCTTTTCGGTGAAAGCACATTTTGCAATATTCTCAGTAGATAGCCCGGCATCACAGGGCTAGCTATTTAGACACCCAGCAAGTTTAGCACTCACCAAAGTCAGATTTACTATAAGAAAAATTTTATTACCCTTTGGTGTTCTTCGTCTGAATGCACTCCCAGGACTTCTACTTCAATAACATATGTTGGTTTGGTCCCAAATAATCCATTGTTATATCCAAACAGCGGCGTTTTGTTCTTGCGTTCAAGACACTATCCGAAAGGGTAAAGAAGGGTGACGAGCACGGCGCATGTCGTGACAAAATATTTCTAAATATTCCATTACCGTACTTCGAAGCATGTCAACCGCTGTTTAAAATCTATTTTTATGCCATTTTTCTCGTAAAAAAGCGATAATATTCTGACCGGGAATCTGCGTTTAGGTAAAAAGAGGAAAGAAAATAAAGCACGGGGTCGACTCGTGCACGTGCCTAAGCCCATTGTCCTCTGATCGGTAAATGTTTTTCAGCCTGGGGCTGCCTCGATATCATTCAGCTTTTTCCCGGGCTCTGAGAGCCTATGGGAGCCATAGGAAGTGTCACGTTACAGCAAAGATCCTCAGTCTTCAATAAAAAGAGCCAAGATAAACAACAACTTGTCAGACAGGCCACTTCCTGTTCAGAATCTTCTCAGGTTTTTGCCTGCCATATGAGTTCTGTTATACTCACAGACACCATTCAAACAGTTTTAGAGACTTTAGGGTGTTTTCTATCCAAAGCCAATAATTATATGCATATTCTAGTTACTGGGCAGGAGTAGTAACCAGATTAAATCGGGTACGTTTTTTATCCGGCCGTGTCAATACTGCCCCCTACCCCCAACAGGTTAAGTCAAACGACACCGCTGGTCCTGCTCACATTGCCCTACCCTATGCTTTGACCTCTTTCTCCCCTCTCTCTCCAGATGAAATCTTGCGTCTTGTGATGGCCGGCTGCCCAACAACCTGCCCGCTTGACCCTATCCCCTCCTCTCTTCTCCAGACCATTTCCGGAGACCTTCTCCCTTACCTCACCTCGCTCATCAACTCATCCTTGACCGCTGGCTTCGTCCCTTCCATCTTCAAGAGAGCGAGAGTTGCACCCCTTCTCAAAAAACCTACACTCGATCCCTCCGATGTCAACAACTACAGACCAGTAACCCTTCTTTCTTTTCTCTCCAAAACTCTTGAACGTGCCGTCCTTGGCCAGCTCTCCTGCTATCTCTCTCAGAATGACCTTCTCGATCCAAATCAGTCAGGTTTCAAGGCTGGTCATTCAACTGAGACTGCTCTTCTCTGTGTCACGGAGGCTCTCCGCACTGCTAAAGCTAACTCTCTCTCCTCTGCTCTCATCCTTCTAGACCTATCTGCTGCCTTTGATACTGTGAACCATCAGATCCTCCTCTCCACCCTCTCCGAGTTGGGCATCTCCGGCGCGGCTCACCCTTGGATTGCGTCCTACCTGACAGGTCGCTCCTACCAGGTGGCGTGGCGAGAATCCGTCTCCGCACCACGTGCTCTCACCACTGGTGTCCCCCAGGGCTCAGTTCTAGGCCCTCTCCTATTCTCGCAATATACCAAGTCACTTGGCTCTGTCATATCCTCACATGGTCTCTCCGATCATTGCTACGCAGACGACACACAATTAATCTTCTCCTTTCCCCCTTCTGATAACCAGGTGGTGAATCGCATCTCTGCATGTCTGGCAGACATATCAGTGTGGATGACGGATCACCACCTCAAGCTGAACCTCGGCAAGACGGAGCTGCTCTTCCTCCCGGGGAAGGACTGCCCTTTCCATGACCCTGGACAACACCCTGTCGTTCTCCGCTAACATCAAGGCGGTGACCCGATCCTGTAGGTTCATGCTATACAATATTCGCAGAGTACGACCCTGCCTTACACAGGAAGCGGCGCAGGTCCTAATCCAGGCACTTGTCATCTCCCGTCTGGATTACTGCAACTCCCTGTTGGCGGGGCTCCCTGCCTGTGCCATTAAACCCCTACAACTCATCCAGAACGCCGCAGCCCGTCTGGTGTTCAACCTTCCCAAGTTCTCTCACGTCACCCCGCTCCTCCGCACACTCCACTGGCTTCCAGTTGAAGCTCGCATCTGCTACAAGACCATGGTGCTTGCCTACGGAGCTGTGAGGGGAACGGCACCTCCGTACCTTCAGGCTCTGATCAGGCCCTACACCCAAACAAGGGCACTGCGTTCATCCACCTCTGGCCTGCTGGCCCCCCTACCTCTGCGGAAGCACAGTTCCCGCTCAGCCCAGTCAAAACTGTTCGCTGCCCTGGCACCCCAATGGTGGAACAAGCTCCCTCACGACGCCAGGACAGCGGAGTCAATCACCACCTTCCGTAGACACCTGAAACCCCACCTCTTTAAGGAATACCTGGGATAGGATATAGTAATCCTTCTAACCCCCCCCCCCAAAAAAAAAAGATATGTACTATTGTAAAGTGGTTGTTCCACTGGATATCATAAGGTGAATACACCAATTTGTAAGTCGCTCTGGATAAGAGTGTCTGCTAAATGACATAAATGTAATGTAATGTAATATTTGGCTAAGGTGTATGTAAACTTCCGACTTCAACTGTACATGTGTCAGTGTCTCTCTGTTTTCTCCCTATGTCCACTACACAGCTGAGATGTCTGTGCCACTAAGCCTAGCATCACTGGGACCAGAGGAGCACACTGGGCCCAGCAACCTCCTAGGATAACACTTTATTTTTAAGGCTCCATAATAAAACATTTAAAAGCATTTATAAGGCGTTTACAAACTGTTTGCTCACCATTTTCTAATCATTGCTCACACATTTGTAAATGTTACTTAGCTAATTATTCACACGTATAAATATTTCCTTAAACATCCTGTGTCATGTGCTTGTTCTTTTACAAGGTACAGCAGGAATGGCCACCAATGGCATGCCCTTCGTTTTGTGAGAAATTACACTGGTCACTCAAAACATTTCTGAAGTGTTTATAAAGAATAAATAGCACTCACTTTAGATTAGGGACTGAAAAAAAAACTTTACTCATGACTAATAAATGGTTTATTAATGTGAGGGGTCTTCGAGAAGACAGAAGTTTCCATACGTTTTTGTAAAAATGGTCCCACCCATTAATGTGATTAGTTGATTCCACTGTCACTCTAAAATTCTGCCCTAATACAGTTGTATGGCAGGTTTCTGAGGGCCTAGCCAATGGCTGACTTAACTAATGGCTGATTTATGTCCCTAGAGACCACCAAAGAAAAATTCTGATTGGATTTTTTTTCTCTTCGGTGTTAACCCTTTCCAACACAAACTGAAGAGATTAAATCAGAATATAATTGAAAATAGGAATATAGTTAGAATATAATTGAAATATTATTGAAAAGATTCAATAGAAATTAAAAGTAAATGTATATTTTAAAACTACAACAACTATTTTATAAATCCTTAGGCCTTCTCTGAAGTTGTAGAAGGCCCTCATGCCGGTTCTCTACTGCCTAATATCCCCCCTTCCAACAGACAATAACTCTGATTGGTAATAAAATAGTCAACATTCCTTCGTGACGATGTGAGTTTCTCTCAGGTTTGGCAGCAGCTTCATGATGAAGATGTACCTGGCTGTGTCTTCCTGTGACGTGGAGGTCATCACTAATTTCATGCAGTGCCACTTCCCCAGCACGTACCTCAAGGTAAGATACCTGGGACAGTCTGGTCTGAGGGACTGAATGAATGAACTGTACTGATCCCCAGAGGGGAAATCTAATTTGTGCCAGTATAAAATAAATTTCTATAAAATTCCCACAAAGCACATTCACACACACTGCACTATAATGGCAAAACGCGGTAACTACGAATTTGGTCAAACATCTTTGATCTCTTGTTACGGTCAGGTATATTATCTGATTAATGTTGTATTTAATTTCCTGACACAAGAACAAGCCAGTTGATCAGAAATGGTTGTCTGTCTAGATAGAACAATACTTTGAAGGCAGATTTAGCAGTAAAAGAAAATTGGTTCATGCATTTTGCCTTTGTACTGTAGAACAGCACAGTTTATGACATGTGGCACCTGATTGATTGAGATGTTCCCTAGCTAACCAACAACTGTAACAATGTATTTGAGAGACAAGTGCTCATTGTGGAAATGTATTTATGTTTTCAATAAACATTGGAGAGGAAATACGGTTGCGTGTTGTCAACAATCTAAGCCAACCCCGTCTGTTCCGCCCCATTGTTGAGCACATGTCTGTTTTTTTGCTAAACAACAAACCTGTCTATAGGCTTGCATAGGCCTAGCCTACATTTGCTTTCTATGGGGACAGGCTATGCTGTGTTGCCAACAATTTTTCAGTGAGATCTGCAATTGGCTCCTTGATTCGTCGCTAGACATCACATCACCAAATTGCCTTTCTGCAGCACGGCTGCGATCCCCACGTAGCTTTTTCACCCTTTCCCCCCTTCACATCCCCTCCCCTTTTGCTTCTCTGCCTGTGTGTGGGCCTCTGCTGTGACTTATGTTATACAGCTTCACCCACTCTCATTTGCAGCAGAATTGAGTTGGAAAACTTGCTAAATGCAGGGGCAGACTGTGACAAAAATGAAGCCCTGGCATTTCAGCCACAGTAGCCCACATCATCATAATTAACACTAAGGGTTGATTACTATTAAATATATAATATCAATATCAACAAACTGACAGTACATGTGTCAGTGTCTCTCTGCTTTCTCGCTACGTCCACTACGCAGCTGAGATGTCTGTGCCACTAAGCCTAGCATCACTGAGACCAGAGGACCACACTGGTCCCAGTAACCTCCTAGGGTAACACTCCATAATAAAACATTTAAAAAGCATTTATAAGGCATTTACAAACCGTTTGCTCAACATTTATTAATCATTACTCACATATTTGTAAATGTTACTTAGCTAATTATTCACACGTATAAATATTTATATATTTATATTTCCTGTGCTTGTTATTTTACAAGGTACAGCAGGAATGGCTACCAATGGCATGCCCTTCTTTTTGTGAGAAATTACATTGGTCACTCAAAACATTTGTAACGTGTTTATAAAGAATAAATAGCACTCACTTTAGATTAGGGACTGAAAAAATACTTTACTAATGACTAATAAATGGTTTATTAATGTGGGAGTAATTATTAATAAATGGTGAACACACCATTTATAAATGCCTTATAAATGGTTTATGACAGACCCTTAAAATAAAGTGTAACTCCAAAGTTATTATATAATGGAATTTATTAAGTGATTTTCTTCGTCTAATATATGTGTTTATTCATTAACAACTATACCCGATGGGTGGCTACTCACATATGTCAAATTAGTGCATTTCAAGTGTTCGCCCTGCCCACTTTAGATAAGTGTTTAAATAATAGTCTACATATAATTCAATGGAGGAAAACAGATAGAGAGAAGGAGAGTGAGAGACTGCCAGTTCCTTAATGTTTTGGCTGTAGCCAATGGCTACATTAAAGACGTCTCTGTTTTCTTCTATTGAATTCAATATACAACATTATGTGTTGGTCAAAGGAAGATGCTGGGACTAGTCTATGTGGATGTGGATAGATTTCCAGCATTTTGCTTCGTCTGGGCATGCCACGCGTGTATGCGTATCTTTCTGCCAAGAAGTGACGGGACTATCAGCGAATGAAATAAGCGGGATAGGCAGGACTTTCCTAATCCAACACCAGAGTCACTTGTTACTACAGCTCATAAACTCACTCACTGGGCTGAAGAGATTCAGAAGCAAATAAACATTGACTAAACAATTAAAATACACAGACAGTCCCCGAATTGACCTTTACTGTAATATATGATGATTGTGTTTAGTAAAAAACACTGTATAAATGTCTAGTAGATGGCTATTGCCTTACCTATGTGTTATAAAAGCCAATCTAACGGCTTGTTAGGCTATATTGCAAGAAGCCTAGTGTCTAAATGTTCTCCCGAATCACCCCTTCCTTAAATAGCCTACTAGAGTAGGTATTAAAAATATATTTCATACAATATAGCCTACAGCCAAAATATTAAGCCTAACTAGCAGTAGTAAGCTACATCAGTGGTTCTCAACTGGTTTTGCCTTGGGACCCAAATCGAACCAGGTTGTCTCAGTTGCGACTCAATATTTGCATCGCGAAAAGAAAGTACAATCTGGAGACCGATGTTAATGCTATATTGATTGTATATGTAGCAATTATATGACAAGGGAACAACATTCCCACCTCCTTCGTTGTTAATAATTAAATGTTGCCCATATTCTTGACGAAGAATGTTAATAAACTCACTGGCTTGAGACCACACAATCAAACAAAATAGAGCTGATAATAGCTCTATATTGAAAATACCGTGATTGAAAACTTGTTCCGAGATGAAATTATTGTACTAAAAAATAATTAATTACCATTTCTACACACTTTCTACCTGGTTTTACTTGTTTAAGTTCAGACTGGAACATTTTTTCATTTAAAGTTAAATAATATATACAGTACCAGTCAAAAGTTTGGACATGTAACAGATGTATATCGTACTCTCCTTGCGTTGTGTTTTCTCCTAATAAATCACATCAGCCAGTGGTCCCAGTTGAGCATCATTTATTCCTGTTGTTAAATGAGAAACAGCACGGTAGTTGTGCAGGGCTTAATGATACTGATAGTTGTCGATGGCAAAATCCCTTGCATCACATTTTCATACTGGGTCACAAAATACAAAAATACAATACAAAATATAACATGTGTAAATACCTGTTGTTAAATGAGAAACAGCACGGTAGTTGTGCAGGGCTTAATGATACTGATGGCTGTCGATGGCAAAATCTGTAGCACGAAGACAACTGTGTAAACAGTGGGCTTATGTGACCATTACATCAGTGTATGCTAGCTAACACACTTATCTACAGCAATCATATGCCAAAGCACATTCCAGAAAGCCCCTCAATCCCTAACAGGTACCATATACCCACACATGTATAAATCAGTAACGTACAGCAAACTTGTACACATTGTAAAATATAAAATATAAAACAGTATTCAGAACGTAACCTACACCTTGCATCACATTTTCATACTGGGAAGACCTGACGTTCGCGATCTCCCCCTATCTGCAAGCGGGGCCAATCACAACACACCTTATTGTCATCAGCTGAACCAACCAATACGAATGCTTGAACATTAAGTACACATTTCTTTAGAGGCAAGTGGAAACATAACCAACCCTGTAACAGACACACCTACTCATTCCAGAGTTTTTCTTTATTTTTACTATTTTCTACATTGTAGAATAATAGTGAAGACATCAAAACTATGAAATAACACATATGGAATCATGTAGTAACTTAAAAAAGTGTTAAACAAATCAAAATATATTTTATATTTGAGATTCTTCAAAGTAGCCACCCTTTGCCTACTTTGAAGTCATAAACATTTTTAAGTCATAAACATTTTTAAAACAAGCTCATGATCTGCCGGCCGTGTCCATATTTTAAATCTAAAATTTTGGGGGGTCAATTTCGTCCAGCCCATCCAATAAAAGATGGTCCGGGCCTTCTGGCATTTGCCAGAATTGCCAGACAGACAATCCGCCCACGGCTAAATGCTATCAAACCATAGAAACCATTGGTGTCAAAACTGCCCTAAGGCAATCTTTTACCAAGAAGTCGCGAGAAGTGTCTGAAACTCGCTAAATATAGAAACAAAATTATGTTAATGTTTTGCATGTTACTGTTTTATAAAAAATACAAATACAAAAAAATCGCTAAGTTGGCAACACTAGGCAGGTTTCCATTGACCCAGGGATGCGATTAGTACTTTTTTACTTTCTGAAACGTTCAATTGAATGGAAACAGTGCTGTACTGAACAAGTTGAAAACTGGGAGAGGTTGAGTTGTGGGTTGGGGACACTGAGGTATAATAACAACTGAAGACTGAGTCCAAGTTGTCAGACCGTTGTTTTCAAGGTATTGTAAAACGGGCAAGGGCAATAGGCTTTCAACTGTGCTCAGAGGGTATTTTCGGTATTGCAGTTTAGCTGCAGTACGGACAAGAAAGACAATTCCCATTGACGGCCATATAGAGAAGTCACATTTTTAAATTTCAGACAAGACACTTTAGTTATCAACTTTGTAAACAAAACTTCAATTGAATTATTCAAGTAATTGTCTTAGAGGCCTATTTCCCCCCCATCATTCACAGTTATTAACAGTTCATGCTGTGACGTGGGCGAGCCTATGCCACATGCACACGCTGAAGGTAAAACTCACTCGCTCTCTCGACCTGCTCGAGCCTAATGTATCTGAAGGAGCCAAGGGAATTCTTTGCACCAGACAGAAGCAAGAAAAAGAGTCGCAGCAAGAACCCGAATATGCCATTGTGTTCAGCTCTCAACAGCATCAAAACATGTTTTTTGTTATTAGGATTTTGTTTTTATGGTTGTTGTCATGATGAATGTAGATCGGATAACGATTTGTGTTGCATTGGAATCTAACACATAGCTAGCTAACGGCATCTTGACAGGGTTGTTTGCTAGTTGCTAATATAGCTATAAACACAATGTCTGATAAGATAATTGTGAGGGTAATATTTATTGAGTGACATTAATTGAAATGCTGTCAATAAGGCAACATAGTAGGTGGCACGACTGGCGGGGCTTAGTTAGCTAGCTAGCAATCTGACGTTCGAGTTCACGTGAATCAACGTTCTAGCTAGCAAGGTAGCTATCTAGCTAAAATAATTGATCTAACTAGAATCCACGTGGATCCATTTAAGCTAGATATCTGGCTAGTAGTGAGATCGCAAGCTCACTAACAAGCTACATGTGACAGACCTAGTGTGACTCCAAGTCACTATAACTAATGTTAGCTAGCTACTTTGTCCCCCCAAATAAAATGTATTTTCAAACTATGCAGTTTGCCTAGCTAGTGATTCTCAATAGCCAGTAGCTATCTTGTTTAGCCCCCATTTAAATAACATTAATTGAGGATAGCAAGCTAGTGTGCGTCAAATCGCATTAAATAACTTCCACAAACACTTGTTTCTATAGCTGACTAGGTAAACACCAATACTATCCTGCTATCTAGCTCATACATGCTAAGTAAAAGTTGGGCCAGGTGTAATTACATTGATCATTTTGTCTACATTGCTTGACAGCAAAGTTATTTTAGAAGATTCAGATGAAAAGGTGGTCATCAAAAGCAGTCACAATGCCCCAGGGAAAGATGAAGAAATACAGTAGGTACAGCGGTAAGTGGCAATGTTGATAATGCGAAAGCGTCTGCTGCACATGATCACACTAACTGTGTAAGTAACATCGTTGAGGCACTTGATGATGAGGATGTTGATCACAGTGATATCACTGGTGCTGGATATGCATGATGACACCAGTTGTATGTCAGATGTAGCCCTACATCACAATGATATAGCTGTGACTGTGAATGAATGTGTGGCGCCAGAGGTCCATAATACTGGGGTTAATGATCATGTTTATGTTGTTGAGGACACCCCTTGTGTTCCTGAACACAACTATAGGAGGCTGCTTATGTCACCAGGTGATGTTTCCACACCTCAGCTGAGCAGAGAGGATCCAAATCCAATACCCACAAACCTACGCTCTCTATCCCAGTTTGCCCGCAAATGTTTTCCATACTTTTTTATTGGCGCGAGTGACATTTACCATTTGTTTTCACATGCCACTTACCTGAAGTCCTCCTCTGTGTGTTCCAGCTAACGTTGTTAATCGCATTTTATCCAATTTCACTTGTGTGTTCCAAGCCAGCCGCTGTTGATTCCTTGCCTCTACCAGAGAGCTACCTGACTGACTTCAATGGAGCTGGAGGCTGCTGACGTCACCAGGCAATGTTCCCACCCCTCAGTTTAGCAGGTTAGCCAATTTGACAAACCATGCAGTAGATCCTCAATGGTACAGTAGTTCAGCGCGTTGGTTGAATACAAAGATTCTCTTTTATATTCTACTGTACATTTGGATTGACAATGGTGCTTGTGTGCATCTAAGATGTTTTATGAGCTTTGATGAGAGGCATAACCATATGGCTTTAGAAGTATAACACAGAAACTATTGATAATGCTATCCATAAATCTTACAAACTAGTTTGTTGGTCTCTTTCCTACAGAATATAATTGTACTCGTAACTCTGATTTGGACTGCTGGTTTCTGTCAAAACACCCACACTGATGAAAGTGACCTTGTGGAAAGCCTAGATATCATCAGTCTTTGGGCAAATCCTGATGAGGTTAAATCATGTCCTCTGTCACTTCCTTCCTTTGTCTCTACTCTACAGCACGTGGACATTGCAGCCTTCCTGATCAAGTTCAAAAGCAAGAGAGCTCTCATCGTTTTTTTAATGGTAGACATGGTGGATGTATGCATGTGTTATATATTTCTAGTTGCCCAAATAAATATGTGATTTACAATGACGTAGGCTGCTCATTATAATTCCCATTCAATATATTTTGTCACCCAGTAACGCCTCCTCCATCAGGCTGATGATATCCTTGCCCTGTTGATGGACAATATGCCCCCAGATGCAGAAAAGAGGGAGCACCAGCTCGGCTCATCAAACTGTCCAATCTCTGGAGGTGACAACAGACATTGCTCAATCAGCACTTGAATTTGGCTCATTTGCTAGCCAGCTGAATGGATTAAAGTTTTAATACACAAATCCTTTAGCTATTGTATTTTAACATTTTGTGTGTATTTCGTAGAAGCTGGCAGGATATTGGGGGGGCTGTTCTGAGGTTCAAACAGTTTCATTGTTTAATATCTGCTCATTATTATACTGAGCAATTACAATTACAAAATATAAACTCAACTTGGAACAATTCAACGATTTTACTGAGTTACAGTTCATAGAAGGAAATCAGTCAATTGCAATAAAGAAATTAGGCCCTAACCTTTGGATTTCACATGACTGGGCAGGGGCGCAGCCATGGTTGGGCCTGGGAGGGCATAGGCCCACCCACCGAGGAGCCAGTTCCAGCCAATCAGAATTAGTTTTTCCCAACAAAAGGGCTTTATTATTACAGACAGAAAGTCTTGATGGTATTTGTGAAAGAAAACAAGTAGGTGGCCAGTAGAAGAAGACCAATTTATTTTACTATTTACAGATAACATTTAAGTGATAATGCCCGAGAAGCCGGGGTTTGGAGGATATTTTGGCACGGGTATTGTTATATCCTATATATCCTCAAAATTCCGGCTTTGAGGCCATTATCACCTTTATACAATGGGTTACTAACATATTCAAATAATGATTGACATATTTTCATGAAGAAAAAAAATATTGTCCCGATACAAATCTAGGGTTGTTACCCAAGCCGGCTGGCCGTTTGTTCGCGCTATTGGTTCAGTTGCCAGAGATGCGACCTAGTCGTTCAGTCTTTTTGTTTTGTATCTACATACAGGCTGGCAACGTTCTTATCCCTTGCTTGTTAGCTAGCCAACTATGGCTAACTTACAGTCACATCAAACAGTGCAGCCAGAATAACAGCAAAGTAGCTTATTTAAGCTGTTTGCTAGTGACATTTATTTTGATACATCCATAACAATGAGCTAATGATGTGCAATTTTGCCTGGCGTAGAAACTGTGCTCTCTCGTTAGGACACTTGTTCAGATGAGCTAGCCAACACAATCACTTCAGACTGAAGCTGGAAAGACGGCAAACTAGCTGCACTTTGTTTTGTTTTACCTGTTTTCTATTGATAGTTCTTTGTATATATCCATAAATATGATGCTGATTCATAATTTCAACAGGCTGACAAAAGCTGCCTGCCTGTCTCATCCCGACTCGTTCATTACTATGGAATATTTGGAGATTGAATTTGAATATTGAAACAGTGTTGCAAATGTCGGAGAGACAGAGCAATGTTTATACAAACCTCTGCTGTTGAAAACAATGTTTGTCTAAAAGAAAATGTGAGATAATGTCTAGATGCTTTTTTAGTGGAGATCAAGTTAATATATTCCTTGGCTGGCCTGATAGGACAGTGGATTGCTTAATCAGATGGAACAGAGTAAATAGGAATTTTTATGTCATAGATTTAGCCGGTGGTAACTTGTGGAATAGACACCGGCTGGAATGTGGTTTTAACCAATCAGCATTCAAGATTAGATCCACATGTTGTATAAATTCAGAATATTCCACATAAATAGGAGCAAATTAACATATAGTTTACATCAGGATGAACAATCTTCCACTTCTGTAAGGGGTTCTTGTCATTCTTACTCTGATGCAGCACTTGATTGTTTTTGAATAGCAGGACAGACATAAAGTACCTTATGCTGCACTCATGTTGGTAAAAGACAGGTCAAAGAGATCTCTTGGCAGGGGTTAAAGGGTGGACCCCCTAATGTCACAGCAAATAGTACAATGCATTCGGAAAGCATTCAGACCCCTTGACTTTTTCGACATCTTGTTACGTTACAGCCTTATTCTAAAATTGATTTAAATAGTTATTTTTCCTCATCAATCTACACACAATACTACATAATGACAAAGTAAAAATGGTTTAATTTTTTTGTGCAAATGTATAAAAAAAATGTGTAAGTATTCAGACCCTTTACTCAGTACTTTGTTGAAGCACCTTTGGCAGCGATTACAGCCTCAAGTCTTCTTGGGTATGACGCTACAAGCTTGACACACCTGTACTTGGGGAGTTTCTCCCATTCTTCTCTGCAGATCCTCTCAAGCTCTGTCAGGTTGGATGGGGAGCGTCGCTGCACAGCTATTTTCAGGTCACTCCAGAGATGTTCGATTGGGTTCAAGTCCGGGCTGGGCCACTCAAGTGTATTCAGAGACTTGTTCTGAAGCCACTGATGCGTTGTCTTGGCTGTGTGCTTAGGGTTGTTGTCCTGTTGGAAGGTGAACCTATGCCCCAGTCTGAGGGCCTGAGCAGGTTTTTCATCAAGGATCTCTCAGTATTTTGCTCCGTTCATCTTTCCATCGATCCTGACTAGTCTCCCAGTCCCTGCTGCTGAAAAACATACCCTGTCAACTGTGGGACCTTTTATATAGACAGGTGTGTGCCTTTCCAAATCATGTCCAATAAATTGAATTTACCAGATATGGACTGGAATCAAGTTGTAGAAACATCTCAAGGATGTTCAATGTAAACAGGTTGCACCTGAGCTCAATTTTGAGTCTCATAGCAAAGGGTCTGAATACTTATGTAAATAAGGTATTTGTTTTCTTTTTAATATATTTGAAAAAAAAGTCTAAAAACCTGTTTTCACATTGTCATTTTAGGTATTGTGTGTCGATTGATGGGGAAAAACATTTATTTAATCAATTTTAGAATAAGGCTGTAACGTAAAAAAATGTGTTTAAAAAGTAAAGGGATCTGAATACTTCCGAATGCTCTGTCTCTGTCATCACTCCTAATATTGGTTGGACATAACTCACAATGTCAGTGGCTCTGTAAATACATAATGTTGTGAGGGTCTTATAGAATCCTGGAGTTGGTATATTATATTACTTGTACATAAAGCTTTTGTGAAATAATACAAGGCCATTTTACTGATGAATTGACTGAATAATAATTCAACCTGTGTCCCAATTAACAGGCAAATCATAACTATAACTTGCAGAAACTTCTTTCACCAACTTTTCATTTTGTAACAGGTGGTATGTATTGTTGTGTTGAATAGAAAATATACAACTGCTAGGTCTCCTGAGGTGCACATGTAGAGCTAGCAAGAGCATGTATGATTTAGTCCTCGATAAATTACTTGCATACACAAAATTGCCTTTCATGTTTAGAGTGGTTGTGGGAACTGTGGTGCCTGCAGATTTCCCCTCCCTCACTGGTGATGTTGCAAAAGCAGATTTCCCCTCCACCCAACTTGTCGCAGCCATGCTGATCGACGTCCCAACCTACACTGGCAGAATGCCCAAAAGCTTCCTGAGTCCATGCTTGTGATGACATTGCTGCTCGTGCTCATTCTCGCGCTGCTCCGGTGGAGTAGTCCCAAAATGGCAGCAGCCACGATATAGCGTTTGCGAACGTGAGTAGATTACAGTATGTTGAAAACAATGGTCGGCCATCTCCAGTTCTTTATACCTCAGTTGGCCAATGTTCCGGTTTAGAAAAATGGTTTCGACTAATACAGTTTTCATTTGGTAGTGCAGTTTAACTGATGCCCGGCCCAGAAAGACAATTCCCATAGACGGCCACATAGAGAAGTCAGATTTGAAAATTCCTGTCGGCTCTACTTTTGGTGGGATTAACCTCATGTTGGTTTGCAATTATAATATTGACAAAGTTCCAGTGAAACTTTCTGCTTTTCATCGGCAGGTTTTCTTGTCATGGTCCTTAATTTATAAGCATAATTTTTCTCCGCACAGATATTATATATGTAATAATCGGGACATATTGTATAAAAATACTTTTCTTTTTAGAATATTGGTTCCGAAATAATATCCTATTGGTGAGCCAACTGGTAAATGCAGAGGGTCTTTTACTTAGTTTTAAGGAATTCTTATCAATTTACAAGGTCCTTGTAACACTTAAAGATTTTGCAATTGTTTTAAATGCCATTCCCGCAAGTGTTGATTTATTATTCAGGAATGTGTCAAGACCTGACCCTCAGAGCCTACCTTCCATTGACCCTGTTGACTAATCAGTAGGAAAGATTTTCTCTTTTCGTCCATTCAACAACAGGGCGATACGAACCTTGTTTCAGCAGGATGTTGTATCTATACCTTATGTCATGCCTTATTGGAATGGATTTATTGATAATATCTGTTGGAAAAAAGTTTGGATGTTGCCACACACATACCTACTTGTTAACAAAATTAAGTACGTTTCCTTTAAACTTATTCATAAATATTATCCTGCCAACCACTATATGAAGAAGTTTAAAGAAAACATCAACTCAAATTGTACCTTTTGTAATGACCACCCAGAAACAGTGTTGCATCTTTTTTGGCATTGTATTCATGTAAGAAAACTGTGGCAAGACATCAGTAGATTCATAATTGAACACATTTATGAAGATTTTACACTATTGTGGAGAGATGTGCTGCTTGGATTCTTTACCTACGATATAAATAAGCTGAAACAATTTTATGTAATTCATTTCATTCTTTTGGCCAAATTTCATATTCACAAATGTAAATTTACAATCAAAACACCACATTCTCTTACCTTACAAAAAGAAATTGAACTGTATTTTAAGACAATTAAATACTCTACTAACAAAAAATCTGTTAGAATAATAAGTGTAATTCGGTCCTTTTGTAATGTGATATTGTACCCCCTAGCGGCTAGGGCCTAGCCCAATTGTCCTTTGTATATTATTTATATATACTTGTGTTCCCACATATACTTCCTGTATTGATTTGTTGTTACCACACCCACAAAGTCAGAAGGCCCGTCTTCTCGACCAATCAGACGAGGAAGTGTGATGATACGTATGCCGGCTTACTGTTCGTAGGAAATTATTAAACAGATGAGGGAGAGTGATGACGCGTATGCCAACTGGCATGCCGGGGCAGACGACAGACATGCATTTCTGTTATTAGTGATCCATCAATGATTTGGTTATTTATTAGCTATAATAAAACCAAATATTCTAAATGCAAAGTGGTAATCCAATGTCTTATTAAAACTCAGCTAGCAAGCTTGTCATGTTTGCCCTTACTCATAGTTACTTGTCTTAACCCAAAATAGGTTTACTTCAAATCTGCATAGTCATTATTTAACTTAACATAGCCTTGCAGTCTACTCTTGGTATTTTGCAACAGTTTCTGTCTCTGTACAAATGCATTGTCTTCAACGTGTAATAATAATTAATTAATTGGACTTACGTGACACTTTTCTAGACAACTGAAGCTCTTTTATAGTATAAGGGAAAACCCAACACCCTAACCCCACTTACAAACTCTTTGTTTTGATTTATCTTATTGGCCCACCACCCTACTTTGTTTTTCTTTTTATAGATATTTGTTACTTTTACATTATTCATACACTTCACATACAGTGGCAAGAAAACTTATGTGAACCCTTTGGAATTACCTGGATTTCTGCATAAATTGGTCGTCAAATTTGATCTGATCGTCATCCAAGTCACAACAATAGACAAACATAGTGTGCTTAAACTAATAACACACAAATTATTATATTTTTCTTCTCAATATTGAATACATCATTTAAACATTCACAGTGTATGTTGAAAAAAGTATGCGAACCCCTAGGCTAATGACTTCTCCAAAAGCTATTTGGAGTCAGGAGTCAGCTAACCTGGAGTCCAATCAATGAGAGGAGATTGGAGATGTTGGTTAGAGCTGCCTTGTCCTATAAAAAACACTCACAAAATTTGAGTTTGCTATTCACACGAAGCATTACCCGATGTGAACCATGCCTTGAACAAAAGAGATCTCAGAAGACCTAAAATTAAGAATTGCTGACTTGCATAAAGCTGGAAAGGGTTACAAAAGTATCTAAAAGCCATGATGTGCTGAACTTTCTCCATTTATAGACAAATTGTCGATAAATGGAGAAAGTTCAGCACTGTTGCTACTCTCCCTAGGAGTGGCCGTCCTGCAAAGATCACTGCAAAGATCGAGTCTACGATACATAAAACACTAAACAAGAATGGTGTTCATGGGAGGACACCACAGAAGAAGCCACTTCTGTCCAAAAAAAAACATTGCTGCACATCTGAACTTTGCAAAAGTGCACCTGGATGTTCCACAGCGCTACTGGCAAAATATTCTGTGGACAGATGAAACTACAGTTGAGTTGTTTGGAAGGAACACACAACACTGGAGAAAAGAAAGGTACAGCAGACCAACATCAAAACCTCATCCCAACTGTAAGTTATGGTGGAGGGAGCATCATGGTTTGGGGCTGCTTTTCTGCCTCAGGGACTGGACAACTTGCCATCATCAACGGAAAAATGAATTCCCAAGTTTATCAAGACATTTTGCAGGAGAATGTTAGGCTGTCCGCCAATTGAAACTCAACAGAAGTTGGTTGATGAAACAGGACAACGACCCAAAACACAGAAGTAAATCAACAACAGAATGGCTTCAACAGAAAACAAAAAAAACGTCTTCTGGAGTGACCCAGTCAGAGTCCCGACCCAAGAATATTGCTGAACTGAAACAGTTTTGTAAAGAGGAATGGACCAACATTCCTCCAGACCGTTGTGCATGTCTGATTCGCAACTACATAAAACATTTGGTTGAGGTTATTGCTCCAAAGTAGGGTCAACCAGTTATTAAATCCAAGGGTTCACATACTTTTCCCACCCTGCACTGTGAATGTTTACACAGTGTGTTCAATAAAGACATGAAAAAGTACAATTGTTTGTGTGTTATTAGTTTAAGCAGACTGTTTGTCTGTTGTTGTGACCTAGATGAAGGTCAGATCAAATTGTATGACCAATTTATGCAGAAATCCAGGTATTTCCAAAGGGTTAACATACCTTTTCTTGCCACTGTACATGGTTCTTTTATACACAGTATTACATGATCGTAATGCTTACTGCTTCCAAAATAAAACTATACAAATAATGTTTCTTTGCAGGACAGGGATTGACCTGACTTTCAAGAATTACTGAATTGCTTCGCCTCTGGGTGGGCATCAGACATCTCTTCTTGTCATTTACAGTAATGCCCAGCCCGCCGGTGTGGGTCAGGAGCATCTCTCTGTCTGACAGGTCCTGGGTCCTAGTCGGGGCACAAATCAGCCAATCACCCTGGTAATTGAGGATCAACAATCCTCGGGATGTGAGAGGTGCCAGGACAGCGTCCATGCACTTTGTGAAAGTGCGGGGTGCCAAGGAGAGTCCTACGAGAAGAACCATGAATTCGTAAGCCGTCCCTTCGAAAGCGAATCGGAGGTCCTGCCAATGAGCTGGGTGAACAGGAACATGGAAGTACGCATCGCTCAGGTCCAGCATAACAAACCACTGGTCCCTGGAATGGCCTGCAACACGGGGGCTGGGGACAGCATGTGGAACCTCAGTACCTTCAAGTATCCATTGAGGTTGCGGAGGTCCAGATTTGGTCGAAACCCTCCGTCTCTTTTGGGGACCACAAAATAATGGGAGTAGAACCCACCTAGCCGTTCTGATGTCTCGATCCTGCGGATGGCACCCTTGTCCAGGAGTGAGGAGATCTCCAGCCGCAGGATTTTCTTCAGGGGGTCGGCTACCGTGGTGACACGAAGGCCCCTGAAGGACGGGGGCCGGCACCGTATTTGGAGTTGGTACCCCTCGAGCATTGTAGACAACACCCCGTGGCACGGGCCATATCCCTCTGGAGCAGGGAAAGCAGGCGAGACACTTCCATTGCTTCCCAAAGGAGCTCCTCTGTGCCCTCCTGCAGCCGGGGCAACAGAGTCTGCAGGTAGGCCTGCAGCAGCATGGCCTCGTTGGTAAGGCAGCCAAGAGAGCAGAGGGACCCATATGTGTCTTTCAAGTCTGCATCAAAGACTCTGGAGGGTCCCGGCTTCAGTCGCGGTTTCTGCCCTATAATCTCCCAGTGCGGGAGGACCATGGCAGCTATCATGGTGTCCATGGTCAGGTACTCCTGTAGGCCGAGTGACTCTGCACCTGCAACATAACTCCATGGTCCAGTCTCTTCTGTGAGTCGGAAGCGCCCCCTGGCAGAGGCCCAGCTCTCCTGCAAGGCCTCACAGAACTCAGCAGAGATGGGGACAGATGGAGAGTCATCACTGTCCACCAGTTTGATGTCCAGTGCAGTGGCTACCCGAGTGAGTAGGCTTCTCATAGCCTCTCAAGCCGCTGGGGGTGATGAAGCCCTCCTGGCGGCTTCTGATGGCCTGTCAGCCTGGTAGCCCTGCAGTGCCAGTATCGTCCCCCAGGAACAGCCCATCACTGGCCAACAGGTAACAGCTGTCATCACCATCGAAGCTATCAACTTCCGGATGCAGGGCATGCACCCTCTGTTCAAGGTGGTCCCAGCGGTCCGACTCCTGCCCCCGTCCAGGACTGGCATCAGATGGGCTCTGCCTGCGGTTGCTCCGGCCACGCTTCCTAGGAGGGGTACCTGGCTCAGTAGTGGGACTAACAGCTCGCTGATGCACCACTCCTGAGGGAGGGAGCTCATCCCCAGCCTGAGGCCGAGCCTGGCCGACCCAATCGCGCATGGCCTCCATTGGCACAGGCACAGGCGTTCTGAGAACACCACACAAAACAGGCATCCAGTAGGGCGCTCCACTGCCCTCCACATGGCTCAAACCCAGGCAGTGCATACATGAGGTATGCGGATCCCCAGGGGGGATGCCAACATCATACCTGTCACAAAGGGAAGCCATAAGCTCAGCCAAGCCAACAAGGCCACGGAGCAGGGGTCTGGCGCCCTGGGAGAGCTTATGCCGTGACTCGCTTGGAGGAATAGGAACCCGGTGAGGGATAATTACCTAGTACCTCTGCAGAAAACGGTGAAGACCCGTGTGGGACAAGCAGGCAGACAAAAAAACAGCAACCAGGTAATGGATTTGATTTATTTGTTTTATGCCAACTGCAATATTACCCGGTTGAATATCCAAGCAGTAAAAACAGCACGATTTGATGGAGTAACTCCGTTCAGGAACTCCAAAGTTAATGTCTCAATGTAGTGGAAAGCCCACCTTGACTCTTACACTCTGCAGGGGAAAGAACAAGACAAAAACCCACAGGGTAATTAGCAGGACCCAACGCGGGGAGCAGCATGTTAAAGCAATTCACAACACACACATAGAACAAGCCAGTCGGTAAGTTGTGTAAGGTAAATTAAAGTTTGTGGCAGCAAGAGCCAACATACTAGTGGATGCACATGGAGTCGTAGTGTAACACTAACGAAACACAAGTACGACAAACCATGGGCGGAAGATACAGATCAACTGTGCGCAGTGAGTGGAGCACTCAAGAGGAGGGGCTGGCCATGTGCCCAGCTGCTCCAGACAGCAAACAGCGAGTGAGTATACTTCCACGCAAGATATTATACTTATCAGTGACTTACCAAGTGAACTTCAGAAAGTTTGTACCTCAAACCATACAGATGTCCGCCGAGAAAATTAAAGAGAACGTGTGTCGCGGCCATGGGGTCTATATATAGGGGCGGACCCCAGCCGTGACACAGGTGTACACGGGAGTAAATCTCTAAATTCTCACCTCAGATGTATCCCTCTTCAGCGGAGTGATCCAATATAGTAAAACACAACCACAGATTATCCATCATATAGACCCCTTTCCAGTACGCGACACACTGACGTCACCCACAGATGTGCATGACTCTTGGCGGCAGTTAGAAAGCTATCGCAATTTGTCCCCATTTATCATACATTTAAGTTTTTATTACTTCTAAACAAAATAACTTTTGGGTTCCCATGATGTTTTGATTCTAGCATGAACAATTACTAAGATTATATTTGGTTGTGATCTTTGCACAATAACTATTTTGGCTGCTGCAGTTGTGAGCTAGAATACAAATGCTAATTGAAATAGGCTGTAGAAAAAGCTAGCCAAGGAGGCATTTTACTGGTTGAAGTTTAAGTGTTTTTTTAAAGTATAATGCAGTTGATTTGCGATTATAACACAGACATTATATTAAGTAGGACATTCATTCATACGAGCCTTAAAATCTGATTATAATCCAAAAGTGTTGTGAAAATTTCACTCATAAGCAACATTTATTTTGCTGGCATTCTATAAGAACTTCCCCATGTTCTGCCACCTACCTACGCGCATCTCCTTCGTGCGGCAATGTATGCAAACACAGAAAGGGGTCTATAGACCAGATACTCAAGTGGCGGCTCTAACAATTTAAATAAATGTCTTCAAAAATGGAAGGCAGTCGGGAGGAGGCAAGATCAGAGTGGATCATTCTATCCAATGAGTGGGCATGTGTGAACAACGGGCACAACGCCCCAAAAATTGTTTTCTTATCAAAGTTACTCAAAGTACACTCATGACAACCAAATCATTGTGAAACTTATATTCAATCAAATAAGCCACATGTAGAAAATAAACCATACATTTTTTGTTAACCAAATTCAACACTCATTGACCTCCAAACCAAAACTCCTCGCTTGGCGAGTTAAAAAAACGCCACCTGCTGGAGAAAACAGATTTTAAACCCAGTTATTCCTCTCACTTCACCGTTTCCTTTCTGGCAGAACTCCTATCCACGGTACTGGTAGGAGTATTTAGAAAGCAATCTTGTTGTATGAATTTCCGATAGTGGAAACGATGCATTTCGGATAATGGAACCTAATCAGTGCACCAACGAAGGCTGGACAAAAACTAAGGGAGCTGTGACGCATATTCGAAAACTTCTGCTATGCTCAAAAAGGTAAACTGATTTGACTTTTTTGTTATGAAACTGAGCATTTGGCCGGGGTAGGCCATCATTGTAAATAAGAATTTGTTACAGTCTTGTCTCATCGCTGCAACTGCTGTACGGACTCGGGAGAGACGACGGTCGAGAGCCGTGCGTCCTCCGAAACACAACCCAACCAAGCCGCACTGCTTCTTGACACAATGCCCACTTAACCCGGAAGCCAGCCACACCAATGTGTCGGAGGAAACACCGTACACTTGGCGACCATGTCAGCGTGCACTGCACCTGGCCCGCCACAGGAGTCGCTAGTGCGCAATGGGACAAGGACATCCCTGGCGGTCAAACCCTCCCCTAATCCGGACGACGCTGGGCCAATTGTGCGCCGCCCCATGGGTCTCCCGGTCGCGGCCGGCTGCGACAGAGCCTGGACTCGAACACAGAATCTCTAGTGGCACAGCTAGCATTGCGATGCCTTAGAACACTGCGCCAAGAATTTGATCACAGGCCCAAGAATTTGTTCTTAACTGACTTGCCTAGTTAAGTAAAGGTGAAATAAATATCACAGAACTCTTCCATAACTTTGACTCACTGCTTAATCCCTCAGGCCCCAAAGATTCAGGTACTTTACAAAAGTATTATAACCTTAGTATAATGACTGTCACTGAACAGGATAGAATAGACAAATATTTTACTGACAGCACTGAACTCTTCCACAACCTAGACTCACTGTTGATTCCCCCCGAGGACAGGTTAAGACTGTGTCACTAAATATGATAATAAGCTCGACAAAGGACTAAGCTTTCCCATTGTTTCCCCTGTAGGTACGTACAACCTGTAGGATATGAATGATAGTATTGTTTACATAGGTAGGCCTATATCCCTAAGCCCTGAATGGCAGTATTACCATGTATTCCCTCTGTGATTTTTCCTTATCTCCCATCAGCCTCCCTGTTAATGACAGTAATAATACATTGCTATTATGTATGGTGGTGTTTAGCTTGTAGACCTCTGCTCTGACAAACAGGGGGGATGTTCATGTTGTCGCAGTGGTAGAGGACTACACTGACTGGCAGCTACATGCCCCCCTGGGTCACCAAATTAGATGCTAGCTTGCTTGCTAGGCAGAACAGGCTGGGTGTGTGACAAGCAAGGCAGACTCTGTGAATGAATGCAGAGCAGACAACTGAACACAACCACAGGTGATTCTAGTTGAATATAAATTGTGCAGTGACAAGGAAAGAGAAAATTATAGTGCTACCTTACTGCTTGCTTTCACCAATGCCATTATAGCCCATGTATTGGATTCGTTTTTGGAAATGTAATGTCATTCCCAGACGTTTCCACCCAAATACGCAAAGAGTCTGGTGGACCAATGAGTCAAACTTGGAGAAACTCCTGGTGCATATGCAGTCTTAATGGTCTTAATTTACCAATAATCTCCCACAACACCTTCCCCCTCACCCTCCCCTGTATATGTCTTGTGCAGCTCGCAGTCGTATAATTTACCAAAATGAAATGATAATTACTTTACTCAGTTGTTCAATCTAATAGTAATCTATGTTCACTCCCATTAAGGCAAACTTTGAATTGTTGAAATCCCAGGCTTATATGTGCTGTGCGCAATAGGCTGGGGATGAGGTTATTGGTAATGCAATAGTCTAATGTACTTTGACTTGCGATGTTAGCTTAGGTGAGAGTAGTTTGTGTGTTTTTTAGTCCTTTTGTTTTCTTCACTCATTTCAGATGCCCTTCCCATTGAACTACAAGCACAGTCAGAGAACTGTGTTAAAGCACAAGAACTTGAAAATCTAGTTCAGTCCACGCAGCCGTAAGGTGCGTTGTCGGGTAGAGAAGCCTGTGGAGGTACCACAACCATCAGACCGTGAGACGGAAGTGGGAAAGCTGCCCCAAGACCTCCCGACACGATACCGGAGTCCAAGTTCAAAGACCTGTCTGTTTTTAACTTCAACTCCTCCTCCCAAGACTCGGGCTCCTCCTTTCCTCAGAGAGCGACTAACGATGAGAAGAACAAGGTGGCAACTAAGCCAAGAAATGGTGGTGTCAGGAAGCCTGCAGCCTGGCAGAAACCAACAACACGTAAAGAAACCAAGCAGAAGATCAAGATGCAGAGGTTGGAGGCGATCAACCGGCAGTGGGGCTTTGGTGGAGAAGGAGATGTCAGAGAGGAAGGAGAGCAGGTCATACACCAGCCCCTCTCAGCTAGATAAGCTCTCTGCTAAACACCTCAAACAAAATGAGAAATCTACTACAAAGCCAGTTCTATTCTCTCATCCCAAGCACACTCCCAAACGATCCTGTGCAGAAGAGAAAAACCTTTCACAGAGTACCCCGCAAAAAACAAGGTGTCTCCCGGCCAGGGTAGATGTCAGACGGGAGAGGGTCCCACTCCCAGCTCTGCCTACCATGTTGACAGCCCCAGACAGAAGGACCACCACCAGCACCAGGAGATCCAGAGGAGGAGAGCACCAGAGGGGCAGCAGCCCTTGTTCCCCGGCCCCCCTGGGGAAGACATCTCCAGGGAGAGTCTCACAGAGCAGCCCAGCTGTTGTGAAAAGAAACCACAAGGGATAGACACCCCTGCACCTGGCTGCTATAAAGGTGAGATTAACAGGACATGTTTCACAGGGTCTGGGTCAGTTCTTAAGAGAGATGGCAAAATACCCTCCAAACACAGCAGTTGATCTCAGGCTGATCCCAGACCTGCTGCTTTTATCAATCATTCCCAGGTTCAGTTATTAGAGACAGGTGAACATGCCCTCCAAACACAGCAGCTGATCCCAGACCTGCTGCTATTATCAATCAGGGTTACAGGCCAAGAGTCAGTTACTAGAGACATGTCAACATGTGCTCTACACAGCAGCAGCTGATCCCCGACCTGGTGCTATTCTCAACCATTCACAGCGTTGGAACATTGATTACCTTGTGGAGGATCCAGGCAGGGATTACAGCCGTGTTTACAGGGCTTATGTTAAGCTCCCCACTATTCTCCCAGGGCTGAGAAAGGAAGGGAATGCTTGTCTGATCAGCTAAGAGTAGTACTATGGGCAATGAGAGAACCACAGTACAACCAGGAGCGATTTAGAAAGTCAGATTTAAGCCAGATTCAAAAGGCACTCAGAAAACCTTAAACTACAAAAAAATACAAGAGTAGTATTGTCACACCCTGATCTGTTTCATCTGTCTTGTGCTTGTCTCCACCCCCACCCCCCACCCCCCACCAGGTGTCTCCCATTTGTCTTCATTATCTCCTGTGTGTTTATACCTACGTTTTCTGTTTGTCTGTTTCCAGTTCATCTTGTCCCGTCAAGTCCTACCAGCGTGTTCGCTGTGCTCTAGTTCTGACCCTGCCTGCCGTCCCGTACCTGCCTGACTCTGATTTGGATTACGACTCTGTCTACATTGAGTTACCTTTTGCCTGCCCCTTGTACTATAATAAACTCTGAGACTCGTACTATCCACCTCCTGTGTCAGCATCTGGGTCTTAGCCTGAGCTGTTATAGTTTGAATTAGAGCGTACGAGTCTCAGAGTTTATTACAGTACAAAGGGCAGGCAAAGAGTCGTACTCCAAATCAGTCAGGCAGGTACAGGACGGCAGACAAAGAGTCGTAATCCAAATCAGTCAGGCAGGTACAGGACGGCAGACAAAGAGTCGTAATCCAAATCAGAGTCAGGCAGGTACAGGACGGCAGGCAGAAAGGTCAGAACTGGGAAGACTAGGAAAAACTAGAGCACAGGAAACACACAGGTAGGACAACATGAACAGACAAACAGAAAACGCAGGTATAAATACACATGAGATAATGAGGACAAATGGGAGACACCTGGTGGGGGGTGGAGACAAACACAAGACAGGTGAAACATATCAGGGTGTGACAAACATAAAACCTGGTGGAATATGTCTCTCATCTCATTTCTGACTATGTCCCAAATTGCACCCTATTCCCTATATAGGGCACACGAAGATCCTGGTTGTGTGAAGGGCATGTTCTCATGTCTCTAATAACTGACTCTGTACCTGAGAACCCGATTTGATAACAGCTGCAGGGACCATGATGCCTGTGTAGGATAAGTTTGGATCAGCTAATGTGTTTGGATGGCATGTTCACATGTCTCTTAAAAACTCACCCTAAACCTGTGGCTTGTCTCACCCATCTGTCCACCCCACAGGGAGATGTGGAGACAGTGAAGGAGCTCCTAGACCAGGGGGCTGACCCCAACCTGAAAGACAACGCTGGATGGACCCTACTGGTGAGTGAAGCCTCATCTCCCTCAGTCTTCCTGTCTAGACAGCAAAATACAACGATGTTGTTATAGCATGCCAGTCTTTAACTTTGTCCTGCTGGATACAAGAGCTGTTATACTTAAGCATATTTCTAATCTATGATTGTCTTTTTAACGAACTCACTGAATATCTACCATAAATATTCAAGTGAAATGTACCTTTATTTGTAATGTTATCAGTGCTAGTGATGTAGTTATTACATAGTAATATGATGCAGCAGGGATCATCCACTAGATTTAGCCGCGTGCCCATTTTGTTCTTGAGCAGATGGTTGGGGGGCTGGAACATAATTACAAATTATTTGTAGACTGGAAATTGACAGCAAGAAGCCCAAACCGATATAATATACAGTTTGTAATAGAAATTATGCAATTACCGAAGTATGTAGTTGCCCTATACTGACGTTTATAAACCTGGTAGTTTGGATACTGGCTGCTGATTGGCTAAAACAGGATTTAGCCGTATGTATGTGAGACTGTATGCCATGACTATGATGTTTAGCCTTTTTACCTTGATAGCATTGCGCCTTTTCACCTCGATAAAATGGCTACATCAACAATAGTTCTACATGCCGATGTAGAAAATAAGCGTTTAGATGAACTTGAGAGAAATCGAAACTAAAATAACACAGTGAAACAAACAAAGTTGCACTTTCCTGCTTCATTGATTGGTGTGCAGAAGTAGGGATTCATTGAGTTGGGGAATACAACAAAAAGTTTGGCATGGAATATACAGAACGACACCGAATTCACAACGAGCAACAATGTGTTTGAAGACGTAATTAAAAAGTTGAGGAAAGAGGGGCGCGACAACTGCCCACCACGCAGCCATAACTGAATTTTCAACACGACATGCAGCTCATCAAACAATCCAAGGCTCTGGACACTGAAACACCTGAGGGTTTGGTGAACAAAGTGTGGTTTGATGTTCAACTTAATTTTGGGCGAAGGGGAAGGAGGGAGAACGTTTTCTTAAAATGGACTGATTTAAAATATGTACAGACATGGTTTTTACATCAATGTAATGTACGTTTGCTAGCTAGCCTGTGGTTATGTTTCACAGCAACCAGTCTAGCAACACAACTTTTGTCCGGACTACTTTTTCTGGCGGAATGTATTTATGAATTTATTAAAGCAAAATGTTCAATTTAGATGTGTCGTTCCTTGCCTTGCTGTGTTGGCAACCGGTTTATAAAAGCAATAAGACACCTCGGGGGGGGGGGGGGTTAGTGGTACAGTATAGGGTTAGTGGTACATCAAATCTATGGAATAACACATATGGAATCATGTAATATATATAAAAAAGTGTTAAACAAATCAAAATATATTTTGGATTCTTCAAAGTAGCCACCCTTTGCCTTGATGACAGCTTTGCACACTCTTGGCATTCTCTCAACCAGCTTCACCTGGAATGATTTTCCAACAGTCTTGAAGGAGTTCCCACATATGCTGAGCACTTGTTGCCTGCTTTTCCTTCACTTTGCGGTCCAACTCATCCCAAACCATCTCAATTGGGTTAAGGTCGGGTGATTGTGGAGTCCAGGTCATGTGATGCAGCACTCCATCTCTCTCCTTGGTTGAATAGCCCTTACACACCATGGAGGTGTGTTGGGTCATTGTCCTGTTGAAAAACAAATGATAGTCCCACTAAGCGCAACCCAAATGGGATGGCATGCTGTGGTAGCCATGCTGGTTAAGTGTGCCTTGAATTCTAAATAAATCACAGACCGTGTCACCAGCATAGCACCCCCTCACATCACCTCCTCCATGCTTCACGGTAGGAACCACACATGTGGAGATCATCCGTTTACCTACACTGCGTCTCACAAAGGCACGTGATTGCCACCAGTCTAATATCCATTGCTCGTGTTTCTTGTCCCAAGTTGATGTTGAGATGTGTCTGTTACTTGAACTCTGTGAAGCATTTATTTGTGCTGCAATTTCTGAGACTGCTAACTCTAATGAACTTATCCACTGCAGCAGAGGTAACTCAGGGTCTTCCTTTCCTGTGGCGGTGTCACGTCCCGACCCTAGCAAGATGTCATTTTCTATAGTAGAGGTCAGGGCGTGACAGGGGGTGTTTTGTGTTTTTATATGTTTTCTATTTCTATGTTTGTGTTCTAGGTTTTCTATTTCTATGTTTTTTTTTTGGGGTTGATCTCCAATTGGAGGCAGCTGGTCCTCATTGTCTCTGATTGGAGATCATATTTAAGTAGGGGTTTTTCTTCCTGGGTTTTTGTGGGTAGTTTTCCGTTTTGTCTATGTACCTGACGGAACTGTTGGCTGTCATTTTTGTTATTTTGTTTAAGTGTTAACATTAAAAGGAAATATGAGCACTTTACACGCTGTGTCTTGGACCCCTTTATACGACCCATGTTACAGAACTACCCACCATGATTGGATCAAGCAGCGTGCCCGGGCTGAAATGGACACCTGGTCACATAGTGAGTGGACGGAGAGGAGAAATTGGACCTGGGGCCAGGTAATCGAGAGATACCGGAGCCTACCTGGGAAGAACGAGAGGCAGCCCCAAAACATTTTTGGGTGGGGGGCACACGGGTAGTTTGGCTGGGCCAGGGGTGAGGCCTGAGTCAACTCCCCGTGCTTTTTGTGGTGAGCATGTGCCTGCCTCTCGCACTCTCTCTCCAGTGCGCCTCTATAGCACAGTACGTCCTGTGCCTGCTCCTCGTGCTCTCCCTCCAGTGCGCCTCCAGAATCCAGTACGTCCTGTGCCTGTTCTTCACACTCTCCCTCCAGTGCATCCATAATCCATAACCCAGTACAGCCGGTGCCTGCTTTGAGCACTCGGTCCTCAGTGCGTCTCCCCAGTCCGGTGAGACCGGTTCCTGCTCCACGTACAAAGCCTCCAGTGATAATCGATGGTCCAACGCCTGTAGAGATGATCCATGGCACTAAACCTCTAGTGATGATCTATGGCCCGGAGCCTGTAGGGATATTCCATGGCACGAAGCCTGAAGAGGTAATCCATGGCCTGGAACCTGAAGAAATAATCCTTGGCAAAAAGCCTGGAGGGATTATAAATGGTCCGGAGCCTGTAGGGATAAACCATGGCACGAAGCCTGTAGGAATAATCCATGGCCCGGCACCTGTAGAGATAATCCATGGTAAGAAGCCTCCAGTGATGATCCTTGGCGCGGAACCTGTAGAGATGATCCATGGCATGGAGCCAGCAGCAACGGTCATTAGTCCGGAACCTATGATGACGCCTCCCAGTCCGGAGCCTCCGGCGACAATTTTCCGTCCAGAGCCTCCGGCGACAATTTTCCGTCCGGAGCCTCCGGCGACACTTTTCCGTCCGGAGCCTCCAGCGACGCGACGCTCTTCAGTCCAGAGCCTCCAGCGATGCGACGCTCTTCAGTCCGGAGCCTCCAGCGATGCTCCCCAGTCAGTCCGGAGCCTCCAGCGACGCTCCCCAGTCAGTCCGGAGTCTTCAGCGGCAGTCCGCAGCCCGGAGTCTTCAGCGGCGGCCTGCAGCCCGGAACCTCCAGCAATGATCTACAGTCCGGTTCCTTCGACGACGATCCACGGTCAGGTGGTAATAAAGCAGAAAGATCAGTGGGTGGAGCGGGGAGTACGCCCCGAACCGGAGCCGCCTCCTATGCTGGAGGTTAAGGTTATGTGGACTGCATTTGAGCCGCCATAGACAATTATCACCCTCCCTACCCTCCCTTTTGTTTTGTGTTTTTTTTGTTGGTTTGTTGCATTCGGAGTCTGCACCTTTAGGGGGGGTACTGTCACATCCTGACCCTAGTAAGATGTCATTTTCTATAGTAGAGTAGGTCAGGGGGTGTTTTGTGTTTTTCTATGTTTTCTATTTCTATGTTTGTTCTAGGTTTTCTATTTCTATGTTGTTTTTTGGGTTGATCTCCAATTGGAGGCAGCTGGTCCTCGTTGCCTCTGATTGGAGATCATATTTAAGTAGGGGTTTTTCTTCCTGAGTTTTTGTGGGTAGTTGTTTTCCGATTTGTCTATGTACCTGACGGAACTGTTGGCTGTCGTTTTTGTTATTTTGTTTAAGTGTTATCATTAAAAGGAAATATGAGCACTTTACACGCTGCGCCTTGGTCCCCTTTATACGACCCATGTTACAGGCGGTCCTCATGAGAGACAGTTTCATCATAGCACTTGATGGTTTTTCTGACTGCACTTGGAGAAACTTTAAAAGTTCTTGAAATTTTCCAGATTGACTAACCTTCATGTCTTAAAGTAATGATTAACTATTTCTCTTTACTTATTTGAGCTGTTCTTTCCATAATATGAACTTGATCTTTTACCAAATAGGGCTATCTTCTGTATACCACCTATACCTTGTCACAACACAACTGATTGGCTCAAACTCATTAAGATGAAATAAATTCCTTACAAATTAACTTTTAACAAGGTGCACCTGTTAATTGAAATGCATTCCAGGTGACTACCTCATGAAGCTGGTTGAGAGAATGCCAAGAGTGTGCATAGCTGTCATCAAGGCAAAAGCTGGCTACTTGAAGAATCTCAAATATAAAATATATTTTGATTTGTTTAACACTTTTTTGGTTACTACATGATTCCATGTGTTATTTCATGGTTTTGATGGCTTGACAATTATTCAACAATGTAGAAAATAGTACAAATAAAGGAAAACCCTTGAATTAGTAGGTGTCGCCAAACTTTTGACTGGTACTGTATATGGTATGTAATAACGCTCTTGTGTTTCACCATGAAGCGTATAACCTGGGCCACCAGTGTGTAGTGGAGGTGTTGGTTAGGAGAGGGGTGCTGTTGAACACACCAGGCAATGAGAACGACTCTCATATACTTGACGCTGTCAACACGGAGCTTCACAGAGCGTTTTGTGAGTATGGATAGAATAGAGAAGATGTTTATTTGTCCATTCTTTTGCACAGAAATTCTTTGTTTACCCTCACAGGCGTAGAGGTCCTATGTAATTTTGCATTCAAGTCATTTAACAGACGCTCTTATCCAGAGCCCCTTAAAGGAGCAATTAGGGTAATGTGCCTTGCTCAAGGGCACATCAACATATGTTTTACATAGTCAGCTCGGGGATTCGAACCAGCAACCTTTCGGTTACTGGCCCAACGCTCTAACTGCTAGGCTACCTGCAATACCTGCAACCCCAAGAAAAAATACCTGTCTCTTTTCATGCTGACTTAATCTAAAATCATTCACCTGAAGTCAGCATGAAAAGAGACTGAGGTAGTGATAATTTTTCTTGTAGCATGATGTGCACTAGATGGATAACTACAATCACACAGTAGGTGACACTCATTGGTTGTTGGATGGTGAAGTGTTATGACCTCATAATGTACAGACCAATGGAGCGCGGCTGAGGCATTTTGGTGTGTGTTGAGACAGGACAGTCATTAATGGAGAGCTGGAGGAGCAATTGCTTTATTTTTCTCTTTTTCTGCCTCCTCCCGCCCTGCTTCTCTTTTTCCTTCCTGCTTCTCTTTTTCCTTCCTTCCTTCCTTCCTTCCTTCCTTCCTTCCTTCCTTCCTTCCTTCCTTCCTTCCTTCCTTCCTTCCTTCCTTCCTTCCTTCCTTCCTTCCTTCCTTCCTTCCTTCCTTCCTTCCTTCCTTCCTTCCTTCCTTCCTTCCTTCCTTCCTTCCTTCCTTCCTTCCTTCCTTCCTTCCACCATTCCCCCCTCTCTTCTCTCTCCTCCTTCTATCCCTTCTACAATATATTTTCGCCCTCCATCTCCCCCCCATATTTCCTTTCTCTCTCCTTCCTTCTCTTTTCCCCACTCATCACATTGATGTGCTGTAGTGGTTGGCGCCCGGGGCCTTGGCGACGGAGGTTAGCGACAGCAGATTTACTCAGGTTTATCCTACCTGCCTGCTAGTTGTCTGCAAGGCAAAAGAGACCGGTTCCCAGACAATCTGTCATGATGCCACAAGACAAATGCAACCCTTGCCCGTCACACACTATCAATTAATCTAGCCTCCACACAAACGCAGGGATGCACACATGCTGCTGCGCGATAACACACACACACATACCCCCTGGCTCTCTAAGTCAGAAATTATTTCCCTGAAGGCTGGGTTGGAGACAGAGAACCAGTGCCATTCCTACTGGATTGATTGCCACACAGAGCTGCACAGTGAGGGGAAGAAGATTTCTCTGTGGCCATGTCCACTTTGAGATCGTCCATCTTGATAGTGCCTGCCTCAACCCAGCTCTGCATCTGCAACATTGGACAGACTGTCTTCGTTGTTTGTGGATTTAGATTACTTGGAAAGTGTGTGTTTGTCACGGATGGAGGCACATGTCTTCTCTGTCAATACAGATGACATAGTCTCTCTAGACTCAGAAATAGTTTGGATATGCAACAAAAATACACACTTCTATATGTGTGAAATAGGAAATATTAAAGCACCCACCAAATTATGATTATAGACAGACGATATCTGAGGCTACAGATGACATGCTCCTCTCCCGGCACTCCCAGACAAGGTGTTTTGGAGTGTTCACAGCTGTTCGCCTTGCTTCCCCAGCTGCACATAGAGCTGGACACATTCATGCATCTGGTGTTTCTGGTGACTCTTCTGTCTGTCAATGGCTTGGCTTGGATCCTCACACATTATGTATGCATCAGGATCAATAAAATAGGATTTCAATGGGGTATCTACTTACATATAAAACATTTGGCCTGTTCATTTATAGCAGGATTTGTCATATGTAAATGGGGGAAGTTTGAACAAATTTTAGGACAGAACTCTTTGCACTGTGTACAGTATGTGTGAAACTCTGAATTGATCAATTAATACATTTTCCCTCATCAATATGGAAGGCTTGGTTTCAGTGGTTACCCACACCCCTAATGCCTCGATCAGACCAACAGCGTTATTGTATTTTGGTACACCAGAAGTACATTCATTTCCAATGGAACGCTGCGTTTGCAATGTGTTCTGTGTGGTGCGTAGGTTGGATTTAATTCACTTGTATGAGTAACCTTGACAGAAATAGTAGCAAAAGGTGAATGTCAGTCTGATCGAGGCATTGGAGACACACAACAGCTGCCCAAAACACTTTCCATGCCTTTAACTTTTATTTAGCTACTTCGTTGGTGTGCTGTTCCATAAACCAAAACGATGCACTTCCTTTCAGTGTGTGTATGTGTGTTTGTTTGTGTGTGCGGGCGTTGTGTGTTTGTAGGTGTGTGCCTATCTGTGTGTATATATATATGTGTGTGAGAGTTTGTGTATCTATCAGTGTGTATGGGGGGTTTTGAATCCAAATGAAATATTTTATGGACCAGTGGACCTATTAATTGTCCCCCAGGTGTTATCTTTGCTGACGCCTAATCTTTAGGCACCAACCCGTTCTGCTTCTCCCCTCTCTTCTCCTCCTTTTCCTCATCCCTCCTTCTTCCCCTCCTTCAGGAACGTGCTGTTTCACATTGTCTTCAGTGTCTCTACGCTGCGCTGCTGCACACTGGATTCGCATAGCCCGTGTGTTCTTGTATCATATTGTCACCAATGAGCGAGTTCATGTTACCATGATCCATGCCTGTGTAACCCTAATCTCCACATCCAGAAAATCTGTATTTCATGCAGGCCAGCTACTAGATGGCAAAGGGTATGTCATGAGATATAAGTATAACCATTGATTAGTGTCAGGATACAGTATTTTGTATGGTTTGTCTGGTTTAAGTCTGACAAACTGTCTATCTCTGTCTCACAGGAATATGTTTGGTCTTCGTCCTGTGGACTATGCTGTGAACTCAGGCAATCCTTCAGTCAGCCTCTGAAGGATCCCAACTCCCCTCTCAGTCCTCCACCCAACCTCAGTAAGGTATGGCCATCAGCCCAACACTGTTCTCAGATAAAATCAATGTTACATTAACGATTTACTAAATGTACTTTTCCCCAATGTACAATACAACTATGAACAAAGGAGTCTAAAGGAGTTGTGGTATTGTGGGTAGTGTTTTAACTGGTCTCTGAAAAATATATATTTTTCTCAACGGGCCTGTATAAATTAAGGTTCCCCCCCAAAAATCGATGTAATATTTGAGTTGGTCTGTCTACAGTCTATTGTGTTTCAGGCCAGTGATGGGGTGAGACGGAAGGAACAGTTGGTAGTATTGGGCAGTAAACTGTCCCAACATAACCAGCTGGCCAAACTGGGAATCCCCCTGGGAGGAAAGAGGGCTGATGCCTTCTCTTGCTCAGGTAACTTACCTGTCCACTTCAACCTGCTAGAGCACATTTGTTACCTTAACTGTATCTGGGATGATCTCATCACAACCAAAGATAGTCTAACCATAGTGCTTAGATACTACCGGAAATCAAAGACAGTTTTAGTAGTGTGAAAGGAATCGTTGCAAAATCGTTTCTCATACAGGTACATGATGATACAGATGTCCCTTATATGTTTCTTGGAGATTTGCAAATCCTAGTAGTAGAGAGCAACAGAGAAGGCAGTTTGTCAGGTCTCTGGTAATGGCAGTTAGAACAGGGAACATGGCTGAATGCCTGTAAAGTAATTGAAGTCATTTCTCATAAGCTGTTTGTGACTTCTGTTGTGATGAACATTAGACTACAGTATTCAAATGAACGGAAAATGGAAGTGTCTCTCTGTGTCTCAAAGTCTGTCTTTAGGGCTTTGGGTAGTAAAGACTTTAGTGTCTGAGTGTCTCCTATTATTTAAAGTGAAGGCAGAGCAAAGCTCCACAGCATGTAAACCATAGAATTTAGCCCAGAGATACAATTAAGGTCATTTTGCAGATTGTCAGCCACAGAGCCTTGTTGACTGAAGAGGCAATAAGAATGTCTTACATTTTTTATTAGAAGAAAGTCACATTATCTAAGCCTGTTGTGAATGGGGGTGATTATACCCACGTCTGTGTTGCAATCACTCACAACAAAGACATTGCACGACACTACCAAGCTTTTTATTTAAATAATGTTCTGGAGTATTCTATTAAACTTTTATTCAACTGTCTATTTCTATTCATTGGAACATATTGTGAATGGTAGCTCTTCAATGAAATCCAGTTTTCTCCCATTCCTCCAGTCACCCATGTGGTGGTACCAGACGGGCCGATGCCCACCACCCTGTTCTCTCTCCTGGGTCTCCTGAACGGTTGCTGGGTCCTCAACTTCAGCTGTAAATAACCTAAGGCCCAATAAAATCTGCTTTGCAGAGAATGAGGATGGAATCACGGAATCCAGACATTAAAACGGACTTCAACAATATTCCAAAATGTATTGAACTGAACAAAATACATGTAAAGTGTTGGTCCCATTTTTTTATGAGCTGAAATAAAACATCCCAGAAATGTTCCATACGCACAAAGCTTATTTCTCTTGAATTTTGAGCACAAATTTGTTTACATCCCTGCTAGTAAGCATTTCTCCTTTGCCAAGATAATCCATCCACCTGACAGGTGTGGCATATCAAGAAGCTGATTAAACAGCATGATCATCACACAGGTGCAGCTTGTGCTGGGGACAATAAAAAGCTACTCTAAAATGTGCAATTTTGTCACACAACACAATGCCACAGATGTTTCAAGTTTTGAGGGAGTGTGTAATTGGCATGCTGATTGCATTAATGTCCACCAGAGCTGTTGCCAGAGAATTGAATGTTAATTTCTCTACCATAAGCCGCCACCAATGTCATTTTAGAGAATTTGGCAGTACATCCAACCGGCCTCACAACCTCAGACCGTGTGTAACCACGCCAGCCCAGGATATTCACATCCGGCTTCTTCACCTGTAGGATCGTTTGAGGGGGGAGGGGGGTGCTGAAGAGAATTTGTCTGTAATAAAGCCTTTTTGTGGGGAAAATATCATTCTGGTTGACTGGGCATGTCTCCTCAGTGGGTGGACCTGCCTCCCAAGTGGGTGGGTCTATGCCCACCAATGGCTGTGCCCCTGCCTAGTCATGTGAAATCAATAGATTAGGGCCTAATTTATTTATTTAAATTGACTGATTTCCGTCTATGAACGATAACTCCCCAAGTCCAGAACAGATTATGGGAGGCGCACAGTACTACATGGAACTCTATTCCACATGAAGTTACTGATGCAAGCAGTAAAAATGTATTTAAAAAATACACATGGTATAACGGGGACTGTGAAGCAACACAAACATAGGCACAGACACATGGATACACACATGATAACATATACACACGTCGACATGGATTTTGTACTGTAGATATGTGGTGGAGTAGGGGAATGAGGGCACACAGTGTGTTGTGAAATCTGTGAATGTATTGTAATGTTTTTAAAATGGTATAAGCTGCATTCATTTTGCTGGACCCCAGGAAGGGTAGCTGCTGCCGTGGCAAACTCAGTTAAATCTTTTAAAATGTTGGAAGTTGAATTCATATTTTTGTTCAGTGTGTGTATACAGTGGGGCAAAAAAGTATTTAGTCAGCCACCAATTGTGCAAGTTCTCCCACTTAAAAAGATGCGAGAGGGCTGTAATTTTCATCATAGGTACACTTCAACTATGACAGACAAAATGAGATTTTTTTTCTCCAGAAAATCACATTGTAGGATTTTTTATGAATTTATTTGCAAATTATTGTGGAAAATAAGTATTTGGTCAATAACAAAAGTTTATCTCAATACTTTGTTATATACCCTTTGTTGGCAATGACACAGGTCAAACGTTTTCTGTAAGTCTTCACAAGGTTTTCACACACTGTTGCTGGTATTTCGGCCCATTCCTCCATGCAGATCTCCTCTAGAGCAGTGATGTTTTGGGGCTGTCGCTGGGCAACATGGACTTTCAACTCCCTCCAAAGATTTTCTATGGGGTTGAGATCTGGAGACTGGCTAGGCCACTCCAGGACCTTGAAATGCTTCTTACGAAGCCACTCCTTCATTGCCCGGGCGGTGTGTTTGGGATCATTGTCATGCTGAAAGACCCAGCCACGTTTCATCTTCAATGCCCTTGCTGATGGAAGGAGGTTTTCACTCAAAATCTCACGATACATGGCCCCATTCATTCATTCTTTCCTTTGCACGGATCAGTCGTCCTGGTCCCTTTGCAGAAAAACAGCCCCAAAGCATGATGTTTCCACCCCCATGCTTCACAGTAGGTAACTCACGACGAGTTGAGTTTTTACCAAAAAGTTATATTTTGGTTTCATCTGACCATATGACATTCTCCCAATCCTCTTCTGGATCATCCAAATGCTCTCTAGCAAACTTCAGACGGGCCTGGACATGTACTGGCTTAAGCAGGGGGACACGTCTGGCACTGCAGGATTTGAGTCCCTGGCGGCGTAGTGTGTTACTGATGGCAGGCTTCGTTACTTTGGTCCCAGCTCTCTGCAGGTCATTCACTAGGTCCCCCCGTGTGGTTCTGGGATTTTTGATCACCGTTCTTGTGATCATTTTGACCCCACGGGGTGAGATCTTGCGTGGAGCCCCAGATCGAGGGAGATTATCAGTGGTCTTGTATGTCTTCCATTTCCTAATAATTGCTCCCACAGTTGATTTCTTCAAACCAAGCTGCTTACCTATTGCAGATTCAGTCTTCCCAGCCTGGTGCAGGTCTACAATTTAGTTTCTGGTGTCCTTTGACAGCTCTTTGGTCTTGGCCATAGTGGAGTTTGGAGTGTGACTGTTTGAGGTTGTGGACAGGTGTCTTTTATACTGATAACAAGTTCAAACAGGTGCCATTAATACAGGTAACGAGTGGAGGACAGAGGAGCCTCTTAAAGAAGAAGTTACAGGTCTGTGAGAGCCAGAAATCTTGCTTGTTTGTAGGTGACCAAATACTTTTTTCTACCATAATTTGCAAATAAATTCATAAAAAATCCTACAATGTGATTTTCAGGATTTTTTTTCCTCATTTTGTCTGTCATAGTCTGTCATACCTATGATGAAAATTACAGGCCTCTCTCATCTTTTTAAGTGGGAGAACTTGCACAATTGGTGGCTGTCTAAATACTTTTTTGCCCCACTGTATATGTGTGTGTATACACACAGTTGAAGTCAGAAGTTTACATACACCTTAGCCAAATACATTTAAAATACGTTTTTCACAATTCCTGACATTTAATCCTAGTAAGATTTCCCTTTCTTACGGCAGTTAGGATCACCACTTTCTTTTAAGAATGTGAAATGTCAGAATAATAGAGAGAATTATTTATTTCAGCTTTTATTTCTTTCATCACATTCCCAGTGGGTCAGAAGTTCACATACACTCAATTAGTATTTGGTAGCATTGCCTTTAAATTGTTTAACTTGGATCAAACATTTCGGGTAGCCTTCCACAACCTTCCCACAATAAGTTGGGTGAATTTTGGCCCATTCCTCCTGACCGAGCTGGTGTATCTGAGTCAGGTTTATAGGCCTCCTTGCTTGCACATGCTTTTTCAGTTCTGTCCACATACACTGCTCAAAAAAATAAAGGGAACACTTAAACAACACAATGTAACTCCAAGTCAATCACACTTCTGTGAAATCAAACTGTCCACTTACGAAGCAACACTGATTGACAATAAATTTCACATGCTGTTGTGCAAATGGAATAGACAACAGGTGGAAATTATAGGCAATTAGCAAGACACCCCCAATAAAGGAGTGGTTCTGCAGGTGGGGACCACAGACCACTTCTCAGTTTCTATGCTTCCTGGCTGATGTTTTGGTCACTTTTGAATGCTGGCGGTGCTTTCACTCTAGTGGTAGCATGAGACGGAGTCTACAACCCACACAAGTGGCTCAGGTAGTGCAGCTCATCCAGGATGGCACATCAATGCGAGCTATGGCAAGAAGGTTTGCTGTGTCTGTCAGCGTAGTGTCCAGAGCATGGAGGCGCTACCAGGAGACAGGCCAGTACATCAGGAGACGTGGAGGAGGCCGTAGGAGGGCAACAACCCAGCAGCAGGACCGCTACCTCCGCCTTTGTGCAAGGAGGAGCAGGAGAAGCACTGCCAGAGCCCTGCAAAATGACCTCCAGCAGGCCACAAATGTGCATGTGTCTGCTCAAACGGTCAGAAACAGACTCCATGAGGGTGGTATGAGGGCCCGATGTCCACAGGTGGGGGTTGTGCTTACAGCCCAACACCGTGCAGGACGTTTGGCATTTGCCAGAGAACACCAAGATAGGCAAATTCGCCACTGGCGCCCTGTGCTCTTCACAGATGAAAGCAGGTTCACACTGAGCACGTGACAGACGTGACAGAGTCTGGAGATGCCGTGGAGAACGTTCTGCTGCCTGCAACATCCTCCAGCATGACCGGTTTGGCGGTGGGTCAGTCATGGTGTGGGGTGGCATTTCTTTGGGGGGCCGCACAGCCCTCCATGTGCTCGCCAGAGGTAGCCGGACTGCCATTAGGTACCGAGATGAGATCCTCAGACCCCTTGTGAGACCATATGCTGGTGCGGTTGGCCCTGGGTTCCTCCTAATGCAAGACAATGCTAGACCTCATGTGGCTGGAGTGTGTCAGCAGTTCCTGCAAGAGGAAGGCATTGATGCTATGGACTGGCCCGCCCGTTCCCCAGACCTGAATCCAATTGAGCACATCTGGGACATCATGTCTCGCTCCATCCACCAACGCCACGTTGCACCACAGACTGTCCAGGAGTTGGCGGATGCTTTAGTCCAGGTCTGGGAGGAGATCCCTCAGGAGACCATCCGCCACCTCATCAGGAGCATGCCCAGGCGTTGTAGGAAGGTCATACACGCACGTAGAGGCCACACACACTACTGAGCCTCATTTTTACTTGTTTTAAGGACATTACATCAAAGTTGGATCAGCCTGTAGTGTGGTTTTCCACTTTCATTTTGAGTGTGACTCCAAATCCAGACCTCCATGGGTTGATAAATTGGATTTCCATTGATTATTTTTGTGTGATTTTGTTGTCAGCACATTCAACTATGTTAAGAAAAAAGTATTTAATAAGATTATCTTTTTCATTCAGATCTAGGATGTGTTGTTTAAGTGTTCCCTTTATTTTTTTGAGCAGTATATTTTCTATAGGATTGAGGTCAGGGCTTTGTGATGGCCACTCCAATACCTTGACTTTGTTGTCCTTAAGCCATTTTGCCACAAATTTGGAAGTATGCTTGGGGTCATTGTCCATTTGGAAGACCCATTTGCAACCAAGCTTTAACTTCCTGACTGATGTCTTGAGATGTTGCTTCAATATATCCACATAATTTTCCTACCTCATGATGCCATCTATTTTGTGAACTGCACCAGTCCCTCCTGCAGCAAAGCACCCCCACAACATGATGCTGCCACCCCCGTGCTTCACAGTTGGGATGGTGTTCTTCGGCTAGCAAGCATCACCCTTTATCCTCCAAACATAATGATGGTCATTATGGCCAAACAGTTCTATTTTTGTTTCATCAGACCAGAGGACATTTCTCTGAAAAGTATGATCTTTGTCCCCATGTGCAGTTGCAAATCGTAGTCTGTTTTTTTTATGGTGTAGTGGCTTCTTCCTTGCTGAGCGGCCTTTCAGGTTTTCGATATTGGACTCGTTTTACTGTGGGTATAGATACTTTTGTACCTGCTTCCTCCAGCATCTTCACAAGGTCCTTTGCTGTTGTTCTGGAATTGATTCGCACTTTTCGCACCAAAGTTCGTTCATCTCTAGGAGACAGAACACGTCTCCTTCCTGAGCAGTATGACGGCTGCATGGTCCCATGGTATTTATACTTGCGTACTGTTTGTACAGATGAATGTGGTACTTTCAGGCATTTGGAAATTGCTTCCAAGGATGAACCAGACTTGTGGAGGTCTACAATTTCTTTTCTGAGGTCTTGGCTGATTTCTTTAGATTTTCCCATGATGTCAAGCAAAGAGGCACTGAGTTTGAAGGTAAGCCTTAAAATACATCCACAGATACACCTCCAATTGACTCAAATTATGTCAATTAGAATATCAGAAGCTTCTACAGCCATGACATACTTTTCTGGAATTTGCCAAGCTGTTTAAAGGCACAGACAACTTAGTGTATGTAAACTTCTGACCCACTGGAATTGTGATACAGTGAAATAATCTGTCTGTAAACAATTGTTGGAAAAATTACTTGTCATGCATAAAGTAGATGTCCTAACCGACTTGCCAAAACTATAGTTTGTTAACAAGAAATTTGTGGAGTGGTTGAAAAATGAGTTTTAATGACTCCAACCTAAGTGTATGTAAATTTCCGACTTCAACTGTAAATGTGTTGAACTTATTAGAAAATTCATTAATTTGCCCAAGTTAATTATCCTGTTGGGGCTCGGGGGCAGTATTGAGAAATTTTGAAAAAAATATGTGCCCATTTTTAACTGCCTCCTACACCAATTCAGAAGCTAGGATATGCATATTATTAACACATTCGGATAGAAAACACTCTGAATTTTCTAAAACAGTTTAAATGGTGTCTGTAAGTATAACAAAACTCATATTGCAGGCAAAAACCTGTGAAAAATAGATAAAAACAAATGTGAATTTTGTGACTGTACTATTTAGTGTCATTGTTTTATAGATACCATAGTGAGAAAGGATTCATTTCGCAACACCTTCGGCTTCCACTAGATGTCAACGATCTTTATAAAGTTGTTTGAAGCGTCTATGATAAACAGAGAGCAAATTAGAATGCAAGGAAGTTGACATGTCATCACTTAATTTTTTTGCGCCTGCGCATAAATCTGAGAAGCGTGAGTTTGTCATTAATTGTTTATCAAGACATAGGATAGGTTGTGTGAAAATATTACTGATGTTTAACGTTAAAAATGGACCAAAAGATTAATGCTAAACAAGGTTTGACATGTTTGAACGAACGTAAATAGATTATTTACTAGGTTTTTTTTTGCTTTTCGGCGTGATTTTACAACCCCCCCCACCACGTTTTGTGGGAGCATAATGAACGCTAACTACTTGGTGTTCTTTGGACATAAATTATGAACTTTGTCAAAAGAAACCACATTTGTTCCGGACCTGGGATTCCTGGCAGTGCCTTCTGATGGAGATAATCAAAGGTAAGGGGATATTTACAATGTTATTATCGATATTAGATGATGCTAACTGTATAGCATAGCTTATTGTTCTTAGCATAGCACCCCGTTTATTGCAAAATGTGATTTCCCAGTAAAGTTATTTTGAGATCTGGCCATTCGGTAGCAATTACGAGATGATAATATATTATTCTTTGAATGACAATATTATAATTTACCAATGTTTTCGAATAGTAATTTTGTTATGTTCACCGGAAGCATGTCAGAGAAGAAAAAAATCTGAATTTCACGCTACTGTAAAATGCTGTTTTTGGATATAAATATGAACTTGATGGAACAAAAAATGCATGTATTGTATAACATAATGTCCTAGGAGTGTCATCTGATGGAGATTGACAAAGGTTAGTGCATAATTCTAGCTGGTTTCTGCTTTTGGTGACGCCTGACCTTGAATTGAAAATGGATGTTTGTACTTTTGTGGCTATGTACTGTCCTAACATAATCTAACTTTATGCTTTTGCCGTAAAGCCTCTTTGAAAATCGAACAATGTGGTTAGATTAAGGAGATGTTTATCTTTTAAATTGTGTAAAATAGTTGATTGTTTGAGAAATTGAAATTATTAGATTTTTGATGTTTTGAATTTCCAGCCTTGTTAGCAATCCTGACTCGGGGTTCATTGCTAACCTGTAGCCCCAACAGGACATGAACAAAATTCATCAGTGATTTGGGTTTTCCAACAGCTTTCTGAAATTGCACAGGAATGCCCCTCTGTGTGTGTGTGGTGCGCGTGCGTATATCTATGCTTTGTGTAGCCGTTAGCAATGATTCTGATGATAACATTCTGGTAGAGATGGATTGGCTTTCCCCAAAACCTTCTCAATTAAATCTTAACTAAAAAGTAGCCTGGTACTGGTAGAATAATATCATGATTATTTGCATTAATTCAGTGGTTATTTGTTTAGCAAACTCTGCAATCACATGAGCGTTACATAAACATCTCTAACCAAAGAACAGTCTCTTACTGGTGCACATTTTCATTAAAAGGTGACTACACCAAAACATTTAAATGTGCCATTTTTTCCCAGAACTCAAATGTGGTCTCCTGGTATGGTTTAAGCATTGTTGTGGACATCCAATTTTGTTATTTGTTTTTTCAAGAAAATAAATAGGAAAGCGAGTAACCTTAAATAAATGGAAACCTTGAAAGAAACAAAAAAAAAACAACGGTATATGGCATTATTATAAATTGAAATGTCTTTATAAATAGTGGCCTAGTAACTTGCACCTCCACGTCATACAGTTGTCTACACTACACCTCTGCTTCTAACCATGACTTCGGCCTACGCCCTATATGAACTTAATTATTTAATGTTATTAAGCATCTTATTGATCTTATACAGGCCTGTGTCCCAAATGGCACCCTTTTCCCTGCCTCCTACTGTGGCTTATCCTTCCAGAACTTCAGCTGTAAGTAGCCAACAGTAATCGACACCTCTGACTTCTCCCATGGCTAATATATTAGCTGTGACCTTTAACATTTGTTCTGCGGCGGTTTTTCAAATGTGTGTTTATATATTCTAATGAAAAATATTGTAATACAATTGTTATACTGTAAAACCATCTGATTTGATTATACTGTGTTACATACATGGATACATTTGGCATGCATAGTATATCATTTCAAACTCTTAACCCCCTAAGGTCGATGTCTACGCCCCGTGGAAATCGAATTGGCATAATAAAAACATCCCCATAAAAATCCATCAGTTTAAGATAGAGAACAGTTTTTTTGCATTGGATGTACCAGTGCATCCGCCTATGTAACACACAGAGCAGTGTTTGTCAGACAAAATCATCTGTAGCACCCGAACGGATTGTCCTACTCTACAGGATGGGGTTCTCCGTTTTGCTCTACGACCCCTACAAATGTATTGGGACTTGTCTGAAGTCGGTACAGCCGATCTGCCAACTTCTGTCTATGGCGTTTGAACAGTGTAAAGGTGAGACTCTCACGAACACGTACATGTCAGTTGTTTTGCTTTAGGATGCCCACAGGCCTCACAAGACTCATCTTGTGGGGTGGCAGGTAGCCTAGTGGTTAGAGCGTTGGGCCAGTAACCGAAAGGTTGCTAGATCGAATCCCCAAGCTTACAAGGTAAAAATCTGTCGTTCCTAGGCCGTCATTGTAAATAAGAATTTGTTCTTAACTGACTTGCCTAGTTAAATAAAAATAAATAAAATCTGACGGTCCCTGGTACCAGTCGAAACAATTTATTGAAGTATACTGTATATGGATAACAGATTCAATACATGGAACAGATAGTCCCCCCCAAAAAAATCTAAAGGAAGTTTGTTCCAAAGAGGTATAAGAAAGACCAAGAATTTTATTTTTACATGCATTTAACCCTTTATTTGTGGCACTAAACAGACTGTTATCCTCTACCCTCCGTTTCACCTGAGCTTTAAAGCAGTAATGATTCATACTCCATAACGATCTAGATGGAGAAATATGCCTACCTTTCTTCATCTATCCTTGCATTATCTCTGTGTTACTCTGGAGAGCTTTGTTTCCTTGGTTTTGGAAGAAATGTTTTTGCGTTTGTACTTTATTTTCTTTATTCAATGAAATGTCCTGAGGCATAAAAGGGTTTGTGCAATAGGATGTTGTGAATATTAAATAACATTTTTTGCAATTTTTGAGCTTCATATTCATCCACACCACCCCAACATCAACATATGTGACTCATTTCATGAAACTAGGCATATGTTGCATGTCACTCCGTCACAGGAGAGGCATTTGAAAAGGTTTTAAATCAAAATGCGTTTTTGGGCAGAAATGCCTTCTGGAACATGAACATTCTTGTGCCTTAATAACAAACTTGTATGCCATCTGTAAATGCGAATACAATTGTTAAATTACGAGCCTAGTTGTTTTAGCCACGGAAAAAGACAGGAACCTTTCCTCTAGCCATGATTGGCTGAGATGATGGATGGGCTGGACATGCCGAGAGATGAGTTCGGATTGGTCGCTTCTGTCTATAATGAGTTGCTCCGTATGTGTAGGTAATCCTTTCTAATGCAGATTTTTTTAAAGCTGGCTCAACACTTTCTGTGGGACCGAGTTTTGAAATCAGTGGAATGCCCGGTTGAAGCAGAGTATGATAGCTATGGAGATGAAGAAAAGAGTATCGCTAGCTACATTTTCAGATATTATAATTTTCTATTTTTGTCAGTCGTTCTCATTGCAAGCTAAAGCGTACTGCTAGCTAGCTAACATGTATGATCTGTCTAGTAATATTATTCATATCTCAGATCATTTACATTACTAGTTATAGCTTAATGTTAACTATCTAATATTGAACCTAGTTGGTTAGTGTTTAGCTGCCTCCTGTAGATTCATGCAGGGTAGTAACGTTATGAGTTGGGATTATTTAGGGTTCATTGTTTAGCATGCTAGTTAGCTACATGACAAACTCTGATTTTATTTGATATAGTGTGTGGTTACCAAAGATTGTAATGTGAAAAACAAGATGACCTGCACCAAAGTCAAATTAGGATATAACATTAGGCCAACGAGACAGTGTCCAAGTTCTAAAATTCTCAGGTAGACTGCCCTGCTTTTACACTCACAACCATAAGACATTTTCTGTAATTAGCTCGCCAATAACTTGTAAATAATGATTGTTTGAGTTTATTTTCCAGTAATAATGACTAACAACTGTATGCCGATTGACGTAGTGTAAACCAGCCTTTAGTCTTAATCTTTGGTTGTTTAGTACACAGCCGTACTTGCTGTTTAGCACATTGCCTCACGTGAATCCTTAAAGAGATGGCTGGGGCTAAGGCTTAATGTAACAGATGTAAATCGTACTCTCCTTGCGTTGTGTTTTGTCCAGATAAATCACATCAGCCAGTGGTCCCAGTTGAGCATCATTTATTTCTGTTGCTGTTGTTAAATAGGAAACAGCACGTTAGTTGTGCAGGGCTTAACGGTATTGATAGCTGTCGATGGCAAAATCTGTAGCATGAAGACAACCTTTGCATCACATTTTCTTACTGGGGCGAACAAAATTTCAAAAATACAATACAAAATATAACATGTGTAAATACCTGTTGTTGAATAGGAAATAGCACGTTAGTTGTGCAGGGCTTAACGGTATCGATGGCTGTCGATGGCAAAATCTATAGCATGAAGACAACTGTGTTAGCAGTGGGCTTACGTTAATCGGTTGTTGTCTGTCCATACAGTAAAAGGCTTGCCCCTTAACCAATGACTAAACTTCTCAAAGACGGCCCAGCGTAAAGCAAAAAACTCTAACCTACGGTATGGGCAGGATACTTTGACTGTGCATAAGTAAGTGATTTGCTAGCGAATGCTACGGGTCTGGCTGCAGACCCATCCTCTGGCACCTGGGAGAGGACAGCACCTAATCCATTACTAGATGTGTCTACAGACAGCAAGAAAGGTCTACTAAAATCAGGGTGGGCTAGCATGACCTGATCGAGGAGAGCTTGTTTCAACTGACTAAAGGCCTGTTTGCAATCACCAGTCCAGTCTGCTGCTGTGAGTTTCCTATGTATTCCTCTTTTCCTCTTGCCTTTCCCATGGCGTGGTGCCTTCGTCCCAGTTGTCAGCCCATGCAGCGGCTTAGCGATGGTGGAGCACCCCTCAATGAACTGCTGGTAATAGACTATCATTTAGAGAAAGGACCGAATCTTCCCCTGGGAGGGCACGTCCGTGTTATCCTCCATGAGATCCTTCTCTGTCATCCCTGCAATAGCCTTCACTTTTTCTGGGTCTGTGGCCACACCTCCTTCACTGATGACATGCCCCAAGAACCGCACTGACCTCTTCATGAAATGGCATTTCTTTGGAGACAATTTCAGATTATGGGCTTTGAGATGCTCTAAAACTGACTCCAAGTTCTTCAGTCGGGGCAAAAACCAGCACATCGTCCAGGTAGCATAGAAGGCTAGAAAAATGTTGATCCCCAAAAATGCTCAACATCATCCTCATGAATGTAGCTGGGCTGTTGCATAGTCCTTGTGGAAGATGGTTATATTCATATAACCCAAAAGGCGAACTGAAGGCTGTAAACTTCTTGTCGTCTTCATGCACCTCCACATTTTAGTAGCCTGAGGTCAAATCCATTGTAGAGAAGAAGGCATTGCCAACCAGGGCTGCCAGAGCATCAGCTTGGTGAGGTAGAGGGTGAGCATCCTTTACGGTGCGAGCATTGAGCCATCGGAAGTCTGTACACAGTCTCAGATCACCAGACTTCTTCCAGACCAGCACGAGCGGGGAGGCATACTCACTGCTGGATTTACTGATTATCTCTCGCTCTTCCATCTCATCCAAGGCCTGCCTGAGCTTGTCATAATGGTTAGGGTAGAGCCTACGGTAAGGTAGCCTAAAAAGCTTAGTGTCACTGAGTCTGATGCGATGGACATATCCAGTAGCCTTCCCGCAATCTAGTTTGTGCCGGGAGAAGATATAGCCCGCTACGAGTCTAAGCTGAACTAGCCTGGCCTTACACTGTTGCGACAACTGAGTGCTCAATGTCAATGTCACCTAGCCCTAACTCGTGCAACACCTCACTTGTCACTGTGTGGTTTGATGGCACTGTCAACGGTCAAGCTATCTCCACTACCATTGTCAAAGTCTGGATTGTCATCCATTTTGTGTACCTGCTGCACCAGGGGGACCGGTTCGACAGTGTGCCCATCTATATAGTCAGTGTCAAAGTCCTCTAATGCCATGCAAGGAAAAACATCCGCTATCTTGGTATTGCGTCTCACTGTTACTGGCTTAGGTGAGGGATTGATAACTTTGACAGGGACCCAGCCATTGCTCCACAATGTCACTACTGTTCTCCCCACTAGAATGTTTTTTGGTCTTGAGTGTGCCCTCGTATGCTCAATAACGACAGCACTGCCCGCGGATACATTTTGAGGCGTACACAGCCGGCCCCAGACTAAATGTTCCTGCATAGGCTCCGATGTGACCGCCCGCTTCAGCCTTACTGTGCCCACTCTTTCTGGCACTTCGGTCCCTTTCCATCTCTCTACATTAGCCAGCAGACGGAACAGTTTGTCATCTCCACTGTGTTCAGTTGATGACATATTATCCCAGAAGACACCAGTTGTCTTCAGCTCCCTGATGAGGTGTTTTATCACGTTGCTGCCTAGGATAGCTCATCACGTTGGCCATCCACTGCTAGAACAGGAACAGAGACACTGCTGCCATACACAGACAGATTTAATTCACACATACCTACAGGCTTGGTCTTCAACCCCCCGCAGCCAACCAACACCACTTCAGTCGGACTGAGAGAGCCAGTCTTGAGCACACCTGCTTTCTCAAGGCGTGGCACCACTGTTGAGCTTAATGTGCATGCCATTGAACCACTGTCAATCATAGCTCTCACCTCTATAACATCCCCCAGTAACACACTAGTATAGAAGAGTTCATCGTTGTGGAGCACTCTCTGTGTATTTTGCATAATGACTTTTTCGTTCGACTTGACTTCATCACAAACACTTGAATATATTGACTCTAAATCTACACTACTATCTGATTGGGTGTAACGATCGTCGTGCAGGAAGGAAGAAGTGGACCAAGGCGCAGCTGGGAGCGAACTCATGTTATTTATTACAGACTGAAATAACACGGTCAAAACAGAGAATAAACGTATCGCTACTGCTCCAACAAAAAGAGACAACAACCCACAAACATCGTGGGGGGAAAAGGAACTTAAATATGATTCCCCAATCAGAGGCAACTAGTGACAGCTGTCTCTGATTGGGAATCGACAGAACCCAACATAGAAATACGCCCCAAAGCAAGGCTATACCAAAAACATAGAAAATAAACTATAGAAATGCCACACCCTGACCCAAAATAGAAGAGTTCACCTGGTCAGGGCGTGACAGTACCCCCCCTCCAACGGTGCGTACTCCCGGCGCACCAACCTAAAGTCTATTAGGGGGGGGGGACCCGGGTGGGCGCCTCACCCTCAGTGGAGGCTCTGGCCCCGGGCATGTTTCTCCCCCTGCCTCCACCCTAGCCCTACCCCTCTGGCCCGGACTGGACCACGGTGGAGCGGCATGCTCAGGCTCCGGAGCGGAGCCGCCGACCGGAACAGGACTGGTCACCGGTGGACCGGACACAGGCCGTGCCGGACTGTGGACACGCGCCGTGGGCCTGGTGCGGGGAACAGGGACGGGCCGGACAGGACCGGGGACACGCACCACCAACCTGGTGCGGGGAGCAGGGACGGGCCGGACTGGCCTGGGGACACGCACCACCAACCTGGTGCGGGGAGCAGGGACGGGCCGGACTGGACTGGGGACACGCACCACCGGCTTGGTGCGGGGAGCCGGGATGGGCCGGACAGGACTGTGGACACGCACCACTAACCTGGTGCGGGGAGCAGGGACGGGCCGGACAGGACTGGGGACACGCACCACTAACCTGGTGCGGGGAGCAGGGACGGGCCGGACTGGACTGGGGCCACACACCACTGGCTTGGTGCGGGGAGCAGGGACGGGCCGGACTGGACTGGGGACGCGCACCACTAACCTGGTGCGGGGAGCAGGGATGGGCCGGACAGGACTGGGGACACGCACCACTAACCTGGTGCGGGGAGCAGGGACGGGCCGGACTGGACTGGGGACGCGCACCACTAACCTGGTGCGGGGAGCAGGGACGGGCCGGACTGGACTGGGGCCGCGCACCACTGGCTTGGTGCGGGGAGCAGGGACGGGCCGGACTGGACTGGGGACGCGCACCACTAACCTGGTGCGGGGAGCAGGGATGGGCTGGATAGGACTGGGGACACGCACCACTGGCTTGGTGCGGGGAGCAGGGATGGGCCGGACAGGACTGGGGACACGCACCACTAACCTGGTGCGGGGAGCAGGGACGGGCCGGACTGGACTGTGACCGCACACCGGCGACACAGTGCGCATAAGCGGCGCCGGATATCCTGGACCGAGGAGGCGCACTGGAGGTCTGGAGTGCACAGCTGACATCACCCGTTCTGGCTCCATACCCACCTAAGCCTGGCAAGTGTGGAGCGCTGGCACAGAACGCACTGGGCTGTGCAGCCGTACCGGAGACACAGTGCGCGTCCTCGGCGCAGGATACATCGGACCGAGAAGGGGCACCGGAGGCCAGGAGCGCTGAGCCGGCACAACACGTCCTCGCTGAACACTCCCCCTAGCCCGGCAAATGTGGGGCGCTGGCACAGAGCGCACTGGGCTGTGCAGGCGCACTGGCGATACCGTGCGCACCTCTGCCACCCAAGGCTCTTCCTCCACGCTGTCCCTACGCAGGTCCTCCAGGACCTGCCACATCTCTGCCTCCTCCTTCGCCGTTATACCCCACGAGAGCAGTGGTCTGGGCTCTTCCTCTGCCCTTCCGGACCACCCCATTAGCCCCCCCAAAAAAAATTCTTGGGGGTGTCTTCCGGGCCTCCTCGACCGCCGCCTGCGACTCCTTCCACCGGCTGGCATCACCTCCTCGACCTGGGAATCCTTCCGCCAGGGTCCTTTCCCCGACATAATCTCCTCCCAGGTCCAGAACTCCTTTCCCTCGCGAGCCCATCTCTCGCGCTCCTTTTCCTCCCGCTGCTTGGTCCTGGTTTGGTGGGTTGTTCTGTAACGATCGTCGTGCAGGAAGGAAGAAGTGGACCAAGGCGCAGCTGGGAGCGAACTCATGTTATTTATTACAGACTGAAATAACACGGTCAAAACAGAGAATAAACGTATCGCTACTGCTCCAACAAAAAGAGACAACAACCCACAAACATCGTGGGGGGAAAAGGAACTTAAATATGATTCCCCAATCAGAGGCAACTAGTGACAGCTGTCTCTGATTGGGAATCGACAGAACCCAACATAGAAATACGCCCCAAAGCAAGGCTATACCAAAAACATAGAAAATAAACTATAGAAATGCCACACCCTGACCCAAAATAGAAGAGTTCACCTGGTCAGGGCGTGACATTGGGGCACCTCACAAGGCCCAGCACTTCCCCCCACCCTGTGCGGGCCAGCTAGTTTTCCTGCCTGCTGTGTCGTGTTGCTGTTTGATGGAGTGACGGGAGTTACCGATGAAGTGCGAGGACATTCTTGACGTGTGTGCCCAGCTGCATAACAGAGGAAGCATAGGTGGTTAGAATAACAATGATCCATTGTGCTGTGATTCGCATCCCCACACACTTTGCATTGCAAAGACGGGTTCTCCCTTCTCCGGGCCCTTCTTTGGAAACGGTTATCATAGCCGCCTACAGGTTGCTGTGGCCTCTGCTCCAAGACCCGTTCAAGCATGCCCATCACACGATCCAATGCCTCGGATGAGCCATTTGCCGGCTGCTGCAAGGGGTCCGGGCAGTTTGCAACAGCCGACACTGGCCTACTTACTTCCTGCGTCAGTGTGGTGACCAGTGGGGCCAGCCGCAAGGGACGTGGAGCCTTGCACTTCTTCTGGTACTCCTCCAGCCTGCCATGGACCTCCGCAGCCGTCCACTCATGCAATGGTTTGCACATGAATATCAATGACAGCTCTGGGTTCGGACAGTGCTTGATGAACATGACAGTCAGAACACGTGATGGATTGTCTAGCTCCTTGTTCTGCCTCTTCAAACAGTCCTCTGCCACCTCTATGGCCCTGTTCAGTCTTATCCAGTAATCAAATGGAGTCTCCCCTTCCATTGGCAACGTAGAATAAACATCAGCTAGGGGCATGTCAGAGTTGATTATGTCACTAAAGTGATGCTTCAGAATGTCAAAAACTGGTCTAGGGCCCTGGCTTAAGTCAACTGGGTTACTGCGTAGGCTTACTCTTACCAAGTCACGTCCCCGCCCTGACAGCTTACCCAAAACTTCATCTGACCTCTCCTGCCCACCATAGCCCTTCTTCTGCATGTACACTAACATGGTCTCCTCCCACTCATGCACTATGCATTCCTCTGAACCATCCCCCCTGAAACACACTGGTTCCCTGACATCATTTTTCACCACTACATTTAGACTAGAGCTGGCCCCAGCCTTGGTACCACCAACATAATCAACCTTCTGTCCCACCCCATCTCCCATTGCCTTTGATTCCAAACAAGAGGCAATACTTTCACCTATGGAGTAACCTATCTGCTTAACAATGCCCGCCAGGAAATCCATGGACACATCCTCCTTCCTGAAACTGGCTCGAATGCACTGAGTTGAGGTAGCTCTAAATCATGTGGACAGCGCACACTTGCCTGTGCACTTGGCCTGGCCAAAGGTGTGGAAGTAACTGGAGAAATAGCTGCCCCCCTACCCACTGGCGGTGAAGGGTTAAACATGAAAACTCCCCTACCTCTCCTAAAACTTTCCATTTAAAAAAAAACAACAACAAAACATTTTTTGCATATATATATATATATATATATATATATTTTTTTTTTATGTAAATATTCTGTGGATTTTTTTTTTTTATCACAATCAATATGAACACTTTTATAAAATCAGCTTGAACATAATGCACTCAAAATAAAAGTTCAGTAGTAGTTGTTTAACAAGACCAAGAATCAACACAGAAAAGTAACAAGAAATGCCTTCATAAATAATTGTCGCTACCGTGTGGTAGAAAATGGTGTCGCCCTCACGTTAATTGGCTTCGGAAGGTTACTAGCATAACAGCACAATTACATCACTAAATAATCATACCATCACCACATACAAGTAATAAACAGTATATTATATTTCCCCCACTCACTCATGCTACCAGAGAATTCCACTTGAGCAGAATGCGAAACCTAGGCCTCTGGCGTGCATCAGCAACCACAGTACTTCTTGAAGCCGGGTCTCGGATCCCTCCATGTGACGTCCGGCGAAGACAAGAATCCGGGTCACGACACCAGTGTAACAGATGTAAATCGTACTCTCCTTGCGTTGTGTTTTGTCCAAATAAATCACATCAGCCAGTGGTCCCAGTTGAGCATCATTTATTTCTGTTGCTGTTGTTAAATAGGAAACAGCACGTTAGTTGTGCAGGGCTTAACGGTATTGATGGCTGTCGATGGCAAAATCTGTAGCATGAAGCCAACTGTGTTAGCAGTGGGCTTATGTGACCATTACGTCAGTGTATGCTAGCTAACACACTTATTTACAGCAATCATATGCCAAAGCACATCCCAAAAAGCCCCTCAATCCCTAACAGGTACCATATACCCACACATGTATAAATCAGTAATGTACAGCAAACTTGTACACATTGTAAAATAGAAAACAGTATTCAGAACGTGACCTACCCCTTGCATCACATTTTCATACAGGGAAGACCTGACGTTCGCGATCTCCCCCTATCTGCAAGCGGGGCCAATCACAACACGCCTTATTGTCAGAGTTGAACCAACCAATAAGAATGCTTGAACATTAAATACACCTTTCTTTAGAGGCAAGTGGAAACATAACCAACCCTGTTACATTAAGAAGGTGTGAACGATGCTGAATTGATGTAGACAAAGAATAGCTCTCCAATAGGTGTACCAAAACATTCAAGGGCTATTTTCTTAAGTTTCAAAGCAGAATTACTTTCCAATTGTTCTTCAACTGTGGTGTATGATATGCAATTTTCTAGCTCATAGTCTCTACTTTTATTCAATTTATAAAAACAATTTCAAATTTTGCTTCATAAAACTGAGCCGGTCGGTCATGTTTTGTTGTAAACCAGACAGAGGACGATAAGCAGGCACTGCATTTGCAGGCACTGCATTGTCATAATTGGTTAAAATCACATGATGCACACCAATGATGTCTTTGGAAACGCTTATCTTGCTCAATATTTTTTTACACAAAACATAGAAATGCTCAATTTTCACATATGTTGATGTTGGAGTGGTGCTGGAGATGATGAATATGAAAACGATATGAAAAATGTAGATATGTAAGTGTACAGGCAAACCTCCACAAGAAAAAATAGTGGATTGAAAAAGGGAGAGTTGTAAATTGTCAGAGGACCCGACGTCAAAATGGATAGAAATCACAGACTAAAACTCTCCTCTTGTGCTTGATTTCTGCTTGATTACAATTTCCATGCAGTTGTTTTAGCAGTCTATTCCTAACAGCAACAATAAAATACACCAGATATTCACAGGCAGCCTAGTCTACGTCAAAGGGGAATAAAGTGAACGACTGTCATCAAGGTGTCTGGCACCTTGGTGTTATTTGACTGTGTGTCTGTCTGTGCGTGTGCCTGTGCTAAGTGTGGACATACCTGCGTGTGCGTGTCTTGTCAAGATTGAGCACATTTTGTTTTTCCCAACACCTTTGCCGCACCCCACCCCTCTCTGTCCCCTTTTCCATGTACCCCAGTCACCCCTCTCCCCATTCCACAACTTTGTCTGACCTTCTGCTCTCTGTGCCCTGTCTATAGTGTACACCTTCAGTGCCCAGGATCCTGCCAGTCAAGCCAGGCAGCCTAAAGTCCTCTGTCTGAGCCTGGGCTTTAGAGCCCCCCCTGCCCTCCCTCTCCTCCTCCATCTCCGTGAATCTAATTAGCTGATATGCTAATGGCCCCTCTGCTAGTGGTGGCGGCAGGGCTAACTAGCTGGCCCAATAGTCTGTAGTGGAGCAGAGCCGGGATTAACCCCGGTATCTCTTCCCCCCGCTGAGGCCTCGCAGGGTCCCTCCAAATGAAAGCTGTAATTAAGGGGCACGAGTAAATGTAATTATGCCTGATGACTGCTATAGAGCGAGTGTGTGTGTGTGTGTGTGTGTGTGTGTGTGTGTGTGTGTGTGTGTGTGTGTGTGTGTGTGTGTGTGTGTGTGTGTGTGTGTGTGTGTGTGTGTGTGTATCCGTGAGTGTGTGTTGTGTGTGTGACTATCTGTGTGTGTTCATATGGGAACTGTCCTCATGAGGAAAGACATTGTAGCTGCCTCTGCTGCGGTTGGGCAGTGATCAAGATAACACTGTTGTGTGTTGATGGGGAGTTTGCACGCATTGTAATATGTTAATGTCTCCATATCATCATGCCAGGCACAACAGCATCATGAGTCGTTAAAATTGATGTTGCTATGAATCTAAGAGATTGTGGAGGTGTTCAGAAGTGCATGGTTACCTGGCTCGTCATTAAGCTTTAGGGCGTGTTATTTGCATGAGTAATTAAAGCAACCCTCCATCCCCTTAATGCTTCTTATTTTAGTGGAGGAAGAGTTGTGTCTGAAATGGTGCTCTATTTCCTATATAGTGCACTTCTTTTGACCAGGGCCCATGGGGCTCTGGTAGTGTACTATATAGGGGATGGAGTCCCATTTTGGATGCTGCCAATGTCCATAAATTACTCCAACCAATAGAAAAGTTTAAAGCAGCCCTCCCTCCCCTTAAAGTTATTTTTATTTTAGTCCTGACTGTGCTTTCTCAGTGCTGAGCAACACAACAAAACTATGTCCGCTTCCCAAGTAGCAGCCTTTTTACCAAAACCCTATGGGCATTGGTCGGTAATAGTGGACTATGTAGGGAATGGGGTGCAATTTGCGATGCATTCTATAGCTTTTTCAATATCTCCCTGTATGCAACTTCTGCTCAGTCTCGTTTTGGAAAAACATAATCCCCCCTCCAGACTTTTTATGTTTAATTGTGACATTACAGTAAGAATTGAAAGAGATTAGTGAAGTAAAGCGGAATAAGGCAGATGCGGGATCAAACCCCTGCCACTAGGGGCCATATGTAGCCTAGTCACTGGTTTGAAAGCACTACCACCAGACCAGGTCCTAGTACTAAATTAGTTTATGTGGGAAAAATGCTATGTGGGAAAAACACTGCTTTTATACAATATTAATTTCATACACTTGGGACCTGTAGAGTGGAAAGCTGGAAACGATGCTCCAGGTTTTAAAAAGTGCCTCCTTGCTCTTATGTGGAAAAACCACTACTGTCAGTTCTTCTCTTTCAATTGGGACTTGAAGAGTGGAGAGAGATACTACACTAAAGCTTGCTTTATTTTAATCTGTGTTGCGTCATTAGCCAACGGCCATAAGTGTGTTGCGCGCATTCTACTTTTAGTCATCACACAGTTCTTTAATTTCTCAAATGGTTTCTTCAGATACAGTTGAAGTCGGAAGTTTACATACACTTAGGTTGGAGTTATTCAACCACTCCATCATTTTCTTTTTAACAAACTATAGTTTTGGCAAGTCGGTTAGGACATCTCCTTTGTGCATGACACGTAATTTTTCCAACAATTGTTTACAGACAGATTATTTCACTTATAATTCACTGTATCACAATTCCAGTGGGTCAGAAGTTTACATACACTAAGTTGGCTGTGCCTTTAAACAGCTTGAAAAATTCCAGAAAATTATGTCCTAGCTTTAGAAGCTTCTGATAGGCTAATTGACATAATTTGAGTCAATTGGAGGTGTACCTGTGGATGTATTTCAAGGCCTACCTTCAAACTCAGTGCCTCTTTGCTTGACATCATGGGAAAATCAAAAGAAATCAGCGAAAACCTCAGAAAAAAATTGTAGACCTCCACAAGTCTGGTTCATCCTTGGGAGCAATTTCCAAACGCCTGAAGGTACCACGTTCATCTGTACAAACAATAGTACGCAAGTATAAACCCCATGGAACCACACAGACGTCATACCGCTCAGGAAGGAGACGTGTTCTGTCTCCTAGAGATGAACGTAATTTGGTGCGAAAAGTGCAAATCAATCCCAGAACAACAGCAAAGGACCTTGTGAAGATGCTGGAGGAAACAGGTACAAAAGTATCTATATCCACAGTAAAACAAGTCCAATATCAACATAACCTGAAAGGCTGCTCAGCAAGGAAGAACAGCAAGGAAGAAGCCACTGCTCCAAAACCGGCATTAAAAAAAGCCAGACTACGGTTTGCAACTGAACGTGGGGACAAATATCGTACTTTTTGGAGAAATGTCCCCTGGTCTGATGAAACAAAAATAGAACTGTTTGGCCATACTGACCATTGTTATGTTTGGAGGAAGAAAATTGAGGAAAAAGGGGGAGGCTTGCAAGCCGAAGAACACCATCCAAACCGTGAAGCATGGGGGTGGCAGCATCATGTTGTGGGGTTGCTTTGCTGCAGGAGGGACTGGTGCACTTCACAAAATAGATCGGCATCATGAAGACGGAAAATTATGTGGATATATTGAAGCAACATCTCAAGACATCAGTCAGGAAGTTAAAGCTTGGTCGCAAATGGGTCTTCCAAATGGACAATGACCCCAAGCATACTTCCAAAGTTGTGGCAAAATGGCTTAAGGACAACATTCAAGGTATTGGGAGTGTCCATCACAAAGCCCTGACCTCAATCCTATAGAAAATGTGTGGGCAGAACTGAAAAAGCGTTTGCGAGCAAGGAGGCCTACAAACCTGATTCAGTTACACCAGCTCTGTTAGGAGGAATTGGCCAAAATGCACCCAACTTATTGTGGGAAGCTTGTAGAAGGCTACCTGGAACGTTTGACCCAAGTTAAACAATTTAAAGGCAATGCTACCAAATACTAATTGAGTGTATGTAAACTTCTGACCAACTGGGGATGTGATGAAAGAAATAAAAGCTGAAATAAATAGTTCTCTACTATTATTCTGACATTCCACTTTCTTAAAATAAAGTGGTGATCCTAACTGACGTAAGACAGGGAATCTTTACTAGGATTAAATGTCAGGAATTGTGAAAAACTTAATTTAAATGTATTTGGCTAAGGTGAGTTTAAGTTCTCTGCACTCCTCTAAGCTATTGCTGTCCCCTGTCTCTCTCTCTCCTCTCAAAGGGGTAGAGGTGTGCCTTTAGACAGATGGCTGGATGGCCGGGAGTAACCATGAAGCAGAAGGACCTCAACGCAGCTGCATTAACAGACACAGACTGGTAGGTAACACACACAAATGTGCACATACCCACACCCCTGCAAGCAAGGAACAAAACAAAATGGAGGCAATGAACCTGCTAAATCTACAACTCTGGAGAGTACCCATTTCCAGCAGAAAACAATTGAGTGGATTAGTGCACTCCGTAGAGGCACCTGAATACACAGCCACTAAACTGACGAGATGGTAAAAAAGCTGCAGTGATGGCTCTTGGCTTGAAAAGCATTGTCATTACAATTCTGCCCCAATATAGTAGAATTTAATGTAATAGAGTAGAATTGAATTGAATATTGTAGAATTTAATATAATAGAGTAGAATTGAATATAGTAGAATTTAATATAATAGAGTAGAATTAAATTGAATATAGTAGAATATAAGTAAAGGATAAATGCCGACATTCTGTACATTACCTTGGAAATAATGGACGACGCAGCGGAGTCCTTTTTTCCAAGATAATGTACAGAATGTCGGCGTTTATGCCGCTTATACCACAGTTGCCAAAGAAACAATATGAAGCACACATTTACCGCTAGATAGTTTGTTAGCAAACCTGCCAATATGACAACAGAGTTCAAAAATATCAGTCGCTGAAAACAGCTGGTCAAACTAAAAACATGTGGGAGGATTTGACAGCTTTAGCGGCGGAGGGGACCAGAGAAATTCATGTTCATCACTCACCATGACAGATGCTCCAAGAAAAAATGTTTCCGTTAAAACAAATTTAATGCTAGCTAGCTAAGTGTTTTTCCCTCGTTGGACCTGCGTTTACAATGTATCCAATTTCAGTTTGTGTGGTTGTTGGTTTAGCTTTAGTATGGTCTGCATGTGTAGGCGCATATTGCATCATGATTGCATCATGATTGCATGGTTATATCTTTTCCAACTGTCCCGATATCTGGTTTTAATGTCCACTCTAGAATGCCGTTCTAGCCAATCAGAAGTGAGTATTCAACAATTCTGTGCTATATTAGAGTAGAATGGAATAGAATGAAAGCTGCCCCATTGTTGTGGTTAAGTAAGAATTGAAAGGTTCTGGCTGTGATTTTTGCAGTGATTCAGCCTCATTTAAACTCATTACAGAACAAGAAGAAATTCTCTCTGTTGTCCAGACACTTTGTTCAGACACTAGGCTATTCTTAGTGGGACTGATTTAATCCCGAGGCACTAGAATGGTTAGTATCATTTAGGATCCAGGAAGGAGATACAGATCTCTGTTCTCTTTATTCTCCCTCTGTATGCGCAGGGCTTTGATGAATTTCTAAGGGCTTGCCTACCGTAATTTACAAGATTGATGAAACAAATGAAACCGCCTCACTTCTCCTTGTAAGAAGAATATTTGGTTTCATTTTCCTTCGTCCACAGAAATGCGTTTTTGTTTTAATAACACACGTTTTATTTGACTTTTGACGTTAAAGCCTTCTCTCGTTTCTCCCCCATCTTCCTATTCTACTCTACTGAATTTGATTCTACTACACTATTCTATTTGACTGTTCTCTACTCTGCTCTTTTTTACTATTTCATTCTATTCTACTATACTCCACTCTCCTCTTCTCTACCCCAGCTGCCCCCACTGTTCGATGGTTGTTTCTTCTACCTCATGGGCTCCTTCAGGAAGCCCCCCCCCCCCCGGGACGAGCTCCTCCAGGTGGTGAGAGAGGCAGGGGGCCAGATCCTGGCCCGACAGCCTAAACCAGACAGTGATGTGACCCAGACCCTGTCTACTGCAGCCTACCACGCCCTGATGGGCTTGGACTAGGCCCTGTGTACCCAGTACATCATCTATGATCCCCAGAGCAGGAAAGGTGTGGTCAGCTCCGTCTACATGGGTTGTAAAATGTATATCGGCCTTCCAGCTACTGTCAGTGCCTGAGCCATAGACACACCAGGTAAGCACCAAACTGAGAAACATTTACTGAAATGGGGAGGAACTTAAATTGTCCAATAAGAAATGAGAATTTGCTAACGTTTTTGTTTTACATTTTTAAACTTTTTCTATTTTGTGGCCTAATGAACATTACACTGGACTGGTTCTGTTTGCTTGCAACCTGACATCAGGGTCTAGTCAGAATAAACAGACAGCTGTGATTCTATGTCAATTGTAACCTAGAAGTAAGGGGATTCACTGACTGGTTGGGAAATTTCTGGTGCCGTCATGCCACCATGCTTGTGGCCTCAAATATAGCCACCCACCACCACAAGCCATGACTTGTTGTTTGGAAAGTTTTGGTCTGTAGCTCAAAGATAAGTTAATTAAGTTTTTCTTTGTGTTGATGTTTTTATACCTCCCTGCTCGATGATGATCAAAGATTATAAACATTTCAGCACTTTTCAGTGTTTTGAATGAAGGAGTAGAAAATCTGTCAATTTTCTTCTCCTGGGGATCTTTTCATAACGTCAGTACTTTTGAGAAGACCTTTTTCTTTGAATGTATTTTAGATTGAATTGTGTTTGTGACTGCACGTATTCTGTTTTCTATGACTTGCAATTTTCTTTAAAAATAAATAATCAAACTGTCTTTGAAAGCAGACATTTTCAATACTAAAGTTACCTCTTCCCTCTGGGCTGTTCAGAATGAATGGTATGCTTCAGAATAAACACCATTGTTGCAGTAACAAAATTACATAGTTGCAAGGGAATGCATTATTTGTTCCGACTGTAATTCATCTTAATTATATATATCCAATACAAACTCTCCTATCCCTGGTAGGAATGGGCTCATTCACGTCTAATTGGGAGTGTCAGCCCTTTAAAACTAAGAGGTGGGTGGGGTGGGGGATGGGGGGGTGTGTCTCAAAAAATCGATTCTAAAGCAAGACGAAGAGTAGAGCAGAAAACAGGAGAGCAATTAATCGTCTAGTCACCAAGTTGGCACATCCTGTGGAAACTGAAAACAAACAAGTTTTATTTTCCTTTTGTCTCTGGCAACAAGAAGACGAGAGAAAAAAACACCAACCAGCGTTACACACCAGACAGAGCACAGTCAACTGCTTTACAGACCTGGGTTTAAATAGTATTTGAAAGCATTTACTTCATCTGTGTTTTATGGAGCTTGCCTGGCATAATGGAAGCAATAAAACAGTGACGAAACGGCAAACCCTGCTTATCTGGCACTCCAGGCAGGCTAAAGCTTTAGATGCAAAAGTTGTTGAAAGATTTCAAATAGTATTTGTACCCAGGTGTGCTGCTGCAGCTTTCTGTCTCTGAGCCCCGAGGTCCTGGGTGTGTGCCAAATGGCACCCTATTCTCTACATAGTGCACTACTTTTGACCAGGGCCCATTCACATAGGGATCTGGTCTAAAAGTAGTGGACTATATAGGGAATATGGTGCCATTTGGGACATAGCCATCCTCTCTTGGCTATCTCCCAGGATGCCCCTCTCCTTCTCAATAGGATTAGTCAGGGATAGGCCTAATTGCTATTGATTGCTGTGTGCCGCATTAAATTGCTTCCCCCTTCCTGTGCATGCGGGAGGTGGAAGGGGTAAATTAGTGGTGCGGACAGACAACTTCAGCTCAGCCTGGTATTGAATAGGAAAGTGACATAGAACCAGAGAGTTTAAGCAGATATAAAGTGTGTATCCAAAATGGCAACCCTATTTCCTACATAGTGCACTACTTTTGACTAGAACCCTATTGTCCCTGGTCAAAAGTAGGCGAAAGGGCACTATACTGTTTAGGGAAGAGGGTGCCATTTGGGACAGAGACAGAGGAAAACCCTTACTCACTTCCTTTGGTAGACCTCAGAAATGTGATTTCTCTGAAATTATGTCCTCTATCCATACATCAATAAAATTGACCAACACCCAAACCAGTATCCTCCTTTTCCTGGGTTAGGCTATGAGCCAGGCACTATCCTCCTAAGAGTTATTTTCTGACCTCTGCATGGTTTGTTTGACTGGTGTTAGTAGGTTGTGGAGAGCTAGCGAGCTACATCCTGTTCTCTTGCTCCCAAATACATGGGGATGTGAAAGAGCATGATGCTTCAGTTGTAAGTCATATGAAATATTGTCCATGTCAGAGGTGAAGAATTAGAAGTAAAATGTTAACCCCTCCCCCTCACGATGTTTCTCTCATTTGTGGTGCAGGGAATTACAGACCCTACGTTTCATTCAGAGGTCATATTTTCAACAAGAAGTTACCTTTCCTACAATAAAGTGGTGAAGAATTGCACTTGTTCAGTATGTGCAATCTGTGCACTCTCAACTTGAGCCTGAGTAGGAGTGTGTTTCCGCCTGGGCGATAGAAGTGCGAAGGAAGAATTAACGAAGGAAAGAAATCGACACACACACCTTGGCTGTATAATAACACTTATTTTTCAGTCTTTAACAAAATAGTTTTTGTCTTCATAAATAATACACAATTTCTTTTCTCCACCTTTGATTTCCAGAACACACATTATACATTTTGAAGGTATTTACAAGTTATTATACACCATGAAGGGCACCAAGGGTTGTTTCATTTCATTTGGAATAAACATCTGGAGTGTTTGGTTAGATGTACCCACTATGTCTTCTAAGCTATGGTGTAGAGGTGGGTGTGTGTTTGTGTGTCTTGGTACTTCCAACCAAACCCTGTCTTTATTTTATTATTATAATTTCTGGCTCTAATTCAATATAACATTAAATTATAACAGTAGGAGTTAATATTTGTATAATCTTTAGGACTAACCCACAGTGCCCATGTAATAATGCAGTTTGATTGTTTAATAAGTATTTTTCTCTCCATATTAGATAGTACTCTGTTGGTTTTCAGGCACACTTTATGTAAGAGTTTCTGTAAAAAAAAAAAAAAGCAATAGAACAATCTTTCATAGCGTCCAGCTACAATAAGTCGGTGTCTCATGAAAAGAGCAATGGTATGGTACACCTTTACAGCATGGCTACAGGTGGTGAATGAGCAGTGTTTGGAGTGGGTTGCCAGGCTAGTGAGTGCATGAGCAGTAGGCTAGACTTTCAAGGCCAGACACACAAAAGACCAGACTCTTTTGTGAACAGAAAATGAACAGGGATATTGACTGCTCCCTCAGACGATCTTTTGATACATTTGTTTAACTATTACTCAATAAGGCTAATTCTTCACTCCAGCTGGGGTCTCAGAGATGGATTCAAAATCTACTGCACACTTCAGAATATTTTCCTACCAAACTGGAAGGTCACTTTACAGTTGGACCACTTTGAAAGCTCCCTGTATTAATCCGTTTAAGAATTTGTGTGGTAACTGGTGTTAAAAACATTACGAGACAACTGCCTTATTAACCTTCTTGAATGTGTCCCTCTGCATTACTCTAATAAGACATTCCTTCCATCATTGCATAAATGTTCACGAGACAAACAAAAATGTCAACGTCAATAGAGAGAAAGTATCATAATGAGTGGTTATCAATGTGAGAGGGGTAATTTCAACATGATCTAAGACAGGAGGGTCTGCTCTGCATGAGCTTGAGGGAGGTACTAAGGGATCACAGGTTAGCTGACGCTACAACCCACACTACCCTTCGAGGATCCCTTCCCTATCCCCAGAGCCATATACTGTATGTGCATTGTTATAATGATGATAATAATAAATTGCATTTGTAGAGTGCTTTTCGTTTACAAAAGTAAATCATGAAGCTCTTTACATTGAGAGCAACCATTAAAAGATAAAAGGGCTAAAAAACAGGCGAGAAATTAAAAGATAGCTAGCAGCCTAGTTCTATACAAGATGCACAAAATAATAAAGGAGGACAAAACAATCTATATCCAGTCATAAAAATGAATGACCCACTGAAGTAAAAATCCCAGATATCAGACCTATGATAGACCTAATTAAAAGAGATGACTGATAAAGGTGTCATGGAGTCTCATACAATGTATGGACCTGTAGAGTGATGTGTATTGTCTGTGTAGGTATTCTGTCTTGAGAAATGGAGTCTCTCTTCTCATTATGAATGACTCATTCATCACAAGACAAGGTCGTGATAAAAATGACTTGAGCAACTCTAACCATAATGATGCAATCTAAATTTAAGTCCCCTTCCCTCATTCGTTCATCTTTTGAATTCCCCATCATTCAATAATAAGACTGCAGGCAGCTGAGTAGAACAGAATGTAGTCTACAATACAGTGGCTGCAGTGCAGAAAGAGATATGTTTGGGAGGGTCGGCTCGTTAGGTAATGTATATGTTGGTTGTGTCCCAAATGGGACCCTATTCCCTCTATAGTGCACTAGTTTTGACCAGGGCCCAAAGGAAATGGGATGCCATTTGGGATGTACACTATGTGATATTCTATTCCGCCACCTCTAGTCAGGGGTCTCCTGTGTTCATTTCTGTCTCATTACCAGGAGCTGGAAGGCGTTATTAAGTAGTTCATCCATCAAACAGGAGGAATAGCTTCTAAAAGGTTAACAGGAATGGATTCTCACTGAAACACACACAAAAAGTATCAGTGATGAATTGCATGTGCTTAGTGGGAAATTCGCCTTCGAATTAATGACTAGTATTCATCATTTTAAAAAGAAAGAGAGTGTGTGTTGTGCACGCTACACAGGTTGGAGTGTGATGCTGAAACCAATAGGAATCTATAGGCAATGCATTAGCTCAAACATAATCTATTGTGTAATCTAAAAACGGGAGGATAGGAGTTTTTTTTTTATCTCAGCGAGAGCCTTATTGGCTTAAGTGCTTCTTCTTGGGGTACAATGTATCAATATGTTTTAAGGTGAAAATGAATTACCAGTACTGTGCAAGCTGTGTGTATGGGCCTATGGAGGACGAAAGGGTATGTGTACAAGTATGTGTGTGTGTGTGTGCATATGTGTGAGTGTCTGAGTGGTCCTTTGCTTTGAAGCATCAAGAAGACATATGCAGATTTCCCCTTTGTCTCTCTGAGTTCTTGCCGAGTGTGCTGGGTGCTTGGCTTCTGCCTACAGACGAAAGGCGGGCGGCATACTGCTGAGAGCAGAGAGGCCCGGCCTGAATACTCCTTGATTAAGGGAAATTAAAGCAGGCCGCTGCTTGGCTCGCTAATTGCTTAGATAACAAGTTCAAGCTGTTCGCTCTGAGGAATATTTTTTGTTGGTTTGGGCCATCAGGGAAAACAATAAAGGCAATTAAGCCAAGAGGAATGGCCCCGGTAGTGTATTGATGCTTGAGCAGTTTTTACCCCCTCTGTTATGGGTTGCATGGCTTCTAACTAAAGACCTTATTTCAACTCCTGTAGTAAGTAAAGTTGGTTCCCTTTTCTACTTTTTCCAGTGATTTATCACTTACTAATGTATCGGTTGGATAAATTGGATAAAACTGGCCTCCATTCTCCCCATGCAGAGAAGAGCACCTCAAAGACAGTCTGATCAGTAATATTCTGTGTTGTAAATACTGTAATATGTTTGTGGTTATGCTTTTGCCAGTCCAGATGACACATCAGGAGGCTGACATTGTACGTCATTCATTTCAGTGACCCCATCCCAAAGAGTGAACTTTTCTTATTGACTCATACAGAGATCATACAAGAAGTGAGAAGCCAAGAGCTGTGAGTCATATCCTTGGGTGACCATTGTAAATCATACTGGAGCGGCGTGATGAAGACATCTCACTTATTCGATTTAAACCCCAGACCCATTTTTTTCTAAAAGCGCCATGAATTGTGTGCTTACTGGTTGTCCGGTCATTGTGTCCTGTTAAACCCTCCTAGATCTCATTTTCAAAACACCTGTAAGTGAGTGAGAGCTACAACAAGCTTACAGACTTACAGAAAACAACTGAGCATTTTAACAGTGCCAACGGTTAGGAGGAAATTAGTTCATGAAATATATTGTGTTTATAAGCAGCACAAGCAAGAAGTAATTATCAGAAAATATATATAGTCAGACAGTCAAAACAGGAAAAAAACAGTCTCAATAAAAGTTCCTGCTCTCCTCTGTGTTTAAAGTTGTGGTTGTGGTGGTGTGTTGGTACTGTGTACAAGAGCTTTTCATTTCAGCTAGTTATGCAGTCTCCTAGCCAAAGTTGCCAAGGAATTGGGCTCCTGTCCTGTCCATCATATCATATCAATAACACAAGATGTTGGTTTGCCACAGCAGCAGGCAGGACCACTCCCTGACCGCACATCACCGACACCGTCCCGGCCAGGGTTTCTATGACAACGTCTGGCCATTGAGGCACTCCCGGCGCAGGCACTGTGCTGGCTTCCACCAGTCCCCATTGTGACAGCGGCAGATGGTGCAGTCGTCCACCTTCACTTCAATACCGGCGGGGATGATCGTCGTTCCGGCAAAGCAATTTGGACCTGCCTCATGGGAGGAAAGGACGAGAGCGAGAAGAGAGGGAGGGAGAGAGAAGGAAAAAAGACAAAGAGGGAGGGAGGGTAGAGAAAAGGAGAAATGAGTGTGGTGGTGGTTCTCTCGGGGGGGTTCTGTTAGAAGAGGATGGCAGAGTGATGTGGAGAACCCTGCCTGGGGAGTTTTGAAGTCAGAACCGACGCACAGATCCTTTCACGGGCATGCACCAATGGGCTTGTTTTTGCAACACTAAAGCGCTTTTGTTAGCCTGGCTCTCCCTTGACATAGAACACGTTGCATCCTAATGCACCGCGAGCAGAGGAGGAGAGGAGGCTGGCAGATAGGGCAGGCAGCGGCTTGGTAGCACAGAGAGGGCTGGAGTATACACACACGTGCACATACAAACACATCACACACACACACACACACACACACACACAGAGAAAGCTGCTTTGAGAGGCAGGAGGGAGATTAATCACTCCTAGTCTGCATGGAAAGGCCGCCTCAGCCTCTGTGGAAAGTCCCTCTTGAACACAGAGCTACAGTCTGCATTTTATGGTCTCCGCTCTCCTTCCTCAAATACAAAGCTAACACCAAGCTATAGTTTGCATAGAAAGGCCTCCTCAGTCTTTCTACAAAGTCTTCTTCAAACACAATGCTCCCCCACATCATTCTTACTGGTCTCTTTTAACTAGAGTTGCAAAGGGAGGGTATATTACTGGAAACTTAAGAAGTTTACCAGTCACCTACCAGAATTTTGGTATCTTTCAAGGATTTTATGTAATCCATCACAAGACATCTAGTGGTGTCACAGGTGTCTGTAATTATCTCTGGCCCTCTGTGGGGCCTTATCACATGTAAAATCTTTGAAAATTAAATAAGATGATTCCATTTTTTTTATGACACAGTTGTAAAACATGATCCTAAATATAAACCATCAACTTAGTGAATACCCTTTGGTGTCGGCATGAAATAACCTTTCTTTTTTTTTTACACACCTTTATTTATTTTATTATGTCAACATATATTTGTTGCCAATGTTTTGGTGTCAAACTGGTGGCAGTTGTGAGGAAAAGTCAATAGTTGGAAGAGTTAACTGAAAAAATGTACTGAAAAAAATGACATTGTTGATTAGATGCTTTTTACATTAAATAAGCTAGTTTTGTTGAACCATATGGTCTATCTACTAGAAGCTAATCGACAATATAGACACAGATATAACAACATTCTTAATATACACTGCTCAAAAAAATAAAGGGAACACTTAAACAACACATCCTAGATCTGAATGAAATAAATAATCTTATTAAATACTTTTTTCTTTACATAGTTGAATGTGCTGACAACAAAATCACACAAAAATAATCAATGGAAATCCAATTTATCAACCCATGGAGGTCTGGATTTGGAGTCACACTCAAAATTAAAGTGGAAAACCACACTACAGGCTGATCCAACTTTGATGTAATGTCCTTAAAACAAGTCAAAATGAGGCTCAGTAGTGTGTGTGGCCTCCACGTGCCTGTATGACCTCCCTACAACGCCTGGGCATGCTCCTGATGAGGTGGCGGATGGTCTCCTGAGGGATCTCCTCCCAGACCTGGACTAAAGCATCCGCCAACTCCTGGACAGTCTGTGGTGCAACGTGGCGTTGGTGGATGGAGCGAGACATGATGTCCCAGATGTGCTCAATTGGATTCAGGTCTGGGGAACGGGCGGGCCAGTCCATAGCATCAATGCCTTCCTCTTGCAGGAACTGCTGACACACTCCAGCCACATGAGGTCTAGCATTGTCTTGCATTAGGAGGAACCCAGGGCCAACCGCACCAGCATATGGTCTCACAAGGGGTCTGAGGATCTCATCTCGGTACCTAATGGCAGTCAGGCTACCTCTGGCGAGCACATGGAGGGCTGTGCGGCCCCCCAAAGAAATGCCACCCCACACCATGACTGACCCACCGCCAAACCGGTCATGCTGGAGGATGTTGCAGGCAGCAGAACGTTCTCCACGCCATCTCCAGACTCTGTCACGTCTGTCACGTGCTCAATATGAACCTGCTTTCATCTGTGAAGAGCACAGGGCGCCAGTGGTGAATTTGCCGATCTTGGTGTTCTCTGGCAAATGCCAAACATCCTGCACGGTGTTGGGCTGTAAGCACAACCCCCACCTGTGGACGTCGGGCCCTCATACCACCCTCATGGAGTCTGTTTCTGACCGTTTGAGCAGACACATGCACATTTGTGGCCTGCTGGAGGTCATTTTGCAGGGCTCTGGCAGTGCTCCTCCTGCTCCTCCTTGCACAAAGGCGGAGGTAGCGGTCCTGCTGCTGGGTTGTTGCCCTCCTACGGCCTCCTCCACGTCTCCTGATGTACTGGCCTGTCTCCTGGTAGCGCCTCCATGCTCTGGACACTACACTGACAGACACAGCAAACCTTCTTGCCACAGCTCGCATTGATGTGCCATCCTGGATGAGCTGCACTACCTGAGCCACTTGTGTGGGTTGTAGACTCCGTCTCATGCTACCACTAGAGTGAAAGCACCGCCAGCATTCAAAAGTGACCAAAACATCAGCCAGGAAGCATAGGAACTGAGAAGTGGTCTATGGTCACCACCTGCAGAACCACTCCTTTATTGGGGGTGTCTTGCTTATTGCCTATAATTTCCACCTGTTGTCTATTCCATTTGCACAACAGCATGTGAAATGTATTGTCAATCAGTGTTGCTTCCTAAGTGGACAGTTTGATTTCACAGAAGTGTGATTGACTTGGAGTTACATTGTGTTGTTTAAGTGTTCCCTTTATTTTTTTGAGCAGTATATATGAAAACAATTTTATTTTTATAAGTTACCAAATTTACAATAGATTGCCATAGATTTTCTGTTAATTACCAAAATTACTGTATATTCTGGTAACTTACAGTTGAAGTCGGATGTTTACATACAGTTGAAGTCGGAAGTTTACATACAGTTGAAGTCGGAAGTTTACATACAGTTGAAGTCGGAAGTTTACATACACCTTAGCCAAATACATTTAAACTCAGTTTTTCACAATTCTTGACATTTAATCCTAGTAAAAAGTCCCTGTCTTAGGTCAGTTAGGATCACCACTTTATTTTAAGAAAGTGAAAATGTCAGAATAGTAGTAGAGAGAATTATTTATTTCCGCTTTTATTTCTTTCATCACATTCCCAGTGGGGCAGAAGTTTACATACACTCAATTAGTATTTGGTAGCATTGCCTTTAAATTGTTTAACTTGGGTCCAACGTTTCGGGTAGCCTTCCACAAGCTTCCCACAATAGGTTGGGTGCATTTTGGCCCATTCCTCCTAACAGAGCTGGTGTAACTGAGTCAGGTTTGTAGGCCTCCTTACTCGCACACACTTTTTCAGTTCTGCCCACACATTTTCTATAGGATTGAGGTCAGGGCTTTGTGATGGCCACTCCAATACCTTGACTTTGTTGTCCTTAAGCCATTTTGCAACAACTTTGGAAGTATGCTTGGGGTCATTGTCCATTTGGAAGACCCATTTGCGACCACGCTTTAACTTCCTGACTGATGTCTTGAGATGTTGCTTCAATATATCCACATAATTTTCCATCTTCATGATGCCATTTATTTTGTGAAGTGCACCAGTCCCTCCTGCAGCAAAGCACCCCCATGCTTCACGGTTAGGATGGTGTTCTTTGGCTTGCAAGCCTCCCCCTTTTTCCTCCAAACATTATGGCCAAACAGTTTTATTTTTGTTTCATCAGACCAGAGGACATTTCTCCAAAAAGTACGATCTTTCTCCCCATGTGCTTTGCTGTTGTTCTGGGATTGATTTGCACTTTTCGCACCAAAGTACGTTCATCTCTATGAGACAGAACGCGTCTCCTTTCTGAGCGGTATGACGGCTGCGTGGTCCCATGCTGTTTATACTTGCGTACTACTGTTTGTACAGATGAACGTGGTACCTCCAGGCGTTTGGAAATTGCTCCCAAAGATGAACCAGACTTGTGGAGGTCTGCAATTTTTTTGAGGTCTTGGCTGGTTTCTTTAGATATTCCCATGATGTCAAGCAAAGAGGCACTGAGTTTGAAGGTAGGCCTTGAAATACATCCACAAGTACACCTCCAATTGACTCAAATTATGTCAATTAGCCTATCAGAAGCTTCTAAAGCCATGACATAATTTTCTGGAATTTTCCAAGCTGTTTAAAGGCACAGTGAATTTAGTGTATGTAAACTTCTGACCAACTGGAATTGTGATACAGTGAATTATAAGTGAAATAATCTGTCTGTAAACAATTGTTGGAAAAATGTATTGTGTCATGCACAAAGTAGATGTCCTAACTGACTTGTCAAAACTATAGTTTGTTAACAAGACATTTTTGGAGTGGTTGAAAAACGAGTTTTAATGACTCCAACCTAAATCCTACTTGTGACAGACTTAACAATGAATGTTTCCCAGTGTGCACATGAGATTTGGTTCTGTGTGCTGATATTAGGAAAGCCTTACAGCCTCTCTAGAAAGTGTTCCTCGAACAGAACTTCCCAGCACACTATAGCCTACCATACACCACACCAACATCTTATTACACCAGCAAATAATCCTGATGAATGATTAAGGCGGAATCCGTTTTTTCTTGAGATTACATTAGTTTTGCGGTTCCCTTTTTCTTCAGATAAGATTTGTGTTCCTTTTATCCCAAGATTTATTTAATATCTATGGAAAAGCTCATTATCTCCAGATTGTGTTTTTGATAATCAGATGGCTTGTGAATGACTTACCCTGCTGCCTTCTATGGGTGCCTTCCAATAAGATCTCCTTTTTCTGAAGTGTGCACTCGTTCACTACTTTACAAAAATCTAAAGGCATTGGATGGGTGGAGGCATGGGTTAATGGGAGTTTCCACCATATTTCGTATACGAGTCATTTCCCTTTAAATCAGTGCAGGGAAGTGAACAAGTGCACACTTTGGGAGGAAGGAGAACAAGTGCACACTTTGGGAGCATGGAGATATATAAACCGGGACGTAGCCAAGGATTCATAGTTTCCACTCCTTTTGCAATCTCATAAATAGCTATTCTACACAACAACCACAGTGATAGATTTTAGTATTCAGGTTTTGTGCTCACAATCTTCAGGAAACAGCACCTTTTTATTCTCATGCTACAGGAGAGCATGCAGGTGGTGGCAGGAATTTTCTGTCTCCAGTTTTAATCATTGAAACGAAGCAATCAGTGGCTCAATTGGTGTGACGGTGACTTTGGAGCCGCTCTTTAAAACAGTCCAACAGAGATCTATAAAACCTTCTAGATTCTGCCTTTCAGTCTAAACCTATTCCGAGGATCGTTTCTAGCAGCAGAACACTTCCACTTACTCTCAGGGAAATGGCTTTACTGATTTGATTTGTGTGACCAGCAAGTTCACAATGACCTTGTCTTTGTCCAAAATGATCAGGTCAAAAGTAGTGCACTATTTAAGGAATGGGTCCCAGACTCTGTCTGTTCAAACCACATAGGATAATATTAGGAGTGATCATATGTAAAAACAATAATAATAATAGACTTCTACACATTATAATAGGATACAAGCCCCACATGAGGGACATGAACCAGCAGAATTCTAAATATGCAATGACAAAACTTCAGTATTTCTCAAAGGTCTAATATTTATTGCATTCAAATATCTTGTCTCCAGGCCTGGGTTGGGCTCAATTTGAAGGCAGTCAATTCAATAATCTAAAAAATGACATTTATTTTCAATGACTCTTCAATAAACTGAAAAGTACTTTTTAAAACTTTTGTGGCTACTATATCTGCTGGACTAAACAAACCTAATGGCATGATCCAATATATAACACACCAAAAACCCTCTAGTCTACTACCTGCTTCCAACACCTTACCCACTCACCATCATCTATGTCCAGAACGAGTCTCCTCTCCTGTAATGATGTCTGCATAAAAAACATTACGCACATTACAACAATTCAACAATCATATTCTACCACCACCTGCTTACAACTCCTTACCCACCTCACCCTCATCTATGCCCAGGAACACTCTCCTGGTCTACTCAGAGATGATAAAAGCCCATCGATTGACCTGTACCTCAATGGACACATCGTGAGTGAACTATTGCCAAGCCCTAACTCCCATTGATCCACCATCCGCCCTTAGTATAGCTGGCATGGTTTACAGACAAACAGGGCAGAGGTTGATGAGAGAAGTGGGCATCGAGCAGCCCTGCCAAGTGTGGTTGTTTACGACTGGAGAGTCACAGCAGGAGGAAAGCACAGGATACTTCCCAAATACACCCTATTCCATTTCTGGTGCACTACTTTTGACCAAAGCCCTGTTCAGAAGTAGTGCACTATAAAGAGAATATGGTGGCATTTGGGATACATCCACAAGCAAGGACACAGTCTCCACTGCCTATCACTGCAGAAGATTGACAAGACAAGGCTCTGGGACTTTGGGACTTTGCTCCATTCAAAGCCAATGCTTGTCTGTCAGGGCTGTCAACGGGGATGCATGTTACCTGTCCACAGCTGTCTCTGTGTGTTGTCACATGACTGTCCACCTGGAAGTTACAGTGACAGACAGTTCAGATGAACAGTAAAAGACAAAAGCTTATAAGACTAGCTAATTTCCATGTGTATTTCCCCTGTAAAAGTGAAAAACAACTTTAAGTAGGCTACATTTACATTATTCAGCATGTAAATTCATATTCTATCCCTTTATGATATAGCTAGGTTGTTCAAAGCAAAACGTAACAGACAGTTGCATAATGCTGAGGGTTTCTTCAGCTCCTCAGTTGCCTAAGAAGAAACCTTGAAGAAAGCCTGATGAAGCCCTCTACATGTTAGGGTACTTTAGTTAGCATGTTTCTGCTGATGCATGGAACACTTCATTCTCCATGGTTATGTCTGCATCCCAAACAGCACGCTACCCTCTATATAGTGCACTACTTTGTGTCAGGCGCAGTCCTCTGAGGGTAAGGTGACCAGATTTTGGAAAACATTTTTTTGGGGGGACAGTAGCAGCGCGATAAAAACAATGGTATGGAACTACATTTAACAATACATTTTCGCTATAGTCCTTTCAATGAATTGTGTTAATTATAACACAGAAATGGATTACCCCTCCACAATTTTCTTAATCTAGTCATTGTTTAATCACCCAAATGTGGGTTAGCCTATGTTGTTGGATTCACTTTCTGGCCATGGGCATGGTTGTTCATGCGATAGTTATAATGTATCACTTGGTAAAACGGTCATTGACAGGTCATGCAAATGTGATTGTATACACCGTTTGATTATTGAAATATCAGCGACAATTTAACATCAGAGTTGCTTTTTACTTTCTGAGGGCTAATCGGGAACATTTTCAGGGACAGATCGAGCCAGGTACAAGCCACCAAAATAGGGTACTGCCCCTGGAAATCAGGGACGCCTGGTCGCCATATCTGAGGGGTCATATTGAAATGTTTTGTTTGGTTTTCCAGACTTTGGCATAGCTCTGTGAGCATGCAAAACAGTGGGATCAGAAAGTGTGTGTGCGTGTGTGTTCACGTCCGCGTGGACTTCAGAGACTTCCGTGTCCTAACTGTAAGTTGCTCTGGATAAGGACGTGTGCTAAACGGCTAAAATGTTAAGGCAAATATAGGAAATAGGGTGCCATTGAATATGCATACTATCTGTCCAATCTGAGGGAGGCTTTGTAGGCTTGAAGCGAGCCATCATCTCAAGAGCAGGCGAAGTGAAAAGGCTCTCTGTCTCCTGCAAGCTCCTAAAGATGTCCAACTGGAATAGGCTACAATAATGGATCTATCCTCTATCCTCCCACAGTAAACCAGGAATGAGCATTACACTAAATACACACACACACACACACACACACACACACACACACACACACACACACACACACACACACACACACACACACACACACACACACACACACACACACACACACACACACACACACACACACACACACACTCCAGGCTCAAGAGAATAATCTTGCCAGAGCTGGCCATGGTTTCTTAGGGGGGTGGAGATGGCAGGCAGGCAGGCTCCCTTAAATGCCACCGCCACAAGGGCGTCACCGTATCCTGTCTGTGTGGATTAGTGCTTCCTCCAGCTGCAGGCTCAGTGTGTATGTGTAGCGCGCACGCTCGTGTGTGTGTGTACAGGCATCTTCCTTGTACACCTTCGTTACCCTCTGTCAGAGAGTTTAGCCTATATAGGTCAAACTACGCGACAAAGGAAAATACGCAGTCATTTTAAGGAAGATAATATTTTGATTTCCTCTGAAGTCTAAATTGGGAAATGTATTTATTCATCTATCTATATATTCTTCTATGAGCAATATCCTGAGTGGATACTCTTGTGTGGAATTCCTTGATCAACCATCAGTTCAGTCCCTCGATTGGCTTTTCCTTTGATAGTTAGCCTATACTAGGGAAAAATCAGCATCATGAATTCTGACCAGCAAGATTATACCCTCATAGTGGGTATTTGGCTCAGGTATCAAAATATACATATCAGATGATAATTAAATTATTATGCCATTCCAGCATATAACGCTCATGATCCTTGATTGTCCCAGTTGTCTATTGATCAATCCAGCCCTTGAGGCTAATGAAACCAAATGAGCCACAACCAGACCAGCCAGCTAGGCTCTCTCTCGCTCTCGCTCTCGCTCTCGCTCTCTCTCTGTCTCTCTCTCTCTCTCTCTCACACTCTCTCTCACACTCTCTCTCAGTCTCTTGGATTGGGCTGGCTCAGCCATATCTCCTGCCTTGACTCCTATAACTAGCCAATGAGCCATCGGAATTCTATAATTATAATTTGGGGATTGGTTGCGACTGACAAGGGCATCAGGGCAACATGGAGATAAAGGGCCCTCCAGGGGCCCATTATGAGCATTACACACACACACACACACACACACACACACACACACACACACACACACACACACACACACACACACACACACACACACTTATGCTCTCTCTGGATGCCCTGTAATCAATGGGCCAATCTGAGCCTGTGTTTTTTCTGCTTAGTGTGTTGTATTTAATTAAAGCAGTTAGTATTGTCCTCATTAGCAGTCAGGCAGCCAGCCCCCCAAGGTAACGATTTATATAAAACATAAAACACTGAAAGAGACTGAAGACTGATCATCTTTTCGTTGGTTTCGATGTCATAAAAGTTTAATTATTTCGTAGTGTGTGTGTGTGTGTGTCTGTGCATATATATGGGTTGAGTTTGAAACAGTTACAGGTTTCACGTTTATTTGCGTAATGAATGTGTAATGAATACAATGGAAATGTTACTCTCGTAAAAAACCCTATAAGATCAGCAAGAAATATACAATTACACTAGCCTCGTTCATTATTCTGCGTCAGTCGGGTTTACCAGGCTACATATACACAACAACCAGCAATGCAATCATAAGGTTGATGTACAGAAAGTTTGTGAGTGAAACCGGTGTGTGTGTGTGTGTGTGTGTGTGTGTGTGTGTGTGTGTGTGTGTGTGTGTGTGTGTGTGTGTGTGTGTGTGTGTGTGTGTGTGTGTGTGTGTGTGTGTGTGTGTGTGCCGGAAAGACACAACTGGAAGAGCCCTTACCGTTTTTACAGATGGGACAGCACTGTTCTGGCTCGTAGACTGGGTTGACACACTCTGGGACGGCACAGTCAGAGACCACACAGTGCACCTCGTTATTTGGTTCACAGCGACACCACTCACAAGGCGAAGGCTGGAGGGAGAGAGGGGGAGGGAGAAAATGGAGAGAAAAGAGAGAAAGATATATTTGAATTGCATTTGAAAACCAATCATCTTACCATTGTAACAACATGCTGGCAAGATTACTATTAATATCAAGTTGGTTTCCCTGACAATAAAAAGCCTTGAAAAAATACAAGGTTTATTCGACTGAACATTGAAAAGGTCAACCCAGGGAACACAGTGAGATGTCTGTAGGGTTACTCATTAAAACGAATTTGTAAATCCATTTGAACTCCACTTGAAAAATATTATATGACCAATCACCGTGCCTAAACCACAGTGCTTAGTCTAGTCAACCTTGGGGGGCATTCTAAAAACAGATATTGAATTGGAACATATCAAGCAAGCCACATCAACCGTATCTCCATTGGACTAAGAGAAAACTTAACCCACTTGAAACAGAATGAACTCCCAACAGTTGTTGTCAAGCCATGAATGCATAAGCTGAAAACAGTTAGTTTACCCACTGACCACATTTCAATCATAGTTTGTACTACAGGCCTTTTGTTGTGTAGAGTGTATGCTGTAATGTTGTAAGCTACAGTGAAAGCAATTCACTGGCTCTAGAGAATGACAAAACTATCTTTCATTTGCACATTCACCCACAGCAAATGGTTTCCTTTTAGCAATATTTAAAGTCCCTGCGGCCCCAATGGCCTTTTCTCTGGCCCAACGCCCAAAGTGTGCCAATTAAACACACTTCCATATGTATGAGTCAACATCTCTCTGCCTGCGTCTCAAATGGCTCCCTACTCCCTATATAGTGTACTACTTTTGACCAGATGTCTATGGGCTCCGGTCAAAAGTGGTGCACTATAAAGGGAGTAGGGAGCCATTTGAGATGCAGACAGAGAGATGTGCCTGGCTGGCTGGCTGGCTGGTGCATGTGTGAGTCAGGGTCAATAGGGTAGAGTGATGAGAGAGAGGCGAGCCCTGAGCCCTCTCAGTAGCCAGGGTGTTTAAACTTTGTACATAGTGTAATTGCCAAACTGAGACTGTTCCACACACTAATGATCCCCTGTCTATTCCTTCAAATTGAATTAATAACACTGTTTGGCTTCAGAGCCAAGGGCTTGTGAACTTACCCATGGACATGCTCCCTAATTGTGCTGAGCTCAATGTTAAACAAGAACAAACAAACAAGTTTGTGTCTGAGGGTGAAATGGCAGTCTTTAATTGTCAACTGAAACGGAATGACTTCTACTGAGAAAAACCTCACTGTAATACCACACTATATCCATGTAATTACCACTTTATCCTGTGCTGTAGTGTAAGGTGCTAACCATATTCCTATTGAACCAAATCTTTGGTGAGATTAAATATTGGTTTTGAGTGTGCTGGCCTATTGGGTCACCTGACAGGCAAACCAGTTTACTTTAATACAAATCAAAGACACAATTCATAAAGAATCTGTTCAAAGTTGAACAAACAACTAGAATCACAGTAGCATCCCTGGGATTGAACTGACTACTTTATTGGCTGGGTGCTGGTTAGCATACATAATGCATTCTCAATCACGATTTCATTTGAGAATGCACCTTTTTTTTTTATCAACGTAGATATTGAACCAAATGTAATCTGGTGAGATTAAATCTTGTTTTTTTTCAGTGCACTAGTCTGTGGTCCCCTGATTTAACCAAACAAACCAAGTAAAAATTCACACAGAATTCGCTCAAAGTTGAACAAACAACAACAATCTCAGATACATCCCGGGGATTGAACAGACGTCTGCTTGCAGTACTTTATTGGCTAAATGCTGGTCAGCACACATAAACCATTCTCAATTACGATTCCATCTTAAAATGCAATCTTTATTCGCAGACCAGTCTGACTGCAACATTTCCAACACATGAGAGACATTTAAAGGGCTATGAAATTGTTATACAACTGTAGCATTGAAATATTGATCTTACAGAACCTTTAGATGACGTGAGCTGTCAGACAACTCCAGCATCCTCTGCTTGTAACTAGTAAAACGTAGTTTCATCATACAGACTTTAATGAAACCTGCCATATTCACAGGTTTCGTCCATTTTTCAAACACTACCAGCTTCTTCAACTTGTGATACCTATGATTGACATTTGAATAAGAAACATTTTCATGCAGTTGATCTTTTCACATACCTATAACTTTTTCCCTTTGAAAAATACTGTGAAAACATGTTTCTGAGCACTAGATGTACAGTAAAATGCCTTAAGTGTTCTGTATGTAAATGTATGGATTTATATAGCTGACTGTCCTTTGGGTGAATTTGCTTGATCTGGTGCCAAATCTATGGGGGAAGTTATGAATCTGAAACATGGTAAAAGTTAAAACATTGACAACAAGCCTTCACTGAACTCTATTTAGCATCATATACTCAACATTTAAAAATCATCTTTATGGCACAGATAGAAGATGTAAAATTGCACACTACTCCTGGAGGGACACATTAGATATGGATGGTTGAATCCAACTGTATCTATTATTTATTTAATTTTTCTAAATTGTGTTTCTTCCCTACTGTATTTGTTCATGTGCTGTCAGGGGGTCTCTTACGAAGACTGCAAGATGAATTTATTCAACGGAATCAACCAGAATAATTTCATATTTCTCTGTAATCATGACAAGACAAACGCAATAAATAAAATGTCTTGACTGGTTGCATTGCCATACATTAGATACATCTGAAATGACAGTATATTTAGCCTTAACGGGAATGACCCTTTCCGTACTTATTTTATCTCAATAATACATTGCAGGCAAGTGCACGCGTCCATCAATTCATTTACTGTAACAGGGCTAGAGTGCTTTCAATGAAACCTTGTGTGAGATGTATTGTACTGTGAAGTGAATTCATGCCCTGGTCTGTAAGTACTACAGTAACTCACAAAATAAAGTAGAACACCAAGACCATATTTAGCTGTGCTGAGGGGTGGGTTAGTATGTTTCTGAATCAAACTATATGGTGATTTGTGAGCCAAGGAACTTGAAACTCTCGACCCACTCCACTACAGCCCCGTCAATGTGAATGGGGGCATGTTCGGCACTCCTTTTTCTGTAGTCCACGATCATCTCCTTTGTCTTGCTCACATTGCGGGAGTTGTTGTTGTCCTGGCACCACACTGCCAGGTCTCTGACCTCCTCCCTATAGTCTGTCTCATCGTTGCCGGTGAACAGGCCTACCACTGTTGTGTCGTCAGAAAACGTAATGATGGTGTTGGAATCGTGCTGGGCCACCTTAGTCAATAACTCATTTATAAAGTTAGTTATGAAGGGAAGTTTCTCAAACTAGTTCAAAGCTCCAGTTCTCTTTGGCCTACGTTTGTGTCTCGTTTGTGGCTTAATCAGCATTTCAAATTAAAACAATGTTTTTTTTCCTCAGGCAAATTGGAAAGGAAAATCTATTTGAGCAACTCATTTTAGATGCGTTTTAAAGCAAGTTTCCTCTCATAGGTGTCAGTGCTGAGGAGCACAGTCACTAATTACTGTAGGATGTACACTGTGTGGGCGATGGAGGGGGTTTGTGTGTGTGTGCGCCTGCACGCACGTGTGTGGGTGGATGTTCTTTCATATATTAGTTCATTACTTTGTAAAACAAGCCATTTTCAGATGCTGATATATGTTCTGGTTTTCCTGTAATATTTGTGATCGTGAAAGGTAATGTATTTTGTTGTGGAACTTCTACTGCAGTCAGTCACCTCTGAGTCTGATCAGTGTTTAAAAAAAGCTGTTGCAATGCCCTTATACACATGTGAGCAGTTGAAAGAGAGTTGAAAGATCTTCAACCGTCAGAATAGAACCTAAAACGTGCCATTTTGTCAAAATGTATCTTTAGTAAATCACAGCATTTTTTTGTAGAATCGCTGCAGTCACTTCTGTTGTGAGTCTGATGAGTGCTTTCTTATTCAATAGATTTAGGTGTCTCTATTCTGTCTCGTCTGGGTTCCCATGTCATTAGACTGTCTCTAATCTGTCTCGTCTGGGTTCCCATGTCAGTAGACTGTCTCTAATCTGTCTCGTCTGGGTTCCCATGTCAGTAGACTGTCTCTAATCTGTCTCGTCTGGGTTCCCATGTCAGTAGACTGTCTCTAATCTGTCTCGTCTGGGTTCCCATGTCAGTAGACTGTCTCTAATCTGTCTCGTCTGGGTTCCCATGTCAGTAGACTGTCTCTAATCTGTCTCGTCTGGGTTCCCATGTCAGTAGACAGTCTCTAATCTGTCTCGTCTGGGTTCCCATGTCAGTAGACTGTCTCTAATCTGTCTCGTCTGGGTTCCCATGTCAGTAGACTGTCTCTAATCTGTCTCGTCTGGGTTCCCATGTCAGTAGACTGTCTCTAATCTGTCTCGTCTGGGTTCCCATGTCAGTAGACTGTCTCTAATCTGTCTCGTCTGGGTTCCCATGTCATTAGACAGTGTATAATCTGTCTCTCTTGGGTTCCCATGTCATTAGACATTGTCTAATCTGTCTCTATTCGGTTCCCATGTCATTAGACGTGTCTAATCTGTCTCTCTTGGATTCTCATGGCATTAGACTGTGTCTAATCTGTCTCTCTTGGGTTCTCATGGCATTAGACTGTGTCTAATCTGTCTCTCTTGGGTTCCCATGTCAGTAGACTGTGTCTAATCCTTCTTTCTTAGGTTCCCATATTTTAGACTGTGTCTAATCTGTGTCTCTTGGGTTCTCATGTCATTAGACTGTCTCTAATCTGTCTCTCTTGGGTTCCATTGTCATTGGACTGTCTCTAATCTGTCTCTCTTGGGTTCCCATGTCATTAGACTGTGTCTAATCTGTCTCTCTTGGGTTCCCATGTCAGTAGACTGTGTCTAATCCATCTCTCTCATAACAATATGTGTAGTAATGCCTAAGAGCAGAGAGCTACAGAATCTCTACACAGTATTTGCAATAGAAGTAAGAAACTATATTCAAGAGCCTCAACGTTATGCACCAACAAATCAAATCAGTGTGGCTTGTAGGACTTAGGTTGCTTTTTGTGTCTATTTTTGAATCAATGGGGACTCAACAACAAATGTCCTTGAGGTCCTTCACACCCCCTCTGTAACCCTCTCCCCTAAGGATGTCAGTCAGGAGCACGGATGGGATGGGGATTGATCTGAGTTCACATCCCAGCCCTATAGCCTGTTCTGTTCTGTCCTGTTCTGTCACGTCCTGCCAGCCTGGGACATAGATATAGAACAATTGTTTTATCTCTATGGCCTGGGATCTGAACTCACCCTATATCTCCTGGTTCTTGATTGGAGCTGCGCTGCAGAGTCTGGGGCTGAGGCTGGGGGAAGGGCCGGGGGTAGTACAGGCGCGAAGGCGGGAGCCACGACGGGCGGACTGGTCCCTTCCTCGTCGGACGGGGAACCCTGTAGGTGAAACACCTACCGAGGGTGAGTGGCACAACACTCTCATATACTCTAATGTACTCTCTTTTTGATATACTTATACTCTCTCTCTATCTTATATCTATCTTATATACTACAAAACATACATCTAAAATGAAAGTATATTTAGCATCAACGGTGAGTGGCACAACTCTACTGAGAGTGGGCTATAGTATACAACACAGCAGCTCCCCGTCACCAAACTGTCCACCAGACTTAATAAAGTAGCTTCCCTCCAACTACATTACATCTACATAAATAATGGACTACTGCCCAACAGAGACTGACTCAGCATTCTGCAGATGGAAAGATTCACTTTCTGACAAAAGAGGGTCTTTAAGGCTGGAGCATATTTCTTAACAGATTACAGGGCACCATCCATGATCAATCAATGGTCAATCAAGTCATTCGTTATCAATGGGTTTTATTACTGACATGGCATCTATAGAATGTAACTCGGATACACTTGCTATGGGTAATGCACAAATTATTGACATTCCCTCTTCCATCAGTGAATTCATATCTAAGAGAAACATAAGATGTTGGACAAGGTGGTGATATAGTCTAGTCTATGATATTAAATCCTGCCTTTTGGGTGTTAGACATACTGGTCATAAAACCAGTGTTTCTATCATACTCCCTATGGCTGCATGCCTGCTTGTTTAGAAGAGATATCAGAGAGATTTCCAACCTTATAAAGATCTAACCTGCCTTGTGGGTCTTAAAGATGCTGATATCTGTTGGACTCCTTCCCCGACTGCTGTGTTCAGTAAACATGGAGCTCTGCATAAAGCGCCAGGACGAGCGCAAAGGAAATGCAAACCAGTCCTGTTGGTATCCTCTTAATTGGGTCTTTCTTTAGAAACGACTGGCACCCTTTGATTTCTGTTAACTCCGCTGGACACTATGCAGTCCTCGTTTTATACAGTAATTCAAATAGATATAATACTTTCATATGTCTTTCATGCTTTCATAAACAGGCACTTTCATGCTGGACACAACCATGGTTTTATGACTTTAGCTTCCTCAAGTCATCAGATTCCTGTCACGAATCAACAAAACCCACAACAGTGATCTGATCGAAGCTTCGAAGCTGTGGTCAATGGCCATCCTTGCCTATATCAATTATTTATCTAAACTAACTGAAGAGTGGCCATTTTTATTGTTCCAGTCACAGTTTCCCCGCTCTGTTCTGCCTCCATGTGTAATTTCTCTGTTGAGAAAATCGATAGGAACAAATTAATGTTTTTTCAAGAGGCGGGAAATGTCCTTCCCTCTCGCTGGGCCCCGCCACTCAAGGTTAGTGGGGATTGGAGGTTGAGATGCACTATTGATGGACTTGATCTCACATCAAACCAGCAGGCTTTAGACACGCTCTCAGGCCTCTCTCTCTCTCCCTGAGGGGAGCATGGCTGTGCATCCCAATACAGGGATAAGAGGCTTCATTGACGTGCCACTCGTCCGCTCAACACCGATCCACCCAGGCTAAGTCCCAAATGACACCCTATTTCATTTACAGTGCCCTACTTTTGACCAGAGTCCCATGGGCCCTGATCAAAACTAGTGCACTAGAAAGGGAATAGGGTGCCATTTGGGACGCATCCCAGTCACCGATCACAATAGATTAAGTACACAGGTGTAAATGCCTGATCTCTCACAACCTTATTAGCAACACACTGCTGCACTGAAGTCCCCCATACTAATTAGCTAATGCCAGGCCTCTTGCTGGAGATGTAAGAGCATTGTAAGTGATATGGAGCTGTCTAGTATTAGTGGCAAGTGTATCACCTGGGATGAGGAGTCACAGTTTGATTGAATTTAATTGAGTTGGAGAATATGATCAAGGACATTAGGCTAATCAAATAAACTACCTGGCCTTTTTGAGGGATTAGATTTCTTGGAAACAAAATGACAAATAATAAAGTAACAGAAACAGACAACTATGGTCTATGCCCCTCAAACTCAACTCTGGACCTTGAAGCCAGTTCCACTGCTTTTTTTAATCGTTACCCTCTAATCATGGACTGATTTAGTCCTGGGACACCAGGTGGGTGCAATTAATTGTCAGGTAAAACAGAACATCAGCAGGCTCTGGAACTTGTAGGGTAAGAGTTGAATACTCTTGGTCTCTGTGGTGCATTTACCACCAACCTAGACAAACTTGTATACCAAACTTCACAACAATACTTTAGGGGCCATGATTTTCTGTGGAATGGAAATGGAACATTTGGATAATTTGATGTAATGCTAACCATCACACAAGTGGATGATTGGGAACACAGTATGATTTCACAAAAGCGTAAATGTAATCAATGTCATTGGTCACCTCATGCACTAAAATGCTAAATCATCATGGAAACTACTCAAACTATACAATAAAATACAACCACTCGTAGAGCTCAATCATGTGCAATTGTGTTACAGGGTTTTTAGCAGAAGTACTTTAGGTTGGTCTTTATATTACAAACACATTTTCTGTTAATGTAAGTCAAACAAAAGATTTCGAATGAGATCATCTTTGCTTTCTTCTATAAAATGTCCTTAAATTGTTTAGTTTCATTACATTTCTTTACAATATGCAGTAACATAATTATGAGTCCTGTAATTAGTGTTGTATATGTTTTAGTGACGTGGACTGAAACAACTGACATTCAGTCGAGTCATTTCATCATGTTTATTTGGTATGAAGAGGATTCGGGAGGTATCATGCGATTACCCTGATCTTGTAGCTAGTTACTAGAAAATCTCATATTTCACATCACTAAACATTTCACATTGTACAACAACTAACAACTACCCATTACTATTCAGGGCATATCTCTGGTTTTGTTTATGTTTGTCATGTCAGTGCTGCTGTTACAGTATTCAGCTCATCTGTATTCGCCAGGTGGTTCCTCCTATCACTGTGATGGGTCTAAGAAATGCATCTTCTGAGGGAAAAGTTGGCACAATTCCTTCTCATGTTTAGAATGAATGCTGCATTATCCAGCATAGTTGCACTGCTGGGTATAGGCAACAGTTTATGACAGAAAGATTTGTCTGAAAATGTACTTATTCCTGGCCCTTACTTTTTTTTATCTGTAGGGTCAACTGACTCACTCACAGCAGAATAAAAAGAGCAGCACTATAGTATAGGCCCTGTTTATAAGCCAGTAATAAGCTATGCTAATGGTGTTCATCATTGGTCAGTATAGACTAGGACTGTCCACACCAACACAATGCTAACGGTGTTCATCATTGGTCAGTATAGACTAGGACTGTCCACACCAACACAATGCTAACGGTGTTCATCATTGGTCAGTATAGACTAGGACTGTCCACACCAACACAATGCTAACGGTGTTCATCATTGGTCAGTATAGACTAGGACTGTCCACACCAACACAATGCTAACGGTGTTCATTATTGGTCAGTATAGACTAGGACTGTCCACACCAACACAATGCTAACGGTGTTCATCATTGGTCAGTATAGACTAGGACTGTCCACACCAACACAATGCTAATGGTGTTCATCATTGGTCAGTATAGACTAGGACTGTCCACACCAACACAATGCTAACGGTGTTCATCATTGGTCAGTATAGACTAGGACTGTCCACACCAACACAATGATAATGGTGTTCACCATTGGTCAGTATAGACTAGGACTGTCCACACCAACACTAAATGACTCTGACCTCTTCTCCTGCTGTCACCCGACTGACGCATACCCCTCCTACGCTGTGCTACAGCCTCTTCCACCATGTAACGTCCGACTCCAACCGGGGTATGGGTTTCATTCAGTATGGTAGACAAGCCTACTTCAAGCATGATACAATAATACTCAAACCATGGCTCAAAGCGTTTGCCATTGATGAATTTGTTTGCTTGGGGAATCTCCAAGCCCATTGATACAGTGTGAGGTGCCTGTAGTTATTGTGCAGCACATAGTGCCATTGCTAATCAGCCATACCCGTTAAATAGGACAGATGTCAAATAATGCAGTGAGTTAATTATTGTTGCACTGTGACTCTACAAACAGTATATATTAAATGGATTCTCCTACCAGCAGAGACCATTGAGGGGAAACAAAATACCAGTTATAGTTGACCCTCTCCATCTGACATGGCCATGCAAATCTTTAAACTTACTATATTATGAGAGGGCAAACATTACAATCATGTTTTGAGTGGAATGGTTGTTGGGGTTGCAACAATTATGCAGTCAACACTGCTGCATTGTTTTGATCACATTCAATTGTTCTCTCTCAGCTCATTACCTAATTAAGGAAAACGAATTATATGCCTGATTATGATGTGTATTGTGGTACAAATGTAATTGCATCCAAATGTTTAAATTAACATTTAAAATTATTACAAACGATTGATCAATAGACCATGCAAATTAGACAATAAACACAAAACATCCCTACCTTAAATTCCTCCAGGATCTTGTAAGTTTTCCCCCGGTATTCACAAAAGTTTTTAACCTCCTTGCATTCCGGACAACATCCATTGTGCTCCACTTTTGTGCACTTCGGGTGTATCTTGGGGCACTCTGGCTGGTCGCACACCGGCCCGTCCTCGGTGCAAACGCACGGGCAGTTCGAGTGTCCCGGGAAGAAACGTTCCCCCAGTTTGTAAACGAAGCCACTGTCGTCCACGCAAACTTTCCCCCGGTAGTCGTCGAAAATGATGGTGTCGCTGTTGGCAGTTAACTCCGCCTCGTCCGCGGCGTAATCCTCGGGACTGAAGGAGGCTGGTGACACACTGGCGTGGAGGGCGAGGAGGACAACGCAGGTCATTGGAAAGAGAGGGCCCATCCTTCGCCGCGGTATTCCTATTGCATTCAAGGAGAGGGTCTAAATTACATTTACTTTACCCTTAACTTTCCATTCACTGTCTGTTCTTGCATGAAGCAAGACAAGGCTGTTTGGGACAGGTGCCAAATAAACATCCTGATGATATCATACAAATGGTGTGGGATATTTTCAATTAGACTTATTCACAACAAGGGACACAATCACAGAGAAGGTTTACAATTTAAGTCGTCTTTGTGTGTGTGCGTGACAGAGAGACAGACATACAGACAGAGAGAGAGAGAGAGAGCGCGAGAGAGAAATAAAGAAATTAAGAGGGACAATATGTGTATTAGAATAAATAAGACCAATAAACAGAAATGGGTAGAAAAAATGTCTTAGGCTAATGTTGGATTCCCAAAAATGAGGTCGCCCATTGCAACGGTAGCGGAAACCTACCAGGTAAAGTATTAGTACAGTTGATAGGCTCGTAGGCTACATTGCAAACGCCGGTGTTTTCTTATAGACTAAAGGCTATGGCATCTTGAACCCAGTGCAGTTCAGAGTGAAAATATAACCTAACCTTATAGGTCTCATGTGCTTTGCTTTCATAAAAATAAAAACAGATTTGGATCTTCAATGTGAATTACATGACCAACAGGTTTCTCCGTGATAATCATTTGAACACCCTTGTCAGTGGGGATTTGATCACCCCCCCCCATGCTTACTGTTGCTTTTATTTGTTTTTATTTTACTTCAACAGCCTTTACCAAAATAACGACATATTTCCCCAGGCAGTGCTTAATGCGCAATAGGCTTTAGTCCAAACGCTTCGCCCCTCGCCATGGTAGCTAGAAGAACGGAATTCTATATTTGCCTCGAGACTAAACTGAGCTCTCTTCATTATATTCCTTCCTGCCAAGGGAGAGACTCACTGAATCTTAATTGACAGAAAAATTTCTTGACAATATTGTTGTCCTCAAATACCAATCTAAAGTAGGCCTATTTCCTACCATTACATTTATGATATAAAGTGCAGAATGGCAGTATTTTAAGTAAGAGAAAGCTCCAAGAGAAATACGATGTGGAAAAGGAGATGAGGTCTTGCAATGGATTTTACAATAAATGGGAAGGTGGATAAACTGGGCATTACAGACTCACCGCGTTGAAATGCCTGGTTCCACTGGTAGGAGTCGGGATCAACAGAGATCCAAACCGGTAGAACGGATTAAACACAGGACACAACAACTTCCAGATGAACAATTCGATAAAACCACCAGGCTCCAGATAAAAAGATAATCCCCCTTCAGTTGCTATTGTTGTGCGTAAAAGCAGTTAGATACTAGACCATTGTCGGTACCGATGCCTTTGGAGCAGCGCGAGCGATGTGATATGCACACACAAATCGGTCTGATACATGATTATCCCTTATTTCCCAGAGATTAAGATAACAACACCACACTAGGCAGTTCACGTGTGAAAAATAAGACTCGAAAAATGATAATTCCCTCTATTGTTGTCAATAGGCTGATCCTAGACGTCCACGGCAGTGAGATTCATTTCAATCAACTTCCAATTGCTGCAGATCAAAAACACCATTTGGTCTTGTTGCATACATCCAGCAGCGCGTGCATGGCAATGGGAAAGATAATAGACCAGAGATCCGGAAGATTCAACTTTAAGAGGAGAACAAATATCTAAAAGAAACGACATTTACACCTAACATCTCTTTTTCGCGAGGGAAAGTTAAATATTAGCCTAAATATACGTTTTATCTTCCAGACTTTTCCGTGCGCACTCACCGGGAAGAAGTTGAGAACATAGTAACAATCATAGCTTGATGCTCGTTAGTTGAATAAGTTGAGGCGAAAAAGCGCCGAATCAAGTCCTCCGCCTATACGGACAATGTTGTGAAGAGGAGCATGCAGGAACAGCGGCGCTTCTCATGACCCTTGTGAGCAAGACGACGCACTCTACTTCAGGACCACGGACAGCGGAAGAGCGGAACAGCGGCAGACAGCGGTGTCTTCAGCACTGTCGCTGTTCATTCGAGGGTCCCACTGAGCACGTAGAGATTCGAGAGGTTTCCCATCTTGCGTTGCTCCCCAGACCAGGAAGGAAAAGGCAAATAAGGAACTCATCAGAGAACTTGAAGTGGCATTTTATTCTACCGATATGCTCCCAAAATGCACTGAATCAAACGAAATAGCTGGATGGGGTTTGCACTCTCAAATATCACATGGAGCGGATTTAATTAAAACCAGAGAGCACAGTTTCTCTATGTGCAGATGTTATTTCTGCTACTGTAGCCTGTGATCTCTATGTTAGATGGGTGATCACACACACATTGCCATTCTTACAGCAAATAACCGAAAAATAGACTTGTAGAGAACGGATCTTGCATAATGTGACATTCTGTTTCTTTCAGAATGGACTACACAGTAATTTCACAGTATTTAAGATCTGCACAATTCCACATAATATCTGCTCTCCGTATGATTGCCCGTAGGGGCCACTGCCTGTCTGCATTCAAAGTCAAAATAAAGATGATTGAGGCAGAACCAAAGATAATACATTATAGATATTCTGGAATTGAATTAAACAGATGCGATCCATCCAAAGAACCCCACTGACCTGCATTTGACTAACGGAGCAGAGTATGCTGTAGCCTACCGGGGCTTGGCTATTATTAGACATGCGATGCATGCATCTCGTGCATATGTCGCGGTGTAACGCCAATTCACCTTATGCTGTCTGAGTCTGACATCGAAAGCGCTGAAATCATTTAACGTTTTAGACCCTATTGAGTCGTAGAGTATTCAACACATTTTAAAAGGAAACCATGAAGTTAAGATGTATTCTCGAACACCTTAGGTTATATCATCAATATAACCTAGCTGATGCCATGATCAATTTGACCAATGTAGCTAGGTTACCTGATCCCACTTCATCCAGGTCCCTGAGGAAACCCATTTAAAAGCCAGTTACCACAATGCTTCTCTTAAAACTTGTGTGCCAGAAATAACTTTGAGTCTATTTAATAGCCTAATTTTCTGCATGAGTAGAAAGTCCATAGCTTTTGAAATATCAATACGCTAGTTAAAATAACCAAAGAGTCATTCATTGACAGATCAATAGTACAGTAGAACCAACCACATGTAACCCAATTAAATGGACAATACATTATAACCAGAATACATGTTTTTAAATATCAATACAGTATGATGTGCATCCCAAATCGCACCCTATTATCCATATAGTGCACTACTTTTGACCAGGGCCCATACGGAATAGGGTGCCATACTGGACACGAGCATGAAAAAACTTGTCGGTCTAACAATAATAGACATGTCTGCGCCATACAAGATTCTGATATTAATATTAGATATCAGGGATTCAAGGTTTTGAACACCTAAAGAGGTGCTGCATGTTTTCAAGTGGAGGGGAGAGAAAAAAGAGAGAATAGAAAATACAGAGCTCAGCTCTCTAGGAGTTTGCTTGTACAGTACAGCGGTATGGCCCTTGTCATTAAGGAATATACTGTACAGTAACTAGAGTTCTCTTCTCAGGCTGTCCCTGGGGCTCTCATGCTAACATGTTGTAAAATGTCAAGGGCGGATTAGTCTGAGTGAAAAAAAACTCATAATACCTCACTGGACAAAGCAGCCATGCAGAGGCATATAGTATGTGCTGTATTGTAGGATGCTGTTTGTGTGTGTGTGTGTGTGTGTGTGTGTGTGTGTGTGTGTGTGTGTGTGTGTGTGTGTGTGTGTGTGTGTGTGTGTGTGTGTGTGTGTGTGTGTGTGTGTGTGTGTGTGTGTGTGTGTGTGTGTGTGTGTGTGTGCGTGTGTGTGTACGTGAGTATGTGCATCTGTGTGTGTGTGTGTGTGTGTGTGTGTGTGCGTGTGCGTGTGCGTGTGAGTGCTTGCCTGCATGTGTGTATACTGTCTCTGTGTGTGTCTAGCCTTGTCTCTGTCCTCTCTGTCAATGTCAGTTCTATGCTCCTTTAAATGGAGTATAAACGACAACACAGGCTCTCCCAACCCCTATCAGGGCTCCTCTGGATCAGTCGTGACAGAGCCCTGGGTTGATGTCATATCCCTGCTTTTCGGTAATTCAGGCATGTTTTCTCACTTTTTTAATAGCAACGTGTTAGCTCCCTCCCTGTTAGCTCCCCAAAGCAATGTACACTCTAATTGGCTCCTGACCTACCCCCTCACCCATCACACACACAAACATGCACACACACATGCACACACACATACTGTATGCAGGCACACAGGCACAAATGCACACACGCACACACAGGTATGCATGCAAACACACACTTTGAAGGATTTCACTATAGGGCTGGATAGAAATATGGGTCACCCTTCTCATTTCAGGAACAGCATCGGCACAGCATGTTCTTTAAGCCAATCAGCCTCAGACACACGCACACACACACACACACACACACACACACACACACACACACACACACACACACACACACACACACACACACACACACACACACACACACACACACACACACACACACACACACACACACACACACACACACACACACTCCAAGTTGAGGCACTGTCGCTGCTGCTAAAATGCTAGATGGGTAATTTCTCTGGGTGACAGATAAGTGAGATGCGGATGCAGACACGGCTTGCAATCACAACATGGTAAGTAGTAGACGCTTAGTTAAGTGTGCTTTCAACGTCTTTGTGCATTATGTGACACATCTATATAGCACAAATTACAGTGTCAGCTGAAATGTTAACAAGTAAGGACAAGGTTGCACTTGCACTGATGAAAATAAAAAGTTTTTCTTCTGAATGTACAGTATAAATTGCGCATTTGTTCACCTTGTCTGTAGATGTACAGTACATTGATGCCTTGGCAAGATGGTGCCTTGTCATGGTGAACCAGTGCTGACCATGTCTCTCACAGAAGCCCTGTTTAAACCTGGTTCTAACATGCCTCCTTTGTCCTGATTTTGCCCACATTTTTAGACAGGTGTAGGCGACAAAAAGACACATTGTGATCTGATTGTAAACAGACAAGATCAGGACGAAGGACGCATTTTAGCAGGAGGTAAAAACAGGGTTTAAAAGACATTGATATCAGCCATTGATAACTGGCAATATATTTTCCCATTCTATGTTATGTATATTGACATTATCCCTCATCTTTTAATCTTATTCTACACCCTCAAAGCCTATGATCATGGACACAGTTTACTAAGGCTAGTCCTGGGCTTAAAAGCATGCTCAATGGACAATCTCTACTGAAATTGCTTTTGAGACAGCAAACTGGGAATGTTCCCAGAACATTAGCTAAGATTCCCATTACGTTCAAGTTAGGGTTTTATCTAACATTAGGATAATAACATTCCCAAATCATCTGTAACAACCACCACAGAACATTCCCCAAAAGTTCTCATTAGGTTTCCAGGTATTATATGCCAGTTAGCAGACGCTTTTATCGAAAGTGACTTACTGTCATGCGTGCATACATTTTTTCGTAAGAGTGGTCCTGGGAATCAAACCCACACTCCTGCCTTTGCAAGCGCCACGCTCTACCAACTGAGCCAGAAATATTTTTCCAGCAAACCAAAATTGTTTCTGTGAAAGGTCCCAGAACGTTCGTTAGGTTGCGGCAAATGTTCTCATAACACAAAAACTGTCCTGTGTGCTGATGATTATACAATGTTTGTAGAAAACATTTGCCTGATGTTGCAAAAATGTTCACAGAAAACATTTTGTCTGTTCTTTAAAGGTTCCCAGAATGTTTCATTAGGTTGTGGGAACATTGTGGGGACATCACAAAAGATATGTTGCCAAAACACAAAAAACTGTCCCTTTGTGCAGATGATTGTAGAATGTTTCTTTTAGGGTGAAGAAAAACATTGAGGTGATGTTACAATAATGTTCCCAGAACACATTTAGTCTGTTCCTTAAATGTTCCCAGAATGCTTCTTTAGGTGGTGGGAACATTGTGGGGTTATGTCTAGAGATACACTAAAGTCCTCAATTGCGAATTGCCATTAAATCTGGAGAGAACCATAGTGAGGATTTATTCCAATCTGCTTTCTTATGCTTTAAGGAGCTACAAATGTGCCTGCTGAGAATGATGTGGTAATATTAGGTAAAACTGAAATATAACATTTTCTAAATGTTCTTTAAATGTTCTGAAGACTTAGGCAAGGTCGAATGTATACTGCGTTAACATCAATGGAATATCATGTTAAAACTAAAACAAATACGCTATGAATGTCCTAAAACTAACTTATTTGGACATTTTGGAGCATTGTGCAAAATTGTGGGCATATCCTGTGCAACCATTATCTGAATGTCAGCGCAACTGGACAGTTTTAGTGTTTTGGGAACTATTATTTGTCATATTTCCACAATGTTCCCACAACCTAAATAAACATTCTGGGAACCTTTAAAGAACAGATGAAATGTGTTCTGGGAACGTTATTGTAACACCAGGTGACATTTTTTTGCACAACTGGACTTAACTAAAAAAATATTATTAGGATCCCCATTAGCCAACACCAATGGCAACAGCTAGTCATACTGGGGTCCAACATTTGAAACAAAATACTTCACAATTTACATACAGTACCAGACTAAAGTTTGGAAACGCCTACTGATTCAAGGGGTTTTCTTTATGTTTAATATTTTCTACATTGTGAAACATTTATTTATTTTGGAACCAAACATCTCAAATTTGGACTCATCAGACCAAAGGACAGATTTCCACCGGTCTAATGTCCATAGCTCGTGTTTCTTGGCAATTCGACCATGAAAGCTTGATTCACATAGTCTCCCCTGAACAGTTGATGTTGAGATGTGTCTGTTACTTGAACTCTGTGAAGCATTTATTTGGGCTGCAATTTCTGAGGCTGGTAACTCTAATGAACTTATCCTCTGTAGCAGAGGTAACGCTGGGTCTTCCTTTCCTGTGGTGGTCTTCATGAGAGCCAGTTTCATCATAGCGCTTGATGGTTTTTGCAACTGCACTTAAAGAAACTTTCAAAGTTCTTGAAATGCTCCATATTGACTGACCTTCATGTCTTAAAGTAATGATGGACTGTTGTTTCTCTTTGCTTATTTGAGCTTTTCTTGCCATAATGTAGGCTTAGTCTTTTACTAAATAGGGCTATCTTCTGTATACTACCCCTACCTTGTCACAACACAACTTATTGGCTCAAACGCATTAAGAAGGAAAGAAATTCCACATATTACATTTTAACAAGGCACACCTGTCAATTGAAATGCATTCCAGGTGACTACGTCATGAAGCTGGCTGAGAGAATGCCAAGAGTGCGCACAGCTCTCATCAAGGATGGCTACTTTGAAGAATCTCAAATATGAAAAACACTTTTTTGGTTATATGACTATATGATTCCATTTCATAGTTTAGAGGGCTTCACTATTATTCTATAATGTATAAAATAGTAAAAATAAAGAAAAATCCTTGAATGAGTAGGTGTGTCCAAACTTTTGACTGGTACTGTACATCACAGAAGACTAACAAAACTGTGTGACATAGAAACACTAGATATCCGGCATAAAAATAAAAGTTGATTAATTATGAAATTCTGAAAAATATTGAAAACATTCCACCCATGAGGCCGCTAGGTAATTTGATTGCAGGAAAGTGCTACCTTGGTCCTTCTTTGCATCACTTGACCATAATTATGACTGGACAATAATCAAGATAAGATAAAACTAGAGCTGGCAGGACTTTCTATGTGGAATGTGGTGTCAAAGAAGCAAGGCATGTTACGTGGAGAGAAACGGGGGAATCCAAGAGCGAACTCAGAAGAGGTAGCCGGGATGAATGAACCAAAATGTTTATTGTACACAGAGAAATATGGAGTGCAGAACCGGGGTAGCTCAGATGAGTTGCAGAAAAACCAGAAGTGCAGATTGAGGTTGGAGTTGGCTGAGTTGAACAGGGAAACAGGTCCTGAGGGGAATCCAAGGTGGTGGTGGTGAATGATATCCAGGGAAAGGTGGTTGGGTGGTGAAATGTGGAACAGGAGACAGGAGCCAGAGACAGAGCGGTGACTGCAAGAGTGGACAAAACGGTGTACGGCAGGGAAACAAGCACAGCAGAGCAACATGATCTAGAGAACTAACATAAGGCTAGGATAATGACTGCGTGAGCAGAGATTACGATCTGGCAGAGTGGCAGGAAGGAGTATTTGTAGAGATCTTGATTTAAGGGACGAGTTGCAGCTAGTAGGGATCTGCTCTGACTCCAGCACACCTGTCTCCAACCACACAATCCCAAAGAGAGGGAGAGGGAGAGTACAGGGAGAGAACTGCAGCTCAAGAAGACACCTGATGACCGCCAGAGGGCATAGCAGGAGCAGATGTGACAGTACCCCCCTCCCTACGGACGCCACCTGGCGCACGACCCGGTTTGTCTGGGTGTGAGGTATAAAAATCCTGTACGAGGGAGGGATCCATAGTGTGAGGACGGGGCACCCAGCAGCGCTCCTCAGGCCCGTATCCCTCCCAGTCCACCAGATACTGCCATCCACGGCCCGACGGCGCACATCCAAAAGCCGCCGGACAGTATAGGCAAGATGGTCCTCGATGAGCCGAGAGCAGCTGCAGGAGGGGACAGGGGACTGGAGCAGACTGGTTTAATTAAAGATACATGGAAAGTGGGGTGAATTTTGAGAGAGTCTGGGAGTTTTAGATGAACAACAGAGGGGTTTATGATATGATCAATCTCAAAGGGGCCAAAGAATTGGGGAGCTAGTTTTTTTAATCCACTTTCAGAGGAAAGTCCTTAGATGAAAGCCATACCCTTTGGCCTGGATTGTAGACTGGTGCTGCAGCACGGCGACGGTTAGCTTTGGATTGGGTTCTGGCGGAGGCACGAAGAAGGGCAGCCCGGGCCCTCCTCCAGGTATGACGACAACGGCACATGTGGTCCTGGACTGAGGGCACAGCTACTTCAACCTCTTGGGCAGGGAACAAGGGAGGTTGGTAACCCAGAGCACACTCAAAGGGAGACATACCTGATGAGGCGTTGATGAGGGTGTTGTGGGCATATTCCACCCAGGGTAGCTGGGCACTTCAGGAGGAAAGGTTAGCCGAAGTCACACAGCGTATTGCAGTTTCCAACTCCAAGGTTGGCCCGCTCGGTCTGGCCGTTGGTCTGGGGGTGATATCCAGACGAAAGGCTGACATTAATACCCAGAGCTGTGCAGAAGGCTCTCCATACCTGGGATGAAAACTGGAGTCCTCTGTCAGAAACAATGTCACTAGGGATGCCATGCAGCCGCAAAACATGGGATACCAGCAGGTCCGCAGTCTCCCTGGAGGAAGGAAGCTTGGAGAGGGGATTGAAGTGAGCCGCTTTGGAAAATCGGTCAATAATAGTGAGGATGACTGAGTTACCATTTTATGGGGGAAGCCCAGTGACAAAGTCCAAAGCTATGTGTGACCATGGGCGACTATGTAGGACGAAGCAGACCAGATAGGTTTTGTGGAGGTTTTATTCCGGGCACAGACTGAGCAGGCTGAGATGAATTCCCAAGCGCCTCTCTCCATGGTGGGCCACCAAAATCGCTGACGCAGGAAGGGGACTGTCCAGTTTATGCCAGGGTGACAGGTGAGGTGAGTAGAATGGGCCCATTGAAGAACATCAGAATGAACTGAATCTGGCACAAACAGAGCCTTACAAGGACCGTTTCTAGGATCAGGCTGGTTCAGCTGAGCCTGACGAACATGGGACTCAACCTCCCAGGAGACAGCAGCAATGATGCAGGAGGATGGCATAATGGTCTCAGGCTCAGAACTTATGTTGTCTACGGTGAACGGACGAGAGAGGGCATCAGGCTTGGTATTCTTAGATCCGGGGCGATAAGTGAGTGTGAAGTTGAATCTTCCAAAAAAACAATGCCTACCTGGCCTGCTGTGAGTTGAGACATTTGGCGGTCTGGATGTAGGCTAGATTTTTGTTATCCGTCTACACAATGAAGGGAAGGACTGAACCCTCTAACCAGTGATGCCACTCCACAAGAGCCAGCTTAACAGCCAAGAGTTCCCGGTTGCCTATGTCAATTTCTCTCTGCAGGTGAGAGCTTGCGGGACAAGAAGGCACAAGGATGGAGCTTCTGATCCAAGGGAGAACGTTGAGACAGGACTGCACCTACCCCTGTGTCAGAAGCGTCCACCTCGAGGATGAACTGGAGTTGTGGGTCTGGCTGGGTAAGGATTGGAGCAGAAGTGAAGCGGTGCTTGAGTTCCCGGAACGCTGCCTCTGCCTCAGGGGACCAGTGCAATGGAGTGGAGGTGGAGGTGAGAGGAGCTGCCAAATGACTGTATCACGGATGAATTGTCTATAAAAATTGGCAAACCCCAGGAAACGCAGTAACTGCTTCAGATTCACGGGCACAGACCACTCTGTGACTGCCCAAACCTTGGCAGGGTCCATTCTTAGCTGTCCTTGAGCAATAATGAGAGGGAGAGGGAGAGAGAGAGTACAGGGAGAGAACTGCAGGTCAAGAGGACACTGGATGACCACCAGAGGGCGTAGCAGGCGCAGATGTGACAAAGCATCTCTATCACGGATAGACCGCTTCCCATCTTTACAACCATTGAATCTATGTGTCTTGACCATGACAGTTTACAATCTAAATATAGTCTCCTCAACTATAGTCTCCTCAGCCCTACCATTCCTTACCAGATTCAGCTGAGGTCTAGAACTTAGGAATGATTTGAACCAAATACATTGCTCTTAGTTTTAGAGATGTTCAGGACAAGTTTATTTCTGAACAATTCCAAAACTGACTCTTTGTTAACTCTTAACTATTTGTTAAGGGTTTCAGTTGACTTCATTAGCTGTGGTTGCTGATGTGTACATGCTTGAATCATCAGCATACATTGACACATAGGCTGTGTTTAATACCAGTGGCAGGTCATTGGTAAATATAGAAAAGAACATAGGACCTAGAGAACTGCCCTGCGGTACACCACACTTTACATGTTTGACATTAGAGAAGCTTCCATTAAACAAAACCCTCTGAGTTCCATTAGATAGACAGCTCTGAATCCACGGTATGGGAGAGGTTGAAAAGACACTGCACATACACTACCGTTCAAAAGATTGGGGTCACTTAGAAATGTATACAAAACACTGGGGTGTACCCAAACAAAAGAACGACACAGGAGGAGACCCGTAATACACAAAGCACAAAACACGCAGCACAGGCTGAGACAACGCATAAGTACTCACATGACCAACGTATATGGGAACAATAATCGACAGCCCAATGGGGAAGCAAAGGGCACATTTATACAATTACAATCAGTGAGGAATTGGAACCAGGTGTGCATAATGACACAGTTCAGTGCAGCCTAGAAGGCCGGTGACGTTGACCTTCGTAACTGGTGAACCGAATGAGCAGCAGTACCGGGAGGATCCGTGACAAGGCCCCAGAGTCTGCAACACCACTATGCAAGGGGCCCCACCAAGTAAGCGACACCATGAAGACCAAGGAGCTCTCCAAACAGGTCAGGGACAAAGTTGTGGAGAAGTACAGATCAGGGTTGGATTATAAAAAAATATCAGAAACTTTGAACATCCCACAGAGCACCATTAAATCCATTATTAAAAAAATGGAAAGAATATGGCAACACAATAAACCTGCCAAGAGAGGACCACCTACCAAAACTCATGGAGCAGGCAAGGAGTGCATTATTCAAAGAAGCAAGAAAGATACCAAAGATAACCCTGAAGGAGCTGCAAAGCTCCACAGCGGAGATTGGAGTATCTGTCCTATCTGTCCTAATTTTAGCCGTACACTCCACAGAGCTGGGCTTTACAGAAGACTGTCCAGAAAAACGACATTTGGTGTTCGCCAAAAGGCATGTGAGAGACTCCCCAAACATATGGAAGGAGGTCTCTGGTCAGATGAGACTAAAATGTAGCTTTTTGACCATCAAGGAAAACGCTATGTCTGGCGCAAACCCAACACCTCTCATCACCTCTCATCACCCCGAGAACACCATCCCCACAATGAAGCATGGTGGTGGCAGCATCATGCTGTGTTTTTCATCGGTAGGGACTTTGAAACTGGTCAGAATTGAAGGAATGATGGATGGCGCTAAATACAGGGAAATTCTTGAGGGAAACCTGTTTCAGTCTTCCAGAGATTTGAGACTGGGACAGAGGTTCACCTTCCAACAGGTCAATTACCCTAAGCATACTGCTAAAGCAACACTTGAGTGGTTTAAGGGGAAACATTTAAATGTCTTGGAATGGCCTAGTCAAAGTCCAGACATCAATCCAATTGATAATCTGTGGTATGACTTACAGATTGCTTTACACCAGCAGAACCCATCCAACTTGAAGGAGATGGAGCAGTTTTGCCTTGAAGAATGGGCAGAAATCCCAGTGGCTAGATGATCCAAGCTTATAGAGACATACCCAAAGAGACTTGCAGCTGTAATTGCAGCAAAAGGTGGCTCTACAAAGTATTCACATTGGGGGGGGGGGGGGGGGGGGGGTGAATAGTTATGCACGCTCAAGTTCTGTTTTTTGTCTTATTTCTTGTTTGTTTCACAGTAAAAAAAATATTTTGATTTCAAATGATACAAACCCCCCAAAAATCTATTATTTTAATTCCAGGTTGTAAGGCAACAAAATAGGAAAAAATGCCAAGGGGGTGAATACTTTCGCAAACCACTGTATATTATCACCTAATGTTGTGTTAGATTTTTTATCAGCTAAAGTTCTTGTGAACATTCCAAGTTTTGAACTTCTATTTGCTATTTATGGCCTGTAGGCCTCATTGACCTGAGCTCATACAACTCCTTTTTTGAGTAAAAAAAAGCATAATGTATGGATTATTTTGACTATAACAAATACTCAGACTACTGTGTGTCAAAGTTTAACAGGTGAGGTGTGTGTGTGTGTGTGTGTGTGTGTGTGCTCAAACACATGCATGTGGGGGTCTGGGAGAGGAAGTGTGTCCATCTGATGAATGGGCATGTGCCTGAACTCAATTTGAAAAACTAATTGTAGTCTCACCCATTCACTTCTAATGATCGGTCATTTTTTGACTGGGAACACCACAGGTGTACAAAAGTTAAATAAAACAAAATTTAATGAAAATCATCAAAATGTATTTTGTGTGTTCAGATGCCCTGTATGGACAAAGTCATGGAACCTTATGACAATCAAATTTAATAAAAAAACAAGGACATTTCTAAGTGACCCCAAACTTTTGAATGGTAGTGTGCATTTTCTCAACAGCAGGCTATGCTCAATAATATCAAAGGCTGCACTGAAATCTAACAGTACAGCTCCCATAACCTTATTATCAATTTATTTCAACCGATCAGAAGGAATTTGTGTCAGTGCAGTATATGTTCAGTGCCCTTCTCTATAATTATGCTGAAAGACTATTGTTCATTTGTTTATAGAGAAATAGCGTTCTATTGTGTCAACAACAAAAAAATCCAACCGTTTGCTAAGAACTGGCAGGAAGCTGATAGGTTGGCTGTTAGAATCACCACTCTTGGGTAGCGGAATGTCTTTGGCCTCCTTCCAGGCCTGAGGACAAACACGTTCCTCTAGGCTCAGATGAAATATATGACATATAGAGTCAGCTGCCATCCTCAGTAGCTTTCCATCTAAGTTGTCAATGCCAGGAGGTTTGTCATTATTGGTCAATAACCATAATTTTTCCACCTCTCCCACACTAAATTTACAAAATTCAAACTTATAATGCTTTTCTTTCATTGTTATTTTATTAAATGCATGAGTACAAAGGCTCACTGTTCGTTGTTGACATTTCCTGCCTATGTTAACCACTTTGCCAATTAAGCAATTATTCAAATAATTGGCAACATCAAATGGTTTTGTGATGATTGGATGAAAGATGGAGTTGAATTTGTCTTTATGCCCATAAGGCCATTTATAATACTCCCTCGAAAATGTATGTAATTGTTTATATCATTGATCTTGGCGTCATAATACAGTTTCTTTTTTGTTGTTGAGTTTAGTCACATAATTTCTCAATTTGCAGTAAGTCAGCCAGTCAGACTTATTAGCAGCTCTTTTTACCATATCTCTTTCAACTATACAGTTTTCAAATTCCTCATCAATCAATGGGGCCTTAACAGTTCTAACAGTCAGTTTCTTAACAGGTGCAAGTTTATCAATAATTGGAAGAAGCAATTCCATAAATTCATCAAGTGCAGCATCTGGATGCTCCTTATTAATCACATCAGACCCACACATATTTTTTTACATCATCCACATAAGAGTCACATCAAAATATTTTGTATGGGGCCTCCCGAATGGCACAGCGGTCTAAGGCACTGCATTGCAGACCCGGGTTTGATCCCAGGCTGTGTCGCAGCCCGTCGCGACCGGGACACCCATGAGGCAGTGCACAATTGGCCAAGCGTCGTCCGGGTTAGGGGAGGGTTTGGCCGGCCGGGAAGTCATTGTCCCATCACACTCTAGTGACTCCTTGTGGTGGGCCGGGCGCCTGCATGCTGACTGCAGTCGCCAGTTGTATGGTGTTTCCTCCGACACATTGGTGTGGCTGGCTTCCGGGTTAGGCGAGCAGTGTGTCAAGAAGCAGTTTCAGAGGACGCATGGCTCTCAACCTTCGCCTTTCCCATATGGGAGTTGCAGCAATGGGACAAGACTGTAACTACCAAATGGATATCATGAAATTAGGGAGAAAACCGGGGAAAAAAATGTATAACTTTTGTATGATCTCTTACACAATATTTTAGTCCCAGCTTTTGGAACCTTGGCTTTCCTGGATATAGCCACTACATTGTGATCACTTTATCCAATAGGTATGGATACAGCTTTAGAATTAAGTTCTACAGTATTAGTAAAAATGTGATCAACGCATGTGGACGATCTAGTTCCTGCAGTGTTTGTAAACACCCTGGTATGTTGATTAATAATCTGAACCAGATTATAGGCACTGGTTACAGTGAGAAGCTTCCTCTTGAATGGACAGCTTAACCTGTTAGGGCTAGGGGGCAGTATTGACACGGCTGGATAAAAAACGTACCCGATTTAATCTAGTTACTACTCCTGCCCAATAACTAGAATATGCATATCATTATTGGCTTTGGATAGAAAACACTCTAAAGTTTCTAAAACTGTTTGAATGGTGTCTGTGAGTATAACAGAACTCCTATGGCAGGCCAAAACCTGAGAAGATTTCAAGCAGGAAGTGGGCTGTCTGAGAAGTAGTGTTTCATCTTGGCTCTTTTTATTGAAGACTCAGGATCTGTGCAATAACGTGACACTTCCTACGTCTTCCATAGGGTCTCAGAGCCCGGGAAAAAGTTGAACGATATCGAGGCAGGCTCTGGCTGAAACACTTTATCGCTTTTGGCAAGTGGCCACTCAGAGTACTATGGGTTTAGGCGCGCGCCCGCTTCGACCGAATGCTTTCTTTTCCTTTGTCTGTTTATCTAAACGCAGATTCCCGGTCGGAATATTATCGCTTTTTTCTGAGAAAAATGGCATAAAAATTGATTTTAAACAGCGGTTGACATGCTTCGAAGTACGGTAATGGAATATTTAGAATTCTTTTGTCACGAATTGCGCCATGCTCGTCACCCTTATTTACCCTTTAGGATAGTGTCTAAACATCTCCTTAATCTAACCACGTTTTACGATTTCAAAAAGGTTTTACGGCGAAAGCATAAATTTAGAGTATGTTAGGACAGTACATTTACAAGAGTTGTGTGTAATGTTTTGTCAATTCAAAGACAGGGTCACCAAAACCATAAAACCAGCTAAAATGATGCACTAACCTTTTACAATCTCCATCAGATGACACTCCTAGGACATTATCTTAGACAATGCATGCATTTTTAGTTCTATCAAGTTCATATTTATATCCAAAAACAGCGTTTTACTATGGCATTGATGTTGAGGAAATCGTTTCCCTCCAATAACCGGCAGTCAAGTCAGCGTCACAAATTAAATAATTAAAATTAGAAAACATTGGTAAAATATTATATTGTAATTTAAAGAATTATAGATTTACATCTCTTGAACGCAATCAACTTGCCAGATTTAAAAATAACCTTACTGGGAAATCACACTTTGCAATAATCTGAGCACTGCGCCCCGAAAAATACGCGTTGCGATACAGACTAGACGTCATGTTGGGGAGATCTAAAATCGAAAATACTATGTAAATAATCCATTACCTTTGATTCTCTTCATCAGATGTCACTTCCAGGTATCACAGGTCCATAACGAATGTAGTTTTGTTCAAAAAAGCTCATCATTTATGTCCAAAAATCTCCGTCTTGTTAGCACATGATCTAAGCCAGCCGGACTTCTCGTCATGAACGAGGGGAAAAAATATATTTACGTTCGTTCAAACATGTCAAACGTTGTATAGCATAAATCATTAGGGCCTTTTTTAACCAGAACATGAATAATATTCAAGGTGGACGAATGCATACTCTTTTATAACGTATTGGAACGAGGGTACCCAACATGAACTCGCGCGCCAGGTGTCTAATGGGACATCATCGTTCCATGGCTCTTGTTCGGTCAGATCTCCCTCCAGAAGACTCAAAACACTTTGTAAAGGCTGGTGACATCTAGTGGAAGCAATAGGAAGTGCCAAAATATTCCTCAGCCCCTGTGTTTTTCAATGGGATAGGTTTAAAGGCAATACAACACATCAGGTATCCACTTCCTGTCAGAAAATGTCTCAGGGTTTTGCCTGCCAAATGAGTTCTGTTATACTCACAGACACCATTCAAACAGTTTTAGAAAATTTAGGGTGTTTTCTATCCATATGTAATAAGTATATGCATATTCTAGTTACTGGGTAGGAGTGGTAACCAGATTAAATCGGGTATGTTTTTTTATCCAGCCGTGTCAATACTGCCCCCTAGCCCTAACAGGTTAACCACGTGGTATGGTTAAAGTTCCGAACGAGGAATGCATGGTCAAACCTTCAGCCAACTCTAATGGAGGTCAGCTCAGTCTGGTGATAGAAACCCTGGGTGGGGGTTATATTCGGAATGACAGAAAAAGGCTGTCTCATGACGCCAGGTCCCGTCTGTTCATGGGGGCGTGCCGATGACTTGGTGAAACTTGAAAAAGAAAATACAATTATCTCACATTAACATCTTACAAGCATCTCAACATATTCCAAATAGCTTTATCCTTATTCATTAATTTTATACAACCATTAGATGTAAGTCTCACAACTGAGGCTATTATATAAACAGAGCCAGGGTAATGTGGCCGTATTGTCTCTCATGAGTTTCACAAAATTGTACCAAACGGACCAGTTCATAACTGGATTCTTCACCGATCTTTTATACCTTCTCCAGAACATAAATGTCATTCGGTTCTCCAGTCCTGTGAGGTGGAAGAATTCCTGGGTTCTTTCTATGAAACCCACTCTCTCTTTATACTGTGGCCATGAGGCGGGACATTTTCTTAGGAATTTACGACCTCTCTCACAGAGCCTGGGTAGGGGGAGATAGGGGGATGGTGCATAGAAAACCCAAAGAGGGCAACGTCATGACATAGTGTATATAATAATATGAGATATTATCAGCCCTTTCCTGGATAGCTTATCAGAGATAGATAATAATATGGAAACAAAGCAAGAGAGAAAAAAACAAAACATTCAGCAGCCAATTAATCAGTTGGTGTGTGTAAGTGTGTGTGTGTGCTGCGGGATTGAAGCTACGAACCCATAGGCTTGGCTCTCTCATCCCTTCCAGGCTTTTGGGAGGGTGGGTGGACAATGAGCCTGTCATAATGGATGTAAGCAATGTCCCCATGCGCTCTGGCAGCTTTCATGGCTGGGATAAGTTCTTTCCTCCTCTGGCGCACAGCTTCAAGACAGTCCTCGTTGAGGAAGATATACGTTCCTCTCAAGTTCTTGGCTCTTTCCAGAACAGCTACAGTTGAAGTCGAAAGTTTACATACACTGAGGTTGGAGTCATTAAAACTCACTTTTCAACAACTCCACAAATGTCTTGTTAACAAACTATAGTTTTGGCAAGTCGGTCAGGACATCTACTTTGTGCATGACACAATTTTTCCAACAATAGTTTACAGACATATTATTTCACTTATAACTCACTGTATCACAATTCCAGTGGGTCAGAAGTTTACATACACTAAGTTGACTGTGCCTTTAAACAGCTTGGACAATTCCAGAAAATGATGTCATGGCTTTAGAAGCTTCTGATAGGCTAATTTACATAATTTGAGTCAATTGGAGGTGTACCTGTGGATGTATTTCAAGGCCTACCTTCAAACTCAGTGCCTCTTTGCTTGACATCATGGGAATATCTAAAGAAATCAGCCAAGACCTCAGAAAATAAATTGTAGACCTCCACAAGTCTGGTTCATCCTTGAGAGCAAATGCCTGAAGGTACCACATTCATCTGTACAAACAATAGTATGCAAGTATAAACACCATGGGACCACACAGCCGTCATACTACTCAGGAAGGAGACTCATTCTGTCTCCTAGAGATGAACGTACCTCGGTGTGAAAAGTGCAAATCAATCCCAGAACAACAGACCTTGTGAAGATGCTGGAGGAAACAGGTACAAAAGTATCTATATCAACAGTAAAACGAGTCCTTTATCAGCAAGGAAGAAGCCACTGCTCCAAAGCGCCATAAAAAAGCCAGACTACGGTTTGCAACTGCACATGGGGACAAATATTGTACTTTTTGGAGAAATGTCCTCTGGTCTGATGAAACAAAAATATAACTTTTTGGCCATAATGACCATCTTTATGTTTGGAGGAAAAAGGGGGACGCTTGCAAGCCGAAGAACACCATCCCAAACGTGAAGCACGGGGGTGGCAGCATCATGTTGTGGGGGTGCTTTGCTGCAGCAGGGAGTGCAGGAGGGACTTCACCAAATAGATGGCATCATGAGGTAGGAAAATTATGTGGATATATTGAAGCAACATCTCAAGACATCAGTCAGGAAGTTAAAGCTTGGTCGCAAATGGGTCTTCAAAATGGACAATGACCCCAAGCAACAAAGTTGTGGCAAAATGGCTTAAGTACAAAAAGTCAAGGTATTGGAGTGGCCATCACAAAGCCCTGACCTCAATTCCATAGATAATCTTTGGGCAGAACTGAAAAAGTGTGTGCGAGCAAGGAGGCCAACAAACCGGACTCACTTACACCAGCTCTGTCAGGAGGAATGGGCCAATATTCACCCAACTTATTGTGGGAAGCTTGTAGAAGGCTATCCAAAACATTTGACCCAAGTTAAACAATTTAAAGGCAATGCTACCAAATACTAATTGAGTGTATGTAAACTTCTGACCCACTGGGAATGTGATGAAAGAAATAATATCTGAAATGAATCATTCTCTCTACTATTATTCTAACATAGTAAAGTGGTGATCCTAACTGACCTAAGACAGGGAATTTTTACTAGGATTAAATGTCAGGAATTGTGAAAAACTGAGTTTAAATGTATTTGGCTAAGGTGTATGTAAACATCCGACTTCAACTGTACCTTGTCCTTGAACCTCAGGAACTTGACCACGATCGGCCTTGGCCTGTCACATGGGCAGGTGGTGGGTTTTCCAGTCCTGTGGGCACGTTCCACCTCTATCTTCCTGTGGGCCATTGAGTATCTCTGAGATCATTTCCCTCACTTTGACTCCGTCCAGGTATCGTAGAGATTCTGAAATTCCGTCTGTAATAATGTTGCTCCACCTTGATTGTCCCTTGATATAATCTGATTTCTCTGTCGTTATCATGGATTCACATACAGAACTGAAGTCCTCTCTCAATGACCCTGGGAAAACTGCAAACTGTTCAGTTCCTGAACCTCTTTGGGAAGGTCGTCCATTCTTTTATTAGTTAGCTCCACTGGTATTTGTACTCAACACTTGACTTTATTTCCTTTTCGGTGTAACAACTGCTTGTATAACTATTTTATTTGTTTAAAAGATCCTTCACCTGTGATAGAGACACCACGGTCCTCAATGGTATTTCCACCAGCTTTGGTCTTTGTCCTGGTAGCAAGGTAGGCTATGCTGTTACTCCTCACAGTTCCAGACAGGGCAGGTAGCAGGGAAGATGGAAACAGCAACAAACAGCAGGGATCTAGACAGCCACAAGCCTGGAACATTTTGCGGTCCCAGCCAAAAGGGCTAATCGTGTCACGGGTGTGTTCAAGCCCTCAAGGAATCCATGCCAACTTGATAGCCAGCTAGTAGCTCAATGGTCAGCAGGATCCCTGGACAGATAGCAGTGGTCCCAGGAACTAATGGCAACAGCATCGCAGGATCCAAACTCAAAAGGTAGCTTGCTAGGGGCCTCCTGAGTGGCGCAGTGGTCTAAGGCACTGCATCACAGTGCTAGCTGTGCCACTAGAGATCCTGGTTCGAGTCAAGGGTAATTTTCCAAAACAACAAACTGAGAGCTGCCTCGTTCCACATTCAACAGGAAGTTATTTTGCGAACATATCTTGTGTCCCCACAATGTTCTCACCAGACTGTTCCCACAACCTAATGAAACATTCTAGGAACCTTTAAAAAAACACACTAAATGTGTTTGAGGAACATTATTGCAACATCAGGCAAATGTTTTATTCAAAAATGATATTATCAGCATGACTGGACAGTTTTTGTGTTATGAGAACATTTGCCGTGACCTAACGAATGTTCTGGAACTTTCACAGAACCAATTTTGGTTTGCTGGGTAGTCTTCTGTGAAACCCAACCCTAAATGTGTCAGTTACCAATTGGCGTGACAAGATGACATCTTCTTCTCCCTCTGGTCTTGTATTTCTCAGGGAATGTGGCGTAGTAGACACCCTCACAATCCTTCCTCCTGCCTCTTCGAGTCATGGTCGCCCTCTGTGTTAGCCTCTGTAGATGTTAACAAGACCCAACAGGCTGGTGTGGGTTCTGAATGAGATCCCGCTCTTCATGACCACGGGGCATGGCGCCAGGCGTGCAGCCACAGTCACAGGCTGTGCCATGCTTAGCTCTTAGTTCTGGATCACGACATCTACCTTCTCTCCCATCTCTAACGCTATACACTTCTCTGTGACCTGGTTGTATGATTGTATGAAACCTAGAAACACTGATGTTTGTATTGCTCTTCACCTTCTCCATGTTTTCAAGGCTACAATCTGGGATTTTTTTTCAGTACAATTGTAGTCCCGCTACTTTCCCTTTTAAATGACCAATAAATAGATTCCCAGATTCCACCTTTTAAGGCAGGATCTCCAGCTGTCTGAGAACTGGGAAGACATTAGGGCATCAAGCCAGAATAGTGGATTATAGATGTAGTGACACTACTGCACACTGGTCCATATTGGATTGTAAGGTAGGCTATATAAGGTGTTGTTTTTGACAACTTGCCGCCACTACAGCAAGACTGGTCTATTAACCCTTCACTATGGCTTGTGGAAAACATGCAACGGATAATACTGCTGTGTACAGCCGAGCAGAAAGAAGCGAAATAGGAGTTCATGTAAATAGCTCCATCTCACAGGTTAGCATTTGCTGGGTGGACATTTATTTATTTTCTAATTTCTCAACTTTTCTTTCTCTAGCTACTTCCAAAACAAGTGTAATTATTTGCAGCTCCTATACGTGCACTTGCTTGGTGACCTGTAAAAAGCAAAAGGGAAGAAAATCACAGGCTACAGAATAGGAACGATTCCAATTCAATTAGCTAATGGAAGAAGCAGCATGCTTCCTCCTCCTTTTCCCCAGCACTGCATTCACACACTGCAGTCAGGCAGGGCCTGTAACAATGTTAGAATGGTTTAGCCATTAGGGTTACATTTATAGACTGCTAGCAGGTTTTCTCAATATTATATTCAGTCACGGTTGTTCACGCTGGCTTAATAAACTGAATGCCAGAATAAGAGTGGCAAAAGAAGACCTAGGTGAGGCCTGGCTCTATAGCCTTGAGGTATCTATTATGTCAGTCACTGAACAAAGCTGTTCTCTTGCATGACAGTCACAGGGCTGTAAGTATGTCTTTCTTGCAAAGATGTGTACTGTAGGAGGGAGTTTCACATGAGAGTAGAGTTCCAGTAGAATAGACTGTTCTTCTTGCTGACATAATCATCCCAGTAGACACTGGTTGTGTCCAAAATGGGACCCTATTCCTTAGGGGCCCTGGTCAAAAGTAGTTTACTACATAGGGAATAGGGTGTTATTTGGGACATAGATTTCTTGCTGTTATATTCTTCCTTTCCAGTATAGTAGACTGTGTCATATTCTTGCCATCCACTAGGTTGTCATTCTTGACGACGTCATATTCTTCCCCTGTCCTTAAATTAATCCTAGCAAAATTTCAGTGTGACAAATCTAATCCTTGGCAGAGCTGCTGGAATCCCCTTGCTGTTAAGAATAGCGGAACAACAATTAGATATTGTATGCTCAACTGTTCAATGCTTGAGCATACAATCTCTTATCATGTCTTTATACTGCATAGTAATGAAATGGATATTATCATTATTGTATTCAATGAATGACAAGCGTACTTTGTGATCAGTGTCTTTTTCATTTCAATATTACTGAAAGTGTATAGACCTGGACATTTATTATGGATATTATTAATATTGTATTCAGTGAATAACAAGTGTACTTTGTGATCAGTGTCTTTCATTTCAATATTACTGAAAGTATAGACCTGGACATTTATTATCATATATGAAAGATATTCCATTTTAATAAATTACACAGTCATTTAAACAGTCATGGATGGCTGTGAAGGAGCGTATTGATTCAACATCTCCTCTGTCTCCTATTATGCAGTACAGGTACAGTGAGTGAGTCCCGGTATATGTTACATTTTAATAAACATCTCAAATATTATTTAACAGTAGTCATGTTTGTGAATGAGTGTATTAATTAAGTGATAATGCCCAAGAAGCCAGTGTTTGGATGATATATTGGCACGGGTGTTGTTAGGCCCAAGACTAAGTTGATGGCCGGCAAACTGTGCCAATATATCCTCCAAACACCGGCTTTGAGGGCATTATCACTTTTATACAATGGGTTACCAACATATTCAAATAATGATTTACATATTTTCATAAAAAACATCATTTTGATCAATTTATTCATACTATTTCATCCTTCCACAAGATATAGTCCCGACACAAATCTAGGGTTGCTAGCCGGCTGGTCATTTGTTCTATCGGTTTGGTTGCCAGAGATGCTACCCAGTCGTTCAGTCTTTTTGTTCTGTATCTATGGATCTGTATCTGTCGTTCGTTCTAAATGTTCCATTGGCATACTGGCTGGCAACCTTCTTATCCTTTGTTTGCTAGCTAGCCAACTACAGCTAACTTACAGTCACGTCAAACAGTGCAGCCAGAATAACAACATTAGCTGCATTTGCATTTGTTTAAGCTGTTTTCTTATTACATTTATTTGGATGCATCCATAACAATGAGCTAATGAGGCACAACTTCGCCTGGCATAGAAAATGTGCTCTCTCATCAAGACACTGCTGTTCAGAAGAGCTAGCCAACAACACAGCTAACACAATCACTTCAAACTGAAGCTGGAAATACAGCAAACTAGTTGCACTTCATTTAGTTTTACCTTTTTTTATTGACATTTCTTTGTATATAGCCATAAAAATTATGTCAGCTGATTCATGATTTCGACTGGCTGAGAAAAGCTCCCTGCCTGTCTGTCTCATTCCGACTCCCGACACAATCATTACTATGGGACAGCTGGAGTGATTGAATTTCAATATTGAAACAATGTTGCAAATGTTGGAGAGACAGACAGCAAGGTTTATACAAATCTCTGCTGTTGAAAATGAAATGTTAGTCTAAAAGAAATGTGAGATAATGTCTAGATGCTTTTTATAGTGGAGATCAAGTTTATAAATTGTCTGGCTGAGCTGATGAGACATTGGATTGCGCAGTCAGATGGAACAGAGTAAATAGGCATTTTCATGTCATAGATTTAGCCGGTGGTAACTTGCGGAATAGACACTGGCTGGAATGTGGTTTTAACCAATCAGCATTCAGGATTAGACTCACCTGTTGTATAATTCAACATTGCCCCTGTCTCCCATAGCCTGCTACATTGACTCCTTTCATCCCCTCTCCCTCCCTCCATTTCCCTATGGCCCTACTAACATATTACATGGGAGACTGATTCAGGAATTTAAAGAGCTCCTCTCTAGCATGAGGGGAAGCAGCATGGCATGGCTGCTTCCCACCTTATTTGCTACATAGTGCACTACTTTTGAGCAGGCCCCATACAGAGAATATGGTGCCAATTCAGACACAGTCAGAGAGTAAACATGATTTGGGATGACTCAGCATCAGTGTAGAAATGAGAGACTGGGGAAAAATCCATGTTCTGGTATCAGCACAGCTGTAGTGGATCAGAGAGTGTGTATGTGTGCGTGTGCATGTCTGTATGTGTGTGTGCGTGCGGGTGTGTTCAGCTGTAGTGGATCAGAGTCTCTCTTTCGCTGATACTTATTAGTCCGACTAGACTATGTGTAACGGTTCCCCTGTGGGTGATGGCATTTTCCACTGAGTTAGGCTAAGAGCTCTCATTCCTTCTGCCTCCTATCCCAAAGAGCTGTGGTAGTCCTCTGTTCTGTTCTGTTTGTTCCCTATAATCCCTCCTTTTTGCAAAGCTGGTATTCTTTTTGCTCTGCTCAGTCTCTGAAGACTGATGCAGTGCTCCATCAGACCTGGGTTTAAATACCGGTACTGCTTGAAATCATTTCTAATACTTGATTGAGCTTGCCTGCCATAATGGAACCAATAGAATAGTTGTAGGAGTGCAAACCACGCCCATCTGAAAGATTTCAAATAGTATTTGAACCCAGGTCTGCTGCTCTGTCTCCAAAGACTGATTCAGCACCCCACGCACTGCTGCTAGGAGACAGAGAAAGGCTGTTGAGTTCATGTCACCGTTCATTGATTTTAATGAAGCCTCTGTTTTTAATACTGCAGTAGAGGTGAAGTGGCAGAAAAGGCCTGAGCCTGTATTCAAAAAGTCCCAGAGCAGGACTGCTGATCTAGGACTGTTGATCTAGGACTACTGATCTAATTTTGCCTTTCAGATGATAATGAATAAGATGACATTGACAGGAGGGACCTGATCCTAGATCAGCACTCCTGCTCTGAGACACTTTGTGAATACAGGCCCTGTACTATAGAGTATTGTCATACATAATAAAGAACTCATCATGGTTTCGTGCCAATACAATACTGTATAGACTCAAACATCTGATATCGACTTATCTGATAGACTTGGATTGATTCGCCATAGACATTTGCTTCAAGTCTTTAGCTGCTTGATAAGGCAGAAATCAGGGAGAAAGAAGCAAAGAGAAAGAGAAGGAAAGAACGAAGGAAGATCTCCGAAGGCTCAGCTTAACAGCGTCGCAACACGTGGGAGGGGGGAGTGTGCTGTGTGCTACTGCTCTGCACAGGCAGCCAGGGGCCAATCAGATTGATCACCACATGCAGGGTCAAAGGGTGTCTGATATGGGTGTAATGTATTCTATGTAATCATGCCATCCCCTGAGAATAGGGACAGAGAGCTCATCTCTTTGCCTGCCTTCGATATAGCAGGCTCCAGCAAGCTCCTGATGTTTCCACAACAAACTAACTGGATATAATGAGGGAGGAGTTAGAGGGAAATAAAGCTCCCGTCATTATGGTTATAAACAAGGTAGTGCTGCATAGCATAGTGGTGGATTTCAATGGTGGGTTTATCATTGAACAAAAATTGATTGTGTGTCAGACTGGGGTTAGATCCCACGTCATTAGACTGTTAGATTAGTCATTAGCCTAGTCATTAACTTGGGGAGGCAACACAATTGTTCAGCTCTCAGGCATGGTTACTCATCAGATGAGCATGGTCCAAAACAACTTCTGTTACATTTGCAAAATGAATAGAAATGGTGGCTTCGACTTCCTATCAGCTGCATAGATTTTTTGGGCAAAAAGATCTAAACTCTTGGTTTCCGCTTGCTGTGGGTTAAATCAATGCAATTACTGTGCTCCCATTCACTCTAATAAGAGCTACGACAAGGGCCATGCAAATAAATCCAGCTGTTTTATTAAAGCATGTTTTGTGTTATTCAAAATATCTCTGTCTGTCTCTCACCACTGTGCATACTACCCTGAGGGAACATTCAGGGGAAAAACTAGTTCTGTTTATGGGTATGCATCCTAAGCTTTAGCCTGCTTCCCAAATGGCACATTATTCCCAGTTTAGTGCACAACTTTTGGTCAGAGCCTTATAGGGAATATATAAGGAATATTGTGGCTACAGTATATAGGGAAAAGTGTGCCTTTTGAGACACAGATTTAGCCTCAATGTGTTGCTGTCTGTCAGAAGTCAACAATTGAAAATTCCAAATCTAACCATAGGCTCTCATAATACATCAGGATGTCGATGATCATGGTAATCATCGACCCCCATTAACTCTCTCTCTCTCTCTCTCTCTCTCTCTCTCTCTCTCTCTCTCTCTCTCTCTCTCTCTCTCTCTTTTCTCTCTCTCTCTCTCTCTCTCTCTCTCTCTCTCTGCCCCCTCCCTTTCCACCCCCTCCCTTTCCACATCTCCCTCTCTCTCCCTCCTCCTGTCCATCATCTCCATCCCTCCTCCTAGCTCCCTAATGGGTTTGCTGGGGGTTCATCTATGTGGCTCTGATTGGGGATTTGATTTGGTACTGGAATTATTGGGTGAGTAGGAGGATTGAAGGGAAATGGTGTTTAGCAAACTGTGGGGGACCTGACGACCTCATTAAAACATGTCACTGAGGAAAAGGCCCAAATGGCAGGCACCCTATGCCCTATATAGTGCACTATTTGTGACTAGGGCTCTGGTATAAAAAATGGGTCACTATATAGGGAATAGGGTGCTATTTGGGACACAGACAAAATATCAGACAGCAGGAAGAGATGGCCACTGTTGTAACGATGCTACTGTGGTAACGATGGGGATGCTGCAGTCAGACCGGTAGTATAAGATGAATTAATGATTATTATGGCATGACACATAGTGGACTTCTCTTCCCACTGTCATTAATCTCAGAATGGCGAATGGGATAAAATGAAAATATGGAATGAAATGTCAAAAAATGTATATTAGTTACTCTTAAGAGTTCATATGAAAGTGTAAGTGAGAAAGATGTAATTGTGTCACTGCAACTGCAGGTAAATCCTATAAAGGTCTATTGAACCAAAATTGTTTACATGATTTTCTGGCAGGAAGGCTGGACTTCCATGTGATTAATAACTTTATTAAGCAATACTCTCGTTTGTGCTGCCCCATTTAATGACACTGGTCCAATTTTAGCTGTTTTTCCTAGAGCCACTAATGAAAGTCTGTATTTGCCATTAATTTAGCATACAACACACTCCATGTAACGCCCTGGCCATAGAGAGGGGTTTTTGTTCTTTATTTTGGTTAGGCCAGGGTGTTACATTGGGTGGGCGTTCTATGTTCTTTTTCTATGTTTTGGGCCGTGTGGCTCCCAATCAGGCACAGCTGAAGTTCATTGTTGTTGATTGGGAGTCACACATAAGGAGCATGTGTTTCCTTTGGGTTTTTTGGGGGATTGTTTCTGTTTAGTGTTTTGCACCTGACAGGACTGTTTGGCTGTCGGTTTCCTTGTTTTGTTTTTGTATAGTGTTCTTGCTTAATTAAATTCAAAGATGAACACTAACTCCGCTGCGTATTGGTCCACGTTCTCAGACGATGACTTCTCTGTTTCGTCTGACGAAGAAGACAGCCGTTACACTCCAAAAAGAAATGGTTCCTTGAAGATCCTTCAGGATAATTTAAGGTTGCAAAAGGAACCTGAAGGTTCCTGTAGAACCCTTTAGGATAACTTAAGGTTAAAAAGATAACCTGTAGGTTAATTTAATAACCCCTACTCTGCCATCAAACTGAATTTAAATCTACAACTGTACATGCTCATTACTCTGAATTTAAGATGGGAATTGCCAGTATAGTTTCATCTTTCTTAGAATATATTACGTCAAAATGAAAATCACCAAACTTTGTCAAAATTAAAAATCTGTTTAGCAGAATCACCCAGCAGTCGTAATTAATGTTATTCTGTTTGTAAGTGGCAGGTTATCATTCTTCATGCTAATGCTTGATATTAGGCTAATGATTTGGACTGGATGCTGAACATCTGGTTGTTCCTGGTTTGGCTGATAATCAATTTCAGTGTGTTAGTGGTGCACATGGCCTCCCCACGCTGCACTCTGACAGAGAGAGAGAGTGAGCGAGAGAGAGGATAGAGAGAGAGAGATCGCCTTCAGGGACTGTTTATACAAAGGAAGACCAAATCAAACCAAACCTCTATCTCTCTCCTGAGGCCTTTCATCCCTCCATCTCCCCCCTCTATCCCCTGGATGATGAAGTGATGAGAATTGGAAGCCATGGGGGCTGTTGAACTCTAGGCAGTGTCTTTGAGAATCAGCAATGTAGGAAAAACAATCCTTTTTATACCACTCAACTGCCATTCTGCCTCTGTCGCTCGCTGCAATTCGGCACAGCGCCTGTTCAGCTTCACAGCTTGAACCAAACCAACAAATAGGAATCTCACTGCGAAATCTGTACTGCATAATAATACAGTACCATGAATAAATACAGAACCCAAAACATGTCTACAAAGTTACGCAGTGGCTCAGTTTGTCATTAGCTTTTATGCTTGATCAAAAAGCAGGTTCTCTGATACTGTCACCGCAGGGCTTGTGGATGGAAGCCCAATGGCTTAAAATACAATGTATTAATAAGTAGCAAACAGCAAGGAAACATGGTAATACTCAGATTAGCTGCAATATTTTATGGATACAGCAAGGCAATCACGTCAGTCATAGTACCAATTTTAGAGCTGCATTGTGAATGTTGAAACACTAGCTCTAGAAAATCAATAAGAAGGCATAATTATACTGATTATAATGTACTTCCTTACTTTACCCTGACATCAGACATCAGAAAGAGAGAGCGAGAGAGAGAACGAGAGGGAGGGATCAAGCAAAGGAAAGAGAAAGATCTGTAGAGGGTTTTCAAAGCTTTATCACACTCTAAAAAGTTCAATAATTCCTCCTGTTTATCCACAGAAAAGCTTTTGGCACAACTTCCTGCACAACTGGGAAGTCAAGGGCTGGGATGCTCCAGGCTGATACATTTTCCTCTGTAATTGAAATTTTCCCTAGCAGGGTGAATTACGCAATATTATGCTAATGGTAGCCACTTTGGAATGGCATGTTGGCACCAGAAGAGAGTTGCGAGGGCCTCTGTTACAGTAGTTGCCATATATCTAGCAAATGTAAAAATAACCCTTTATTTATTAATTCATGCATAGCTTAAACCTTGCGTGCCAAATCTCTCAGCTAAGACTACCTACATCAAAGTCAGTTTGATAACCTTTGCATGTTCACACCCCTTGTTGGCATTATTTTTGTGGCATTTTAAAGCTCTTTTCCCGCAATTGTACACATTTCGTATGGGGCAGAGAATTATTTTACAGTTTTAAAGCTAATTTCTTACAAAAAATAAATTAAATCATGTCTTTTGTGTGTTTATATGATACCAGAGGTCCGTGGTCCGTATTGACCTCATTTTGGGTCCGGATCCGGACTGCGGCCCGCCAGTTGAGTATGGGGGATGTAGGTAATAGGGTGCCATTTGGGACGTAGCCCTAGTGTTGAATGGAGATGGACTTTCCTTCTGAGTGCAATCATAACAATATGCAGAGGTTTGCTGATCCCCTGGAGTGGCTGCTAGCCTCCAGGAAATAAGCTAAGGCGTGCACTGGTATTAGACATGCGAAGTCAGCCTGTTTACCAAAATAATGACTTTTTTTGTGGGGCCTGTGGCCTTCGGCTTATTAAGTGGCAGCCTTAACCTCAGTTTTAGCCACATTTTGGCCTTTTTTCTCCCTACTGCTAATTTAGCCATTGGGATTCAGAGAACTGACATCAACTGCTAACTTTCTCTTTCTTTAGAGTTTTAACATCAAATTCAAGTGTTTAGAAACATATCCATAACCCTGAAACATTTGTTTTTCACAACTGCAAGTTACACATTTCTGTTTTGTTTTTGACATTTTATATATACATTCAGAATCAGGGTTAGCCCTGTCTTTTTGGGGGCCCTTAGCAAGTTTTGGTTCGCTTATGTTGCTTTTTGGGTAGGGCCAGCCCTGACCAGAATGTACAGTATGATTTACTATACAGAGATTGTTGAAATTAGCCAGAGGTGTCAACAGTACTTGCATGGTTGAAAGCAAATAACTTGACTATGTCTAACAAGGCAACTTTTGTCAGTCTCAAAGTTCAACTTACTGGCAGGAAGGCAGATGTAATCATTTGTATACAGCCAGGAGACTGATGGAATGGCCTGGGATGATATATCAATAATTCATAGTGTTGAAAAGTGAAAGGTTATAGCCCAGCAGGGGCCTCATTTATTATCATTGTATACATTTCTTTGAGCGCCATTTCTGAAAAGTCTGCGCATGTACTAAAATATAGAGATTTATAAACTTGGCACATGTCACACAGTACATACGCATGTTTCCCGTTATAAATCCGACCTGTCGTAAATCTGTGCACGCATGAACAAGCATTAATTCTCCACTGGAAAACGCCCCCATTCGCCTTTTATGGTGACAAACAATAATGGCCTTTATTCACTGTACAATTTGGAACTATTGGCATTAGGTCATAGCATGCAAAGGACAATATTGTTAGTTTATCAATAGATTATTGGGTTTCTATGTCCTACCTTGTAATAGGTTATGAGATTGAATGTGACCGACCGACTCGACTCGATTTGTGTTTTTTACATTGGATAAAAGTAGAGACTCAGAGCTAGAAAATGGTATATCATACACTGCAGTTGAGGAACTGTCAGGGATTTCGTCGTCGTCAGACGATATGGCGAAATCATCGTCGGAAAAGGAGGACCAATATGCAGCAGAATTGAGATAGTTCATCTTGAATATTTAATAAACTCAAAATGAACATACAAAATAACAAAACGAACTCACGATATACTGACAGTCTTCTCAGGCTCATACATGCTAGACAAAGAACAATCTCCCACAAATGACAAACACAAACACACCCTAATATATGGGACTCTCAATCAAAGGCAAATAGACAACACCTGCCTTCAACTGAGAGTCCCAACCCCAATTAACCAAACATAGAAACACACTCACTAGACTCCACATAGAAATACATAAACCAAAAACCCGGAAATACTAAATAAAACGCCCTTTTACCAAAACACCACCCCGAACCACATAAAACAAATACCCTCTGCCACGTCCTGACCAAACTACAATGACAATTAACCCTTATACTGGCCAGGACGTGACAGGAACAATGGACAAGTAATTCTGCTTTGAAAGTTTTTGAAAGCCTTGAATGTTTTGGTAAACCTACTGGAGAGCTCTTCTTCGTCTATACCCATTCAGCATTGTTCACACCCTCTTAAGCCTTAGCCCCAGCCATCTCTTTAAGGATTCACATGTGAGGCCATGTACTAAACAACCAAAGATCTCAAGACTAAAGGCTGGTTTTTATAACACGGGTGTTTTCGAAAATTCAATTTGGAGTGCCAGAGTGCGCTCAGAATGCGTTCAGGGCGTTCATAAACTCAGAGCATTGTCAGATTGTCCGTTTGTAAATTCAGAGCGCTTCGTAAGCGCCATCTACACTGAACAAAAACACAACATGCAACAATTTCAAAGATTTTACTGAGTTACAGTTCATATAAGGAATCAGTCAATGTAAATAAATAAATTAGGCCCAAATATATGGATTCACATGACTGGGAATACAGATATGCATCTGTTGGTCACAGATACCTTAAAAAAAAAGATAGGGGCATGGATCAGAAAACCAGTCAGATTCCAATGTGACCCCCATTTGCCTCATGCAGCACAACACATCTCCTTCGCATAGAGTTAATCAGGCTGTTGAATGTAGCCTGTGGAATGTTGTCCCACTCCTCTTCAATGGCTGTGCGAAGTTGATGGATATTGGTGCGAACTGGAACACTGGAACACATACATGTCAGGCATCCCAAACATGATCAATGGGTGACATGTCTGGTGAGTATGCAGGCCATGGAAGAACTGGGACATTTTCAGCTTCCAGGAATTGTGTACGGATCCTTGTGACATCGGGCCATGCATTATCATGCTGAAACATGAGGTGATGGTGGCAGATGAATGGCATGATAATAGGCCTCAGGATCTCGCCACGGTATCTCTGTGCATTCAAATTGCCATCGGTAAAACTGAATTGTTTTTGTTGTCCATAGCTTATGCCTGCCCATACCATAACCCCACCTCCATCATGGGGTACTCAGTGACATCAGTAAACCGCTCGCCCACACGATGCCATACACGTTGTCTGCCATCTGTCCGGAAAAGTTGAAACCAGAATTAATCCGTAAAGAGCATACTTCTCCAGTGTGCCAGTGGCCATCGATAATGCGCTTTTCCCCACTAAAGTCAGTTATGATGCCGAACTGCAGTCAGGTCAAGACACTGGTGAGGACGACAAGCACACAGATGAGAATCGATGACTGTTTGTGCAGAAGTTCTTCGCTTGTGCAAGCCCACAGTTTCATCTGTTGTCCAGGTTGCTGGTCTCAAATGATTCCGCAGGTGAACAAGTGGGCTGGCGTGGTTACACGTGGTCTGCAGTTGTGAGGCTGGTTGGACATACTGTCAAATTCTCTAAAATGATGTTTGAGGCCTTTTTTTATTATCCCCAGCATAAGGTGCACATGTGTAATGATCATGCTGTTAGGGGGGCAGTATTTTCACGTCCGGATGAAAAGCGTGCCCAGAGTAAACTGCCTGTTACTCAGGCCCAAAGCTAGGATATGCATATGCATGGTAGTATTGGATATAAAACACTCTAAAGTTTCTAAAACTATTAAAATAATGTCTGTGAGTATAACAGAACTGATTTGGCAGTCGAAACCCCAGGCACAATCCAGATAGGGAATTTTTTTTGAGGTCATTGTGTTTTCCAATGCTTTTCTATGGGAAACCTGATTTATTAGGGCCCAGATTGCAGTTCCTATGGCTTCCACTAGATGTCAACAGTCTTTAGAAATTGTTCTATGTTTTTCTTTTGAGAAATGAAGAAGTAGTCCTATTCTTTCTATGTGTCACTCAGAAGGTCTCTAGTCTTTTGGTACGCGTGAACAAGAGCAAGAGCATTTTAGGGTACCTGAGGTTGGATTAGAAACGTTGTTTGAAATGTTTGGACCAAGTTTACAGGTAACTTATTAGAAACTTTGTAGTCATGTTGGGCGAGTTGGAACCGGTGTATTTCTGAATCAAACGCGCCAAATAAATGGACATTTTGGAGATATAAAGAAGGAATTTATCGAACAAAATGACCATTCATTGTGTCACTGAGACATTTGGGATTGCAAAAAGATGAAGATCTTCAAAGGTAAGGCATTTATTATATCGTTATTTCTGACTTTTGTGTCGCACCTGCCTGGTTGAAAAATGATTTTCATGTTTTTGTATGCGGGGCTCTGTCCTCAGATAATCGCATGGTGTGCTTTCGCCATAAAGCCTTTTTGAAATCTGACACAGCGGCTGGATTAACAAGAAGTTAAGCTTTATTTTGATGTATTACACTTATATTTTCGTGAATGTTGAATATTTATATTTCTGTAGTTTGAATTTGGCGCTCTGCAATTTCGTCGGATGTTGTCAAATCTATCCCGCTAACGGGATTGGAGTGTTAAGGGATCCCTAAGAGGTTTTAACCTCTTAAGACCATAACTCGTATCATCAGACCCAATAGGGACTAGTGCACATGCACGCCACAGGCCAGGCTTGGCTATGAAATCCCTGACAAAAAACAGAATCTTATTCCCAGGAATGAAATGCATTTTCTGGAAACAGACAGCTCATTTTGGGGTTCCTTATGAACTACAGAGACAGCATAAGCAATGAATCCCATAATGAGCCCACTTGTGTACAGCGAGAGAATTGCTCGTCTTATCACTCACCCTCGGAAGAAATACCACTAGAAACCTGTGAACAGAGGGGAACAGAGGGGGCATTAATAGCTTGGATAAGCTTCCAACATAAGTTGTGCTTTCCTGAGACCGGCCTCTTTTTGGGTCACGGGGGCTCACGCAATGGCTGAAGTACTCCATTTGGCCATAACTGACACGGAGCACTGTTGTCACAGTAATGTTTTGGTGGAGGGGAACACAAGCAACTCAGTGAGTTAGACCCGTGGCACAAGCCCCTCACTCCAGGGGTCACTCGAACTAGATGGCCGGGGGCTGTTTCCTTATTGGAGGTGCACACACATGCCTTGTTTCATCCACTTCTTACAACTCCAGGAGTTGGAAACATGGGTGGGGTTGCCAGTAGCAGTAGCTAGCCCACCTTGGAGAGTCAGCTAACCTGGTTAGCATACTTTGCAGCGTTTAGTTGGCCTGGTCTCGACAGTCTCATAGGACCAGGTCACCGAGGCAGGCCGGACCCTTTGTTCACCACATCTGGGAAGAGAGGCAAGCCACGCTTTACTGAGTCATGTTAGCCATTTTACTCATTGCTACAGGCAGGCTAAGCAACCCGATGAATAACTAATTGGTTTGTAGGTAGGAAACTACGGAAACAAAAGAGCAGAAAAATTGAAGGAATGAATCAGAGCCTCAGTGTTATTCCTTGTGGAAGGCAGGACTTCCAGCGAGGTGCGATTTTCATTGGCCTTGTCAGGCATGATTGTAGTTCTATAGTTGAAGTTTCAAGAGTGTGATTTAAAAATATATATATGTTTCACCTTTATTTTACCAGGTTGGCAAGTTGAGAACAAGTTCTCATTTACAACTGCGACCTGGCCAAGATAAAGCAAAGCAGTGTGACACAAACAACAACACAGAGTTACACATGGAGTAAACAATAAACAAGCCAATAACACAATAAACAAGTCAATGATACAGTAGATGTGTTGTACCGAGAGGGAATTGGAACGTTGAGATCAAGAAAACTCTGTTCGAAAACTGCATGAAACCGTCTCGTCTAGGCTGTTTTATCTGAACTGGACTTTCGAAGCCAAGGGCTCCTCTTCTTTGGAAGTGCAACATGAAAAGAGATGCTTTCTCAACCGTAAAAATCAACTACTTAACTGTCAGCAATTGGAAATAATTCAACAATCCCCTTTGGCTAATGAATGGATAAGGATTCATAAAAAACATAATTTTGAATCTCTCTTTGAATTTATCTCCTTTCATTTAAATAATTTAAGACTGTTCCCATTTATGCTAAACTCTTTAAATTCACTCTGGACCCGTAAAAGAAAACTAATTGTCATCCCCTAAGTGTCAGAATTATGAAAGACTATTCTGTCATGGCCTCAAACATTTTCATTTTCTCCAGTGTTGTCCACTCAGGGAAAGTTATTTTATGTTGTTGAAAAATACAAGCAAAAAAGGATGGGGAAATACAGTACAATACTTGCTGTAAGGCATTGAACAGCTTTGAAGAAGAAGATGAAAGTTCCAGAACATAATTGAGGGAAAGTTATGATATATATTTTTTCTGAACATAGAATTTATAGACCATGATTAATCATGCCTTTTCATCACAAATAATTTAATCTCAGAGTGAAATGTTATATTTTCTTTTTCTCACTTAACCCAGCTTTTGTGTCCCTAAGTAGTCCTCTAAATGTGTGACTTAATAATTTTGTTAAGTGTTCAAGATATCTATCTCATAAACAACTTAGTCTATATCGGATTTGACACAAAAGCAAAAGAACCAAAGTGAAAAGCCGTACTTGTGTATTGCCAACTACTAGATACAGTAAACTAGAGAAACCACTGAGAAGATTAGGAGGCTGTCTCTACAGATCCATTGTAGATTGTGATTGGGTTACATGGTAGATCTATACGGCCAGATCCAATGCTCAGTTGATTGTGACTTTGGGTTACTAGAGACAGCAATGGGACTCAAGCCTAAGACATCCTCCCACCCACTCATACAAGCACATTTTGTGTAGCTGTTTTGCTTAATGTCATTCTGATCAGTCTCCCCCATGGCTGTGGACATTTGCAGCCATCTGCACACTGTTGCTTAATTACCATCTGTATTCCCGTAGAGATAAGCACCGCTAACACCATGGGGATGTTTTATAAATCACACTAAAGCTGGGATTTATGAACAACAGAGTGGGGACTGATACAAGCCTCTGGGTAATATCATCTGCAGCATACTGTTAGCATCATGGGCCGTTTACTGAGAACAACGGAGAGTTAAACACTGTGCAAATATTGATATTTAAATGTGCAGATTGCCAGATTTCATAATTATTTTTGCCATAATCACATAGCTCAAGTCTAGATACACAACAGGTGTGGCGGCACTCGTTTGCTTGTTGATTTATGATAGAAGAAAAGGCAGATGTTTTTGGATTAGTCGCCGTTAGAATATTAACCAGTTTTTCCTCATGCGCTATTCTTCGCAGTTGCATCTGAAAAAAACTATCATCTGCTTACAGGAGAGCAGAATGCCCTGTCTTAGATTGAAAAAGTTGATTAAACAGATTGAAAAAAAGTTAATTGTGCACTGCCACCAAAGGCTATTGAAGTATTTTTTTCAAGAGTCACAATCTTCTGCACACTTTTTTTCCTGGATATGAAAAGGTACATTAACCTTGTGCAATGAAGTCTCACAAAGTCACAGGGAGAGGCATGGCAACCTATGCTTGACAATGAGGCAAACTGCAACAGGACGTCTACGGGCTCGGTTACCCCCCCCCCACGGGACATTTGAGCTAACGTGCGCTAATGTGATTAGCATGACGTTGTAAGTAACAAGAAAGATTTTCAGGACATAGACATATCTGATATGGGCAGAAAGATTAACAATAATTGAAGTTAGCTGCACTGTCCAATTTAGAGTAGTTATTACAGTGAAATAATACCATGCTATTGACTTGATACTACATTTGCTACACTAGACTTGATACTACATTTTGGACAGAAATGCAATGGTTCATTGGATCAGTCTAAAATTTTGCACATACACTGCTGCCATCTAGTGGCCAAAATTGAAATTGCTCCTAAACGGAAATAATACATTCTGGCCTTTCTCTTGCATTTCGAATATGATGGAACAGAGAATTCTTTGTATTATCTTTTATCAGATCTAATGTGTTATTCTCCTACATTACTTTCACATTTCCACAAACGTCGAAGTGTTTCCTTTCAAATGGTATCAAGAATATGCATATCCTTGCTTCAGGTCCTGAGCTACAAGCAGTTAGATTTGGGTATGTCATTTTAGGCAAAAATGGAAAAAAAGGGTCCGATCCTTAATAAGTTTGAAACCAGTGAAACAAACAAAGATAAATAAAATTGTAATTTAGAGTATTCAAAAACAAGTGTAAAAACCAAACACAGGAAAAGTTTTTGTATTTTATTTGTATTTTTATTTGTGCAATACATCCAGTAGTTTACATTATGTGGATGTTGCCTACGTCAAAGGAGCTGGACAGCTTTCTAACTAAGTGATTTAGATATGCTTAACTCCTAACTCTCGTAAGATGGTAAAAGGATATAATCAGTGCTCCTTGCAAGTCTAGTCCAACGCTGTAAAGTAGGACTGCATCCATAAATTATGGAGTAAACTGCATTTGACTGCAGACTCAAATGCGTTTTAAATGTTGCCTTGAAATCAACAACAGTTTATATCTGTTCTCCCTAAGGAATGCCCATCAGAAGAGTATAAATGTCATTCAAATCCTCTCTCCCTCTTCCCAGCTCTGATATAACTCAATTCTGGCTTATCAACAAAGACCAGGGATTCTGATAAATCATTCCAGGGATGGGAGAGGGGGGAAAAAATGGCACACTATTCCCTATGTATTAAACTACTTTTCAAATCAAATTAAATTGTATTTGTCACATGCGCCGAATACAACAGGTGTAGACCTTACCGTGAAATTGTCACGTATAATCCCTTTACGGCGCTCGAGGTCAACAGGCTTCTCATTATTATGCACACCTGTCACCATCGTTACGCACTCCAGCGCCTCATCAGTCTCACCTGGACTCCATCACCTGCCTGATTACCTTCCCTATATATGTCACTCCCTTTGGTTCTTTCCCCAGGCGTTATTGTTTTTGTTCCAGTGTTCATGTCTATATGCTACCCATGTTTCTTGTTTTGGTCTATGTTAATTTAGTTATTAATTATTATTATACCTTTATTTCAACAAGGAACACAGACTGAGACCAAGTTCTCTTTTACAGCTGCGCCCTGCGTATACATATTTACACATACAGTTTAGGTACAATGATTAAGAAACTTCACAAGACAAACAAACGATCACAGATAACACAAAAAATACAGCAACAGATTACATTTACACATAGGTTATTCCCCTAAGAACAAGAACTTGCATTACCCGAAACAGTTACAAGCAATCCAAAAATAAAAATCCTCCAATAAATATTTAAAATGGGCAAGGGGGACAAGAGTCTCAAGTTTAAGTTTAGTCTGCAGGCTATTCCATAGGCAAGGAGCGTAACAGGAAAAGGCAGACATAACCAACTCTGTGGAAATCACATGGGCCTCAAGTGTAATCCATGCTGGAGACCTGGTTTTAGGAATTCTAATTCTAATATTGATGAGTGGTGATAAATAACAAGGTAGTTTATTCAGAAGTGCTTTATAGACAAACACGAGAGCATGTTGTTCTTGTCTCACGGACCGCGAAGTCCAACCCACATTTTGATATAAAACACAGTGGTGAGTTCTGTAGCTAGCACCCGTAATAAACCTAAGTGCGCAATGATAAGTAGCATCCAGCGATTTAAGTGTTGATGCCGTAGCATGCATGTAAATAATATCCCCATAATCTATAACAGACATAAAAGTAGCTTGTCTTCTGCTTGTAGAGGACAAACATGTCCTGTTTCTATAGAGGAAGCCTAGCTTGATTTTTAACGTGCCGGCTGAGGCATGGAAGCCTGACGAGGCAGCTGAGGCATTTCCGGTTGCTCCAGTAGCGACACCCGCACCCGACGTCACCTACACACAAAAAAAAAAAAAACACTCCCTGAATTTGCTTCCTGACTCCCAGCATACACGTTACAGAATAATGCCTCACCAAAGGGAAGCATCAGGGAGTGTTTTTTTCTTCTTTTAGTGTAGGTGACGTCGGGTTCGGGTGTCGCTACTGGAGCAACCGGAAATGCCTCAGCTTGCTCGTCAGGCTTCCATGCCTCAGCCGGCATGTTAGGTTTACAAGACCCGGTTGGCCCGTCAAGCGTCCTTTGCCGAGTCTACCGAGGATGCTTCAACTAGCTCGACAGGCTTCCATGCCTCAGCTGGCTCGACAGGTTCCCGCGCCTCAGCAGAAGCGACCGGCCCGCTCCTGGTCTCCGGGACTATCTCGCCGGTCGGCTTCCTGTGACTGGAGAGGGTACTGTCACGTATACTCCTTCTCCGATGCTCGAGGTCACCATCGTTACACACACCAGCGGCTCATCAGACTGACCTGGACTCCATCACTACCTGATTACCTATATATGTCAGTCCCTTTGGTTCTTCCCTAGGCATTATTGTTTCTGTTCGTGTTCATGTCTATATGCTATCTGTGTTTCTTGTTTTGTTCTATGTTCATTTCGTTATTAATACACTCCCTGAACTTGCTTCCCTACTCCCAGCATATACGTTACAGAAATGCTTACTTACAAGCTCTTAACCAACAATGCACTTCAAGAAATAGAGTTAAGAAAATATTTACTTAACAAACTAAAGCAAAAAAATGTATAAAACATATCTCAAAGTAACAAAAGAAAATTACATAACAATAACGAGGCTATATACAGGGGGTACCGGTACCAAGTCAGTGTGTGGGGGGTACAGGTTAATCTATGTAATTTGTCTCCTGAGGGGGAAAAAGTGTTGTCGTGCCCTCTTCACAACTGTCTTGGTGTGTTTGGACCATGATAGTTTGTTGGGGATGTGGACACCAAGGAACTTGAAACCCTCAACACGCTTTACTTCAGCCCTGTCGATGTTAATGAGGGCCTGTTCGGCCCTCCTTTCCTAAAGTCCATGATCAGCTCCTTTGTCTTGCTCACATTGAGGGAGAGGTTGTTGTCTGTCTCTGTCATGGCAGATGTGTTGTTGCCTATCCTCACCACCTGGGGGCGGCCCGTCTGGAAGTCCAGGATCCAGTTGAAGAGAGAGGTGTTTAGTCCCATGGTCCTTAGCTTAGTGATGAGCTTGTTGGCACTATGGTGTTGAACTCTGAGCTGTAGTCAATGAACAGCATTCTCACATGAGTGTTCCTTTTGTCCAGGTGGGAAAGGGCACTGTGGAGTCCGATTAAGATTACGTCATCTGTGGATCTGTTGGGCCGGTATGCGAATTGGAGTGTGTCTAGGGCTCCAGGCATGATGGTGTTGAGGTGAGCCATGACCAGCCTTTCAAAGCACTTCATGGCTACCACCATGAGTGCTACGGGGTGGTAATCATTTAGACAGGTTACCTTTGCTTTCTTGGACACAGGGACTATGGTCCAGAACAGCTGGTGCTCTCATGCGTGCTTCAGTGTTGCTTGCCTCGAAGTGAGCATAAAAGGCATTTTGATTGTCTGTAGGCTCACGTCACTGGGCAGCTCACGACTGGGTTTCCCTTTGTAGTCCGTAACATTTTTCAAGCCCTGCCACATCCGACGAGCGTCAGAGCCGGTGTAGTAGGATTCAATCTAAGTCCTGTATTGACACTTTGCTTGTTTGATGGTTCGTCTGAGGGCATAGCGGGATTTCTTATAAGCCTCCGGATTAGTGTCCCGCTCCTTGAAAGCAGCAGCTCTAGCCTTTAGCTCGGTGTGGATGTTGCCTGTAATCCATGGCTTCGGGTTGGGAAATGTACGTACCGTCACTGTGGGGACGACGTCGTCGATGCACTTATTGATGAAGCCGGTGACTGAGGGGGTATACTCCTCAATGCCATTGGATGAATCCCGGAACATATTCCAGTCTGTGCTAGCAAAACAGTCCTGTAGCGTAGCATCCGCGTCATCTGACCACTTCCGTATTGAACGAGTCATTGGTACTTCCTGCTTCAGTTTTTGCTTGTAAGCAGGAATCAGGAGGATATAATTATGGTCAGATTTGCCAAATGGAGGGCGAGGGAGAGCTTTATATCCATCTCTGTGTGTGGCGTAAAGGTGGTCTAGAGTTTTTTTACCTCTGGCTCACATGTGACATGCTCGTAGAAATGAGGTAAAACGGATGTAAGTTTACCTGCATTAAAGTCCCCGGACACTAGGAGCGCCGCTACTGGATGAGCATTTTCTTGTTTGCTTATGGCCTTATGCAGCTCGTTGACGGATAAGCCAGCCAGCTCTATATTATCTGTGTAGTCGTTCAGCCACATCTTGGTAAAACACAAGATATTACCGTTTTTAATGTCCCATTTCCAATGATTGCACATTGGCCAATAATACGGAGGGAAGTGGTGGTTTACCTACTCATCAGCAAAATTCTTACAAGTTATCCTCCCTTCTCACCCTTTTCCTCCGTCTTTTCTTCACGCTGAGGATGGGGATTGGGCCTTGACTTAACGAAGTAGTATATCCTTCATCCAGGAGGATATACTAATCTTCATCCAGTTCGAGGTAAGTAATCGCTGATCTGATGTCCAGAAGCTCTTTTCGGTCATAAGAAACGGTAGCAGCAACATTATGTAAAAAATGAGTTACAAACAATGCAAAAAAATAAAAATAGCACAGTTGGTTAGGAGCCCGTAAAACGGCAGCCATCCCTTCTGGCGCCATTATACACTCCATTCCAGGGACCATAGGGGGGCTGGTCAAATGTAGTACACTATATTGGGAATAGGGTGCTATTTGGGAGGCAAACCATAATGTAACCTTACACTTGCTACCTCTCAAATAATGACTGTTGGAGAATATTGTGGGGTGTTACAGTAATTCTAAAACTGTATTGATCAGAAAACCCCTATATATTATGCTAACGTAAAGAATACACCTGATCTCTCTTTATGTTGCAACTAAAGGTAGCTCTGCTCATTACTCATAACTTTTTCTAAAAGATATCGCATGCCCTGAAGAGCACCTCTATTGCAAATGAGTCCTATACTGCTATACATTACAGGACACTGGGATAGGACAAGATAGAAAATCACAACATATTGTCCTGTATTGTGTTCCTTCCTGCTTTGTAATTTATTTATTTTATTTTTTAGAGAACATTCCTTCCATCCCTGAATAAAATAACTACTTTTTCCCATGCGGGTGGGCGTGCTAATGTTATTCAAAGCTGGGCAGAATCCAAACAGAATGTTTGTGCAAAAAGGGCAGTGATTTTGTACTGACAGAATTTCCTGCATTGGCAATGCTACTGTTTAGCTTCCTGTTTCCCCCTCGATGTCCTCCCATCTGTGCCACTGAAAAAGCCTCAATCTGCTCGATTGTGCACCGATTTGCATAACACATCTGCCAAGCAAGTCTTGTCAGCTGTTCCTTTGACTTATCCAGCCATTATAAAGTTTAGGGAAGGAATTACCCACCGGGCACACACTGGTTGGATCAACGTTGTTTCCACGTCATTTCAAACCAAAAAATCTATGTGATGACGTTGAAACAATGTGGAAAACTGGATTTGCAAAAAGTAATCAAAGTAAGGGCATTTCGTATTTTTGTCACGAAACTTGTATTCACCTAAATCTAATGATATGGTGACATTTGTTGTTGATTTCACGTTGAATTGACGTCTGTGCTCAGTGGGTACCAACTGGGCACACACTGGTTGAATCAACGTTGTTTCCATGTAATTTCAATGAAATTATGTTGAACTAACGTGGAATAGACGTTGATTTGTTGTCTGTGCCCAGTGAGTAGTGCCCAAATGTAGCAGAGGAATGCACACTGAAAGACCACATGTTCACACATAAAATGGCATCTGGGATCTGGTACCATCTAAATGGCATTTAAAATGTAAAGGAAATTGTAATTAGAAGTTGTACTTCTGGGTAGGTAATCAGAAGGCTTATCTAACTAACTTGTCACAAGTACAACTGCCAAATTACTATTGGTGTAACTGGTATAGAAATCAATCATGTATTTGTTCAACGTATTTTTACTCCAATCTAACTTTAAACCCACCCCCCCCCCCCCCTTACCCGCTTCTTTATCTGTGCATACCAGTCCTGATACACACTATAGTCACGTTCACTCAAAGTGCTTGACCAGGGAATCAGCACAGCAGACAATATTACTACCATCCGCAGGTGGCTGGTGGCACCTTCATTGGGGAAGATGGGCTCATAGTGATGGCAGGAGAGTAATCAATGGAATGGTATCAAACACATGGTTTCCATGTGATGAGATGCCATTCTATTCACTCTATTCCAGACATTATTATGAGTGTACTCCCCTCACCAGCCTCCAGTGCTATCATCCTTATAGAAGCATACAAAGGAAAAAGGTAGCAGCATAATAAATGCATAGGATAAAGTACACATCCAGTAACAAGTGATCAAATATATGATTTACACAGTGCAACCTCCAAAAGGAATACAAGCAAATGGTTTGTTTAAAAAAAAATATTCATCCATATGAAAACAAAATAACATAGCTTCAGAAACCAAGAGCAATTGCTTTGGCCTAGGATAAATGTTTTATGCCCATGAATAGACCAGTTTGATGGATGCCTTTTGCATTGCATTGCCCATGCACACTGCATCAGAAGAAAGGGTAGCAGGGCCTTTTCTGTGGATGGGTAAATGTTATTGCTCCCATCTCTGCATACATCCAACCCTCATCAACAGATTTATAGACGACCAGGGTACTCAGACTGAAGACAAATGTACTTTCTATCACGGCCGACTCATCAATCTCAATGTTGAACCAAGGACATTTTTCTTTTCTCTCTCTGACAACTGCTCTCCATCCAACAGACAAACTCAAATTGATTGACAGAAGAAAATGGTTGATTGCTTTTCTCCTACCTTTGTGAGTAATGCGTTGAATAATCCATATTCTGTGTCTTGCTTTGTGTTTTAAATCATTCTGTCAAGTGGTTGTTTTCAGCGCAGTGATCACATATCACCCATAGTGTACACTATAGCCTAAGTCCACAGAATTATAGGAGAAGCTATTAGAATATAGATGACGTGTGAATGTTAGCTACTCTCTGTATGCACTCATTATGCTCCGGTTCTATTCATTTTTATTTAGAAATCACATTCATAAAGTGTCTTAAAATTGGAGTGCTGATCTAGGATCAGTTCTGCCTTTTCGATCACAATGTCTTTGAAGATTCTATGGATAGGTGGCAACTGATCCTAGATCAGCACTCCTCTGTGATGCTTTGTGAATACGGGCCTTGGCATATTGTAGACATGAGTTGTAATTGTTACATTAAACCAGCCCCCATTTAAATCCTGCTCTATATCCCTCTCAGTACTTTTCAAGGAGGATCCTAAAGAAGGCTCTGCCTACTGGCACAGCCAACCAGCCTCCCAGCCTTTCTGAAAGTGGATTAAACTAATGCATCTGTCCCCTCCCTGTCTCTGAACTAGTATTTATTGGTCCGATCTATATCCATATTTCTTACTGTGTCATACCCTCATCCCTCATAATGTCTGTTGTTCTCTATGCCTTCCTCTACGCATGGAAAGGAATACTAAGGAGGTCCAAGAATTAATGGAATTCACTGGGTTAAAAAAACGTATGTTGTAACTACAGAAATAAATTACTCGGTTGCAACAAAGCAAACTGCCGGACCAGCGAGACCTCACCTCTGACCTTGAGTTACAGGAAGGAAGCAGGGGGGATTTTGAGCAATTTTCTCAAGAGCTTGGTTGGTCTCTTCACTGTTTTCCAAATGGCACACTGTTCACTACATAGTGCATTACTTTTGACCCTACTAATGTAGTGTATTATATAGGGAATAGGATGCCATTTGGGATATACCTTTGGTTTTGGGTTAGAATACCCTCATCTCACACTCTTTGTGCCAGACTGGGTTCAAATGTATTTTTTTCTGTATTTATTTATCTGTATATGTTATGTTATGTCATGTTATGTACGTATGGGTATGAATGTACATGTATGTATATTATTTTACTGCTCTATGGATATAATTATTGTTTGGATAATCTTATTCACTATTTTGTATTGATTTTTACAGTACCTTAAATTTTCACTCTTTATGTGATGCTCGATGTAGAGAACACCGGAAGAAGAATTATCATTGAATTACCACAGTGAATTATTGTAATGTTTGTTTATGTGTCAATTAATCCCATAAGGGATGGGTTCCCAACTGACAATTTGACACAAAAATAAAATGTAATTCATTCATACACAGAAAATCTGTTTTCCCATTATGATTTAATGCAACCTTTTCCACACAATCCTCCTTGCTTGCTTTGAGGCAAATACAGTGCCACCGACACGGCCCGCTTCCAAAACCTCCTCCTTCACCACAGCCAACGGTGACTAAAACATTTAAACGTATTAACCCTTGCAAGGCTGCCGGCCCAGACGGCATCCCTAGCCGTGTCCTTAGAGCATGCGCAGACCAGCTGGCTGGTGTGGTTACGGACATATTCAATCAATCCCTATCCCAGTCTGATGTTCCCACATGCTTCAAGAGGGCCACCATTGTTCCTGTTCACAAGAAAGCTAAGGTAACTGAGCTAAACGACTATCGCCCTGTAGCACTCACTTCCGTCATCATGAAGTGCTTTGAGAGACTAGTCAAGGATCATATCACCTCCACCCTACCTGACACCCTAGACCCACTCCAATTTGCTTACCGTCCCAATAGGTCCACAGACGATGCAATCGCAATCACACTGCACACTGCCCTAACCCATCTGGACAAGAGGAATACCTATGTAAGAATGCTGTTCATCGACTACAGCTCAGCATTTAACACCATAGTACCCTCCAAACTCATCATTAAGCTCAAGACCCTGGGTCTCGATCCCGCCCTGTGCAACTGGGTCCTGGACATTCTGACGGGATGCCCCCAGGTGGTGAGGGTAGGAAACAACATCTCCACCCCGCTGATCTTCAACACTGGGGCCCCACAAGGTTGCATTCTCAGCCCTCTCCTGTACTCCCTCTTCACCCATGACTGCGTGGCCGTGCATGCCTCCAACTCAATCATCAAGTTTGCAGACGACACTGCAGTGGTAGGCTTGATTACCAACAACGACAAGACGGCCTACAGGGAGGAGGTGAGGGCCCTCGGAGTGTGGTGTCAGGAAAATAACCTCACACTCAACGTCAACAAAATAAAGGAGATGATCGTGGACTTCAGGAAACAGCAGGAGGGAGCAGCCCCCTATCTACATTGACGGGACAGTAGTGGAGAGGGTGGAGAGTTTTAAGTTCCTCGGCGTACACATCACAGACAAACTGAAATGTTCCACCCACACAGACAGCGTGGTGAAGAAGGCGCAGCAGCGCCTCTTCAACCTCAGGAGGCTGAAGAAATTCGTCTTGTCACCAAAAACACTCACAAACTTTTACAGATGCACAATCGAGAGCATCTTGTCGGGCTGCATCACCGCCTGGTACGGCAGCTGCTCCGCCCATAACCGGAAGGCTCTCCAGAGGGTAGTGAGGTCTGCACAAAACGCATCATCGGGTGCAAACTACCTGCCCTCCAGGACACCTACACCACCCGATGTCACAGGAAGGCCAAAAAGATCATCAAGGACAACAACCACCCGAGCCACTGCCTGTTCACCCCGCTATCATCCAGAAGGCGAGGTCAGTACAGGTGCATCAAAGCGGGGACCTAGAGACTGAAAAACAGCTTCTATCTCATGGCCATCAGACTGTTAAACAGCCATCACTAACATTGAGTGGCTGCTGCCAACATACTGACTCCAATCTCTAGCCTCTTTAATAATAAAAAATTGGATGTAATAAATGTATCACTACTCACTTTAAACAATGCCACTTTATATAATGTTTACATACCCTACATTACTCATCTCATATGTATATACTGTACTCGCCATCGCTCATCCATATATTTACATGTACATATTCATATTCATTCCTTTGTTGTTGTGAAATTGTTAGATTACTTGTTAGATAAAGAAACATACAGTCAATAAAACAATAGAGAAAAAAAGTCTATATACAGTGTGTGCAAATGAGGTAAGACAAGGGAGGTAAGGCAAAAAATAGGCCATGGTGGTGGAATAATTACAATTTAGCAATTAAACACTGGAGTGATAGATGTGCAGAAGATGAATGTGCAAGTAGAGATACTGGGGTGCAAAGGACAAAAAAATAAATAACAGGATGGGGATGAGGTAGTTGGATGGGCTATTTACAGATGGGCTATGTACAGGTGCAGTGATCTGTGAGCTGCTCTGACAGCTGGTGCTTAAAGTTAGTCAGGGAGATATGGGTCTCCAGCTTCAGTGATTTTGCAATTCGTTCCAGTCATTGGCAGCAGAGAACTGGAAGGAAAGGCGGCCAACAGGAATTGGCTTTGGGGGTGACCAGTGAAATATACCTGCTAGAGCGTGTGCTACGGGTGGGTGCTGCTATGGTGACCAGTGAGCTGAGATAAGGCGGGGCTTTACCTAGCAAAGACTTATAGATGACCTGGAGCCAGTGGGTTTGGCGACGAATATGAAGCGAGGGTCAGCCAACGAGAGCATAAAGATCGCAGTGGTGTGTAGCATATGGGGCTTTGGTGACAAAATGGATGGCACTGTGATAGACTGCATCCAGTTTGCTGTGTGTAGCGTGTTGGAGGCTATTTTGTAAATGACATCACCGAAGTCAAGGATCGGCAGGATAGTCAGTTTTACGAGGGTATGTTTGGAAGCATGAGTGAAGGATGCTTTGTTGCGAAATAGGAAGCCGATTCTAGATTTAATTTTGGATTGGAGATGCTTAATGTGAGTCTGGAAGGAGAGTTTACAGTCTAACCAGACACCTAGGTATTTGTAGTTGTCCACATATTCTAAGTCAGAACCGTCCAGAGTAGTGATGCTGGATGGGCAAGCAGGTGCGGGCAGTGATCGGTTGAAGTTTTAGTTTTACTTGCATTTAAGAGCAGTTGGAGGCCATGGAAGGAGAGTTGTATGGCATTGAAGCTCGTCTGGAAGTTAGTTAACACAGGGTCCAAAGAAGGGCCAGAAGTATACAGAATGGTTTTGTCTGTGTAGAGGTGGATCAGAGAATCACCAGCAGCAAGAGCGACATCATTGTTGTATACAGAGAAAAGAGTCGGCCCGAGAATTGAACACTGTGGCACCCCCATAGAGACTGCCAGAGGTCTGGACAACAGGCCCTCCGATTTTACATACAGTTGTCTGTCTGAGAAATAGTTGGTGAACCAGGTGAGGCAGTTATTTGAGAAACCAAGGCTGTTGAGTCTGCCGATAAGAATGTGGTGATTGACAGTCGAAAGCCTTGGCCAGGTCGATGAGCACAGCTGCACAGTATTGTCTTTTATTGATGGCAGTTATGATATCGTTTAGGACCTTGAGCGTGGCTGAGGTGCACCCATGTCCAGCTCTGAAACCAGAATGCATAGAGGAGAAGGTATGGTGGGAGTCGAAATGGTCGGTGATCTGTTTGTTTACTTGGAAGGCAGGGTAGGATAGATATAGGTCTGTAGCAGTTTGGGTCTAGAGTGCCTCCCCCTTTGAAGATGGGGATGACCACGGCAGCTTTCCAATCTTTGGGGATCTCAGACGATACGAAAGAGCGGTTGGATAGGCTAGTAATAGGGGTTGCAACAAGGAATAGGTTGCCATTTGGGATGGAACCAACACAATATTGTAGAAGAAAACACCATTCTGTAGACGATTACAATAGAAAGATTTGCCACTAAGAATAACATGGTGTTTGTTTGAATAGACTATGATAATTCATCGAATAACAAGATGTGTGTGCGCTGTATTCTGAATTTTAGGATGGGCTGGTATTTGATAGCTTGGGTGCAGTCTTAGAAAAAAGTTCCAAAAGGGTTCTTTGGTTGTCCCCATAGGATAACCTTTTTAGGTTCCATGGAGAACCCTTTTTGGATCCAGGTTGAAACCTTTTGGATTCCATGTAAACGGGTTCTAAATGGAACCCAAAAGGGTTCTTCAAAGGGTTCTCCTATGGGGACAGCCGAAGAGCCCTTTTAGGTTCTAGGTAACACCTTTTTTTTTCCAAGAGTATGGGTCCCGGACTAAGAAAAGCCTATCCTGACATCTATTTTTTTTGTATAAGACAAAAACATTTTTCTTGAGCTGTGTGAATGTATGTGTGGTTTTATGTAATAAAACAATGATAACCTTGTGAGAAAAAAAAGAAACCCAACTGCATAATGTTTTAAACATGCCCAGCTTGTTTGAGGAATTTAATTAACCATTTAGCAGTTTTGACTGACTACAGGCCCAGGTATATCATTCAATGCATTGGCAGGAGAAACATATCCAGTCTTCTCTAGAACCTTACTAGACTACTTTTGCATGACTAAAATGGCCTTCCTGACATGCTTATACAGTATTAGGCATGAGCTTTAAAAAGGTACTCACTGCATCCCAAAATGGCACCCTATTCCCTACATAGTGCACTATAATGGGCACTGGTCAAACGTAGTGCACTATATAGGGAAGAGGGTGCCATTTGGGACATAGTTATTATAATGAAGTCAGACTGGAGGAAGTGCAAGAGTCATCAATAACGGTCGGCCACATGAAAAGTTAATTTACCAAGGGGTGGGAACAGGACCAGAGCACAGTTTCCATCCTAGACTCAGGTTGACGTAACACATCCTTTAAAATCATCTAAATACTCTTGCAGTCACACAGTGACAAATGGAAAGGCAACATTGTTTTTGTATGTGTGTTTGTGTGTGTTAAGTACGATGGAACATAAACACATTACTCTGTCAGCTTCACCTAACATCTGTTTATCTTAATTAATCACCCCAACCTAATACAGGAAAAGCGCTAGTCCCAAATGGCACCCTATTCCTTATATTGCACTAGAGATTAGGGTGTCATATGGGACGTAGACAAAACGAAACATCCAGCCCTTTCTATCCTATCAGCATTGTTCTAACTCTAAACTAACCATTTGTTTTAGCTGGCAATAGATGGATTTGTTTCAATACACTTCTGTATACTTCTACATACTGTACAGAACATGCATCTCTATCACTAGTAGGAGTCAGTATGTAGCATACTGTAAAATGCAAGCCTGGAATAGAAGAACTAACTGCACCTCCTGAAGATATTTCAACAGTAGTGATCATATGATGTGCTCTTACGGAAAAAACGCTAAATGGAAAATTCCCTGTGTGATGAAATATTCTGATGAGTTTCTTCCACGGGCAGTGAGAGAGATAGTAGGAGATAGTGTCTGAGTCCTGAATGGCACCCTATTCTCTTTATAGTGAACTTCTTTTGAACAGGGCTCATAGGGAATAGGGTGTCATTTGGGGCGCACCCGGGTTGTCTGATCAGCCCTGTGCCCTCCTTCCAAACTGGTATTGTACTCACAACCCCTTGTTTCAGAAACGGTTAGCTACAACAGGAAAACAATCAAACAGGGAATATTTCTATCTGAAATCAGCATAGCAATCATATTTGCTGGTTATAAATTGAATTAGAGACGGGGATGAGGCTCTTTGGCTCATTGAGGCTAATTGTGTCTTTGAGTGTTGTAAAGGGCTCTTGTAGCAGATAGAGGCAGTGTTCTCCTGCCCATCAGACCTTTCTGCTTCACTTCCTCTCTAGAACACTTCACTGTTACATTGGGATAATTGGAGGCCAGCACCAACACTATGAGTGGCCATTTCCCATACACAAGATCAACAAGTATTTTAATGAATTTTTTTACATAAGAATTTCACACAGATTCTTAACAAAGGTTCACAGCAGCAGTTAGTCAAGCATAACAAATAGATTTTCAAGGTGTTATACAGCTGCACTCCGCAATCAGTCAATTTTTATATCTTTGTATGAATGGTCATGGGGAATATACAGTTGTCACGCCCTGACCATCGAGAACCCTTGGTTCTCTATGGTATACTAGGTCAGGGTGTGACTAGGGGGTGATCTAGTATATCTATTTCTATGTTGTGTTATAGTCTCTTTTTCTATGTTGGTGTTTTGTATTATTCCCAATTAGAGGCAGCTGGTAATCGTTGTCTCTAATTGGGGATCATATTTAAGTAATTTTTCCCACCTGTGTTTGTGGGATCTTGTTTTTGTGTAGTTGCCTATGAGCACTCCATAGCTTCACGTGTTTGTTTATTCTTTATTGTTTTTTTGTTGAGAGTTTCATATAATAAACATGTGGAACCCAGATCATGCTGCGCTTTGGTCTGTCTCTCCACACGATCGTGACAGAAGATCACACCACAAAAGGACCAAGCAGCGTGTCCAGAAAGAAGGGGATCCTGGGCTTGGGAGGAGACCAAGGAGGAGAAGACATCCTGGACTTGGGAGAAAATCTTGGCAGGAGACGAAAGCCTTCCTTGGCGGCAGACGCAAGGAGAGAAGGGAGGACTGCGATGACGCCGGGGTTCGTGGCCACATAGGAAACCCAAAATACAGCCCAAATTTTTTTAGGGGGGGGGCACACGGGGTGGTCGGCAGAGCCGGGGAGTGAGCCAATGACAACCTGGGAGGAGATAGAGAGGTGGTCGGTCGCCCAAGGAGAGTACCAGAGCCTGCCTGGGAGTCGATGGAACAGTGCGAGGAGGGATACCGAAGAATGGAGTTGGCTAGGGGTATGCGGCAATGCAGGTGTTTGGAGGAGTGTGTCACCAGTCCGGTGCAACTTGTGCCGGTCCCATGCATCAGGCCTCCAGTGCGCCTCCCCAGTCCGGTACGTCCTGTGTCCCCTCCTCGTACTCATCCTGAGGTGCGTGTCCCCAGTCCGGTGCGTCCTGTGCCAGCTCCCCGCACCTGCCGTGCAAAGTGTGTCATCGTTCCGGTACAATTTGTGCCGGCTCTACGCACCAAGTCTCCAGTAAGCCTTCACAGCCCAGTACGTCCTGTGCCAGCTCCTCGCACTCGCCGTGCGAAGTGTGTCATCATTCCGGAAACAACCTGTGCCGGCTATACACACCAGGTCTCCAGTGCATTTGCACTTGCCCTGAAGTGCATGTCACCAGTCCGGTGCAACCTGTGCCGGCCCCACGCATCAGGCCTCCAGTGCACCTCTCCAGTCCGGTACGTCCTGTGCCTGCTCACCGCACTCGCCCTGAAGTGCGTGTCACCAGTCCGGTGCCACCTGTACCGGCTCCACGCACTAGGCCTCCAGTGCACATTCACAGTCCGGAGCCTCCGGCGACGGTTGACAGTCCAGAGCTTCCGGCAACGGCCCACAGTCCAGAGCTTCCAGCGACGGCCCACAGTCCGGAGACTCCTGAGACGGCCCACAGTCCGGAGCCTCCTGTGACGGCCCACAGTCCGGAGCCCTCCTCTGCGCCGATGCCCAGTCCAGGCACGGTGTCCAGTCCAGCTCCAAGGCCGGAGCCTTCCTTTGCATCGGTGCCCAGTCCAGGCACGGTGTCCAACCCAGCTCCATGGCCAAAGTCCACCTTTGCGCCGGTGCCCAGTCCAGGCATGGCGTCCAACCCAGCTCCATGGCCGGAGCCCTCCTTTGTGCCGGTGCCCAGTCCAGGCATGGCGTTCAGCCCGGCGCCATGGCCGGATCTGGGGTCTGGGCGGGGGCTACGACCTGCACCGGAGCCGCCACCGCCACTAATCACCCCCCTCCCCAGTTGGTTTCATGTTTGCAGCCGGAGTCCGCACCTTTGGGGGGGGGGGGTGTGTTTGTGGGATCTTGTTTTTGTGTAGTTGCCTGTGAGCACGCCATAGCTTCACAAGTTCGTTTATTCTTGTTTTTTTGAGAGTTTCATATAATAAACATGTGGAACCCAGATCACGCTGCGCTTTGGTCCGTCTCTCCACACGATCGTGACAACAGTATTGTTATATTGTAGATGTCTGAAATCATACACCTCAGCTTTTCTGATTTAATATACTGTATTAGACTAAAAATATGCACATTATTGGCCTGTATTGCAAACTGTTACTGAGAGGCAATTTGCTTTGAATTTCCCACACAAAGTTCAGTATTTTCCATGAAAGTCAGAAAAATAGCGCTGTTGAGAGTCTCATGTAAAACGGCATGTAAAACAGCACACACACAGGCTCTTCACTTTATATTCTCAAGCATGGACGGTAAACCATGAATAAAACATTCTCAAAAATGATGATTAACGTGTCAGGATGCAATTCCACTGCCATTTCTCTGGTCATGGAGGTATATGAGAATTCCTCTACCCTGAAGGATATTTGTGCATGTCATTTGACCTCATATCCCCTCAGTGCATCCTTCGCCTACTGTTGATGGGTTATATTCAGCCTCCTGCCTGTTGGTGTGTTATATGCAGCCTCCTGCCTATACTGTTGATGTGTGAGATGCAGCAGCCGATAATTGAAGAGAGAGTCAGACAGGGTAACAGTCAACACTTAATCCTTAATGTATTGACAACTTCCCTTGTAATGAAAATGGCATTTTCTGGAGACCCCAACGGGTCATGTTGATAATAGGAGTGAACAGTGTGCAAAGCTGTAATGCTGTGGGAGAGGGGTTTTAAAAGCTGGCTCAGGAGTCTGCTTCTTTGGTGTTTCCTGAATATGTTACTGACCTTTCTTCCCACAAGGTTATACGCATAGAATTACAATCCATGGATTCTATTTCTATGATTGTATGGTAAATACCTTTACACTAACACACTTCTTTCTACACACTAATGTTTTTTGGTGTGGGTTAGTTTTCAGTTGATTGCTACAACGGAGATGCCAGAAAAAGCACATTCCCTATTATTTTCTCATATGAGCTAGTGTCACTCCACTCCTCTGATCTCTGCTCTTTAAATTCAGACCATGATGCCTATTCCAATGGACCACGGGGGAAATTAATAAATGATTAAAGTGCAGGGGAGTCAAGGGAAGAGGGAAAAAGGATAATGCTATGTGGCTGATTGACAGGACAGAGGACACTGGAGCTGCAGTCAGGGTTATGTCTCTATCATATACTAAATGTTTAGAGGAGATGGAAGGATGAGAACGTGTTTGTTGACACACGTCCCTGAAGATGAATGAACGTTGGATAAGACGCCAACTGAATGGCATACTGGATGGCCTTGTAAGACATGCTTTGTTGTACATTGACTGTTTTTGTGAAAATAGTGGCTAATAGTCAAATATCACAATCAGTCGGTGAGGAGGTGTGCACTTATTTCACCACTACAATAGGAAGTTGAGTGACAGCTCCCAACTTCCCAGGGACACAAACTTCTGTACACAAATGCTGTCCACACCCAAGCACAACACATACTGTATTTTCATATTGGAAATTGTATGTTGTTGATTCATTTATTAATTAGTGATGCCTGACAAGTGCCTACACTATGAAAAAAGGGTTCCAAAAGGGTTCTTCAGCTGTCCCCATAGGAGAACCCTTTTTGGTTCCAGAAAGAACCCTTTTTGGGTTCCATGTAGAACCCTCTGTGGAACCCAAAAGTGTCCTACCTGGCACCAAAAGGGTTCTACATGGAACCAAAAATGGTTTTTCAGAGGGTGTTTTCTTTTCCATTGGGACAGCCGAAGAATCCTTTTAGGTTTTAGATAGCACCTTTTTTTTCAAAGAGTGTATAAATTGTTTTCCATCGGAGAGATGTTTGAGATGGTGCTTGCTTGCAGAGAAAAAAGTTACGTTTATCAGCTCCTATATGCCGTCTCCGTCTAGTCATAATTATCCTTATAGTTGATGTTCCTCTGAACTACCAGCTCTTCAAGCCAACGTTTTCTCTTGAACCAAACATATCTGACAACGCAGCTGTTGTCGTACAAGATCTGATTTAAACTGCTCTGGAAAGGTTGAATACTCCTATAAAGTGGAAGGTCTTGCATGTGCTGTCCCAGCCTACTTTATGTACGTATATGGATCAATAATGTTATTGATTAATCAAGCCAATCCATTAGACATTGTGGCATTGAGAAAGGCCATGGAGCATCGGGCTACATTGTGCTATGCCTCAGGGCACCAGAATAGACAACTGGCAGAAAGCCATTACTTACATTATAATCAGTATCCTAATAAAGGGGAAACCACAAGAGCCAATACTGGTTTTCAACATTTAAAGCATGCTAGTAGATACCAATAGACTTCCAGTCATTGCACTAACGCTAGTTAGCATTGGCTCGCGAAACTACCTCTAACTTCCTTCATACTGGACACAGAGACATAAAAATGGTATCCACCAGTTCATCTGACTCTGGGGAAGTCGATAAAGGGCATCATTGCCAAAATCCCGAAGTATCCCTTTAAGAGTAAGACTTTTATTTAGAAGCAGCTGCATGGCCCATATGTCCCTGACCATAGGTCATTTCTATATTGTGGGTGCCTGCCAATACACAGAGAATTTCATTAAGCATACATTCTACTCTACATGAAAGTGTATTTATAAATCTGATCTTTGTATTGGGAAGTGTCAAGTTCTCTATAATATTCCAATCACATCATAAAGCTGTATTAATGCAAATGTTTCACACTATATACTATATATTCTCAGAATCATAGAACATGTACAGTATGTCCTCACTATACAGTACACTCCATCAACATTTAATGAATAATGAATATGACCCCAAAACCTCGGACGGCGAGGCAGCAAAATGGTTCCATTGAAAAGATGAGTTGAGCTGAGGTCTAGAGTGTAATGTAATGTGACATAGAGGATGGGTTCTGTGCCTCGTTTCAAAACGACATGCTATTCCTTTGGGAGGCCAGGGTTTGATGCTGTGGCCTGCACTCTTCACAGCCACAAAAGCCTTTTATCAGTCACTCACTCTGCTGCTACTGAGAATGGGGGAGTGCTCTCTCTTTCTCCCTCTCTCTTTCTTTATCTCTGTCTGTCTCTTCCTTTTTCTATGGCTCTGTCTCTTTGGCTCTGTCTTTCTACCTCTCACCCTCTCTCTGTCTTAGTCTCTTTCTCTCACCCACCCCTGGCCATGAGCCAACAGAATCATGAAGGAGACACTGGAATTAGAGTGTGACGTGTGACGCAGGAAAAGAGCCGTGCAGTGGACCAGAGAAAAGGAAGGTTTTTGTTCCAATTTTAGTGGTGCTTCAGTCCTAACCTTATACAGTAAGCTACTGCATGACTATGATGAGTGTTCTCTCCTGAGTCACAGCACAACTCTGTGGTAATTTGGTCATGACAGTAACATGTGTTCACCAGAGGAGATCACTCTACGCCCCAAATGACACCCTATTCCTTATATAGTGCACAAATTTTGACCAGAGACCTACATACTGAATAGTAGATAGGGTGTAATTTGGCAAGCATTCTACATTTTAAATGTGTTATTCTGTTTTAGGGGATAGATCAGCTTTAATAGTGCATGTATATTGACTTCTATCAATGTAAATATCTGCATCATTTCCAATCCCACAGATATTTTGTATTAGTAAATATATACAGTAACTTCAGAAAGTATTCAGACCCCTTGACTTTTTCCACATTTTGTTACGTTACAGCCTTATTCTAAAATGGATTAAATAAAACATTTTCCTCAGCAATCTACACACAATACCCCATAATGACAAAACGAAAACAGGTTTTTAGAAATGGTTGCAAAAAAAGTATTTACATAAGTAATCAGACCGTTTGCTACGAGACTCAAAATTGAGCTCAGGTACATCCTGTTTCATTGATCATCCTTGATATGTTTCTTCAACTTTATTGGAGTCCACCTGTGGTAAATTCAATTGATTGGACATGATTTGGAAAGGCACACCTGTCTGTATAAGGTACCACAGTTGACAACGCATGTCAGAGCAAAAACCAAGCCATGATATCGAAGGAATTGTCCCTAGAGCTCCATGACAGAATTGTGTCGAGGCACAGATCTGGGGAAGGGTACCAAAAAAATTCTGCAGCATTGAAAGTCCCCAAGAATACAGTGGCCTCCATCATTCTTAAATGGAAGAAGTTTGGAACCACCAAGACTCTTCCTAGAGCTGGCTGCCTGGCCAAACTGAGCAATTGGGGGAGAAGGGCCTTGGTCAGGGAGGTGACCAAGCACCCGATGGTCACTCTGACAGAGCTCTAGAGTTCCTCTGCAGAGATGGGAGAACCTTCCAGAAGGACAACCATCTCTGCAGCACTCCACCAATCAGGCCTTTATGGTAGAGTGGCCAGAAGGAAGCCACTCCTCAGTAAAAGGCACATGACAGCCCGCTTGGAGTTTGCCAAAAGGCACCTAAAGACTCTCAGACCATTGTCGTGACTTTGCTTTCATTAACCTGATGACTGTTATTTATCGAATCAACTAACTATGTTTAATTGTTACTCAATTAAATGAATCTTGTAACAATTAACTCATTAGGAATTTGGGGCACCACGAGAGCGGTTGTTTAAAGAGTTACCATCTCCCGAATTAAACTCTTAAGGTCTTTACCTACAGTGGCTTGCGAAAGTATTCACCCCCCTTGGCATTTTTCCTATTTGTTGCCTTACAACCTGGAATTAAAATTGATTTTTGGGGGGTTTGTGTCGTTTGATTTACACAACATGCCTACCACTTTGAAGATGCAAAATATTTTTTATTGTGAAACAAACAAGGAATAAGACAAAAAAAAAACAGAACTTGAGCGTGCGTAACTATTAACCCCCCCCCCCCCCCCCCCCCCCAAAAAAAAAGTTAATACTTTGTAGAGCCACCTTTTGCAGCAATTACAGCTGCAAGTCTCTTGGGGTATGTCTCTATAAGATTGGCACATCTAGCCACTGGGATTTTTGCCCATTCTTCAAGGAAAAACTGCTCCAGCTCCTTCAAGTTGGATGGGTTCCACAGGTATACAGCAATCTTTAAGTCATACCACAGATTCTCAATTGGATTGAGGTCTGGGCTTTGACTAGGCCATTGCAAGACATTTAAATGTTTCCCCTTAAACCACTCAAGTGTTGCTTTAGCAGTATGCTTAGGGTCATTGTCCTGCTGGAAGGTGAACCTCCGTCCCAGTCTCAAATCTCTGGAAAACTGAAACAGGTTTCCCTCAAGAATTTCTCTGTATTTAGCGCCATCCACCATTCCTTCAATTCTGTCCAGTTTCCCAGTCCCTGCCAATGAAAAACATCCCCACAGCATGTCATCCCCACAGCATGGATTTCTCAGGGTGATGAGAGGTGTTGGATTTGCGCCAGACATAGAATTTTTATTTATGGCCAAAAAGATAAATTTGAGTCTCATCTGACCAGAGTACCTTCTTCCATATGTTTGGGGAGTCTCCCACATGCCTTTTGGCGAACACCAAACGTGTTTGCTTATTTTTTTCTTTAAGCAATGGCTTTTTTTCTTGCACTATTACGTAAAGCCCAGCTCTGTGGAGTGTACGGCTTAAAGTGGTCCTATGGACAGATTGTAACGTCCGTCGTTCAAGGTAGACCAAGGCGCAGCGTGAGTTGAGTTCATCATCTTTTATTTTAAAGGTGAACCAGCAAAAAACAATAAACAACACAACGAACGAAAAGCTTTGTAGTGCAAAATACATGCAACCAAACAAAGACAAGATCCCACAACTGACTGTGGGAAAAAGGCCTGCCTAAGTATGATTCCCAATCAGAGACAACGATAGACAGCTGCCTCTGATTGGAAACCATACTAGGCCAATCAAAGGAAAAACCAACATAGAATCACAACACATAGAATGCCCACCCCGTGTCACACCCTGACCTAACCAAACAGAGGTCAGGTCAAGGCGTGACACAGATACTCCAATCTCTGCTGTGGAGCTTTGCAGCTCCTTCAGAGTTATCTTTAGTCTCTTTGTTGCCTCCCTGATTAATGCCCTCCTTGCCTGGTCCGTGAGTTTTGGTGGGCGGTGCTCTCTTGGTAGCTTTGTTGTGGTGCCATATTCTTTCCATTTTTTAATAATGGATTTAATGGTGCTCCCTGGGATTTTCAAAGATTCATATATTTTTTTATAACCAAACCCTGATCTGTACTTCTCCACAACTTTGTCCATGACCTGTTTGGAGAGCTCCTTGGTCTTCATGGTGCCGCTTGCTTGGTGGTGCCCCTTGCTTAGTGGTGTTGCAGACTCTGGAGCCTTTCAGAGCAGGTGTATATATACTGAGATCATGTGACAGATCATGTGACACTTAGATTGCACACAGATAGACAGTATTTAACTAATTATGTGACTTCTGAAGGTAATTGGTTGCACCAGAACTTATTTAGGGGCTTCATAGCAAAGGGGGTGAAGACATATGCATGCACCACTTTTCAATTTTTTTAATTTCAGAAATCTTTTAACAAGTTATTTTTTAAATTTCACTTGACCAATTTTGACTTTTTTTGTGTATGTCCATTATATGAAATCCAAATAAAAATCCGTTCAAATTACAGGTTGTAATGCAACAAAATAGGAAAAACGCCAAGGGGGATGAATACTTTTGCAAGGCATTGCATCACATCCATAAAACAGTCAATGTATATATCATGACCTCGTATCATATCTTCATTCTGAACAGTTGTAACTTCTTGCATATGCAAAGACCCCAGCCTTACTTATAATTCAGTACTACACAAATTGGTTTAATTATTTATTTACTAGCTCACTAAATGATAACACAGGTTAAACATACACTTAATACATGAGTAAAGGTCCCTAGCAGACTGACACAATATGGTGGCTTTTACAAAAGGAGATGGAGAGGAAAGGAGAGAGAGAGAAAAAGAGACTCTTATCGTTTATACACTTTATAAACTATTCTCACAGTAATTATATACTTTGCACACGAACCGCCCCCCGTTTGGAGTAGCAAATCATGAATGTATTCGTTTGCCTTCATTTGCCGTGGATCTCTGTTGGAACCAGCCCTCTTAGGAAGGGTGATGGATCTTTCAGCAGCACGCTTGTTAGTCTCTGTCCGAAAGGGGTTTGGACCTGTCTCTTCAACTGTTGTTCACTCTGGACAATGCTCCTTTGAAGATAGGCTAGCCAGCCGTGTCGATGGTTCCCATTGGGTGATGAGAGTGGCGGAATACGGGGATTTGAGATGACTGGTAGGATAGGATGGTTTGAAGAGTTGTAGAATGGTCCAACTTAAATGGGCTTTTCTAGATATTTGACTTAGGACAGCTAATCAGCCTACCAGTGATTGTCTGGGAGGTGAGCTTCTTGCCTCCAACTCGTGTTGATAGTTCAGGATTCAAACCACTTTACACGTGCAGCTGCAACCTGGTAATGTTCTGGTCTGAATGTTAATTTATTTACCAATCCTTTTATGCACTCAGGTCAAAAGGGACGGTTCCATCAGGCTGACACGCTCTCTGACCTCACTCGGGGCATGGCTACTTATTGTGCAACGTTTATAGGACACAAATGTTCTCTTATGACTCCTAAAACCACATTCCTATCTTAACAAAAATACTCTCATAATTTTTCATATTTCATATACAATGTTAAGGATGGAGACTTCGTAGATGCAGTGTATATACTTTTCAAGTTAGAGTATTTCCTTTAAAACACTTTTAATGAGATCACAAAATAATAGCCCATATGACATTATTATTATTTAGCTCGTTTCTGACCATTCCCCACATTCTCTGTTAGGAATATTTTTCCAGTATTCACTTTAGAATGTGTTAGAATTTCGTCGGGAAAAGTCTCTGGAAACAAAAGAGCATTCCTGTGTTAATTTGGAGAGGGACCTCTCTGAATCTCCTCTCCTTTAATTTATGACAGAGTGTGAGCTGTCAATCCCCCACCAGTTCCCTCCTCCTCCCCTCTGTTGGAGAGAGAGGGTCTGGTTACTGTCATACATTGCCAAGCTGATCTCACCCATTTGAATCCTCACAGGGCAGTCATGACACCATGAGAAACAAGATTCTCTGGTCTGATGAAACCAAGATTGAACTCTTTGGCCTGAATGCCAAGCATCATGTCTGAAGGAAACCTGGCACCATCCCTACTTTGAAGCATGGTTGTGGCCGCATCATGCTGTGTGGATGTTTTTCAATGGCAGGGACTGGGAGACTAGTCAGGATCAAGGCAAAGATGAACAGAGCAAAATACAGAGAGATCAAGACAACGACTCTAAGCAAACAGCCAAGACAATGCAGGATTGGCTACGGGACGAGTTAAGGAATGTCGTTGAGTGGCCAAGCCATAACCTGGACTTGAACCCGATCCAACATCTATGGAGAGACCTTAAAATTAAATTGCTTCTTCCAATTGTTAATAAACATGCACCTGTTAAGTATCTGACTGTTAGAACTGTTAAGCCTCCATGGATTGATGAGGAATTGAAAAACTGTATGGTTGAAAGAGACGGGGCAAAAGGAATGGCTAATAAGTCTGGCTGCACATTTGACTGGCTGACTTACTGCAAATTGAGAAATTATGTGACTAAACTTAACAAAAAGAAGAAGAAACTGTATTATGAAGCCAAGATCAATGATATTAAACCTTGAACCTTGACATGATGGGCAGAAAGACAAATTTAACTCCTCCTTTCATCGAATCAGATGGCTTATTCATCACAAAACCAGTTGATGTTGCCAATTATTTCAATGATTACTTCATTGGAAAAGTGGGCGAACATTTTAGAATAAGGCTGTAACGTAACAAAATGTGGAAAAAGTCAAGAGGTCTGAATACTTTCCGAATGCACTGTATATTATTTTAAATATATATACATTTTTAAATCTTTTTTCCTTCTTTATTATTTTCCCCTAACCCTACCACTCACTAATTGGAGTAAACATATGGACAACAATACATAGGCTTCCACTTCCAGCTAATACATGCTACATACATTTGACGGACAGTATATTTTACATTAGTTAGCTTTGTTTTTCATTTTTTTCATTTTTGAATCCCAGCCGTCAGCTACTCTCAACCCCTCTCATCTATCTCTGATTTCGAGCTGATATATATTTTCCCACTGGGCTGTGATGTTTCACAAAAGTTCTGAACCTGTTCACCACTGTAGAACATCAAGAGCTGGAAGAGGAGGTTTATAGATTTTTGTTTCCCTCCTGTTCATTTTTGGGTGATAAAAAAAGTGGTAATTGGATGGATCTATTGACCACCCGAGTCTGACATTGATAGTTTAATTGATATCATTGCATCAACCTTGGATTGGATGAATAATGAAGAGAACAATTTTTTCTATTGGGTGATTACTACTTAAACTTATTTAAAAGTGAAAACCACTCACTGATATCTGACTTTTTGAATCCTCTATACTCCATCTGATTTCCCTCATCTATAAGACCACAAGAGTGACCAGTTCATCTGACACCCTTACTGATAATAGTTTTTACAAATTATTTGAATAATGTGGCTAATACAGGTACACTTTATGCTGACATTTCTGACCCCTTTCCAATTTTCCACTTCTCTTTGGAAGCTGGAAATGAACAGAGGGAATGATTAGTAGCATTACATGTAGAATATTTAACAGATGGGAATGATTAGTAGCATTACACATAGAATATTTAACGAAAGTAATTGTGAGGGCTTTAAGATGCTGATTGATGATATTTTTGGGAACATTATAATCAGGTCGATGTGGAGTCTGCTAACCAGACTTTTCTCACATCTTTCAAATCTGTATTTCACCACTGCGTTCCCTTAGTTAAATCACGTGAGATGTCAGCAGAAGGGTTCTGGAAACCTTGGATTACAACCGGTCTCAAAAGATCCTCAGTTTAAAAAAAATGTATAAAAAGTTTCTCCCCTGAAAATCACAAAAAACATAAGAACAAATGTATCCCCCAAAATACATTTTACTAACACATTTCAAGAATCCTTAAATAATTTAAAGGCATCTACAACTATCCCGTTTTATTGTTGGGAATAAGACCTATAGCGATCCTGATGTTATTTCATGTGAACTTCTTTGTGAACGTGGGTTCCTCTGTGTCAAAGAAGATTTTGAAAACTGATGGAAATCTCTTGGATTACACAAAAGGACATTTTACTTCTCTGCTTCAGTTTGATCCTCCTGATGTAATAGAGGTGATCGAGGTGATTGGTAACTTAAAGAGATCAGCTGTAGGTCATGATGAGATTGGTGCCTCTTTGGTGAAATCGGTGTCTTCCTCGATTACTGAGTCTCTAATGTATATTTCTAAGAAAACTGGTATTGTTCCTAAAGATTTGAAAAATACTAAAGTTATCCCCTCTAAAAATCTGAGGATCGAAGATCTTTCATAAATTATCGCCCAACATCTGTACTACCATGTGTTTCTAAAATCCTACAATAATTGATGTATAAGTGTCACGCCCTGGCCATAGAGAGGTTTTTATTCTCTATTTTGGTTAGGCCAGGGTGTGACTAGGGTGGGCATTCTATGTCCTTTTTTCTATGTTTTGGCATTTCTTTGTTTTGGCCGAGTATGGTTCTCAATCAGGGACAGCTGTCTATCGTCGTCTCTGATTAGGAGCCATACTTAGGCAGCCTTTTCCCACAGGGTTGTTGTGGGTAGTTAATTTCTGTTTAGTTCTAGTTATCCTGACAGAACTGTTGGCAGTAATTTTGTTTATTTGTAAAGTGTTCATTTTTTCCATTAAATTACAAAGATGAACAAATTCCACGCTGCACCTTGGTCTCTTCACAACGACGCCTGTTACAATAAGAGGTTTAAAACATTTAAATCACTGTATTCTATATGAGCACCAATATGGTTTTTGTAAAAACTACTCCACATACAGTGAGGGAATAAAAGTATTTGATCCCCTGCTGATTATGTACATTTGCCCACTGACAAAGAAATGATCAGTCTATAATTTTAATGGTAGGTTTATTTGAACAGTGAGAGACAGAATAACAACAAAAAAATCCAGAAAAACGCATGTAAAAAATGTTATAAAATGATTAGCATTTTAATGAGGGAAATAAGTATTTGACCCCTCTGCAAAACATGACTTAGTACTTGGTGGCAAAACCCTTGTTGGCAATCACAGAGGTCAGACGTTTCTTGTAGTTGGCCACCAGGTTTGCACACATCTCAGGAGGGATTTTGTCCCACTCCTCTTTGCAGATCTTCTCCAAGTCATTAAGGTTTCGAGGCTGACGTTTGGCAACTCGAACCTTCAGCTCCCTCCACAGATTTTCTATGGGATTAAGGTCTGGAGACTGGCTAGGCCACTCCAGGACCTTAATGTGCTTCTTCTTGAGCCACTCCTTTGTTGCCTTGGACGTGTGTTTTGGGTCATTGTGATGCTGGAATACCCATCCACGACCCATTTCCAATGCCCTGGCTGAGGGAAGGAGGTTCTCACCCAAGATTTGACGGTACATGGCCCTGTCCATCGTCCCTTTGATGCGGTGAAGTTGTCCTGTCCCCTTAGCAGAAAAACACCCCCAAAGCATAATGTTTCCACCTCCATGTTTGATGGTGGGGATGGTGTTCTTGGGGTCATAAGCAGCATTCCTCCTCCTCCAAACACGGCGAGTTGAGTTGATGCCAAAGAGCTCCATTTTGGTCTCATCTGACCACAACACTTTCACCCAGTTGTCTTCTGAATCATTCAGATGTTCATTGGCAAACTTCAGACGGGCATGTATATGTGCTTTCTTGAGTAGGGGGACCTTGCGGGCGCTGCAGGATTTCAGTCCTTCACGGCGTAGTGTGTTATCAATTGTTTTCTTGGTGACTATGGTCCCAGCTGCCTTGAGATCATTGACAAGATCCTCCCGTGTAGTTCTGGGCTGATTCCTCACCGTTCTCATGATCATTGCAACTCCACGAGGTGAGATCTTGCATGGAGCCCCAGGCCGAGGGAGATTGACAGTTCTTTTGTGTTTCTTCCATTTGTGAATAATCGCACCAACTGTTGTCACCTTCTCACCAAGCTGCTTGGCGATGGTCTTGTAGCCCATTCCAGCCTTGTGTAGGTCTACAATCTTGTCCCTGACATCCTTGGAGAGCTCTTTGGTCTTGGCCATGGTGGAGAGTTTGGAATCTGATTGATTGCTTCTGTGGACAGGTGTCTTTTATACAGGTAACAAACTGAGATTAGGAGCACTCCCTTTAAGAGTGTGCTCCTAATCTCAGCTCGTTACCTGTATAAAAGACACCTGGAAGCCAGAAATCTTTCTGATTGACAGGGGGTCAAATACTTATTTCCCGCATTAAAATGCAAATCATTTTATAACATTTTTGACATGCGTTTTTCTGGATTTTGTTGTTGTTATTCTGTCTCTCACTGTTCAAATAAACCTACCATTAAAATGATAGACTGATAATTTCTTTGTCAGTGGGCAAACGTACAAAATCAGCAGGAGATCAAATACTTTTTTCCCTCACTGTATACTGTATGTCTCTTTTGCAACTTGCAGATAAAATCTGCACAGCCTTTAAGAACAATGAATACACTCTTGATCATGAAATATTACTTTCTAAATTGAATTATGGCTTTCATGATTATACATATAATTGGTTATATAGTTATGTTTATGATAGAGAACTATTTGTTTATGCAAATGGTTGTGCATTTACCAGGGCCAAGATATCCTGTGGCATGCCATAGGGTTCGATAATTGAACCTTTGTTATTCCTAATCTATATCAATGACCTTGCTTCTACCATACTTCCCATTCTCTTTGCTGACGATACCAATTTGATTTAATCACACAAGGCTTTTGATTCACTAATTAATGAAGCCAACTCAGGCATGGCCACATTTTCTGAATATTCCAGATAAACAAATTACCATTAAATGTAAAAACAAAATCCTACTTTATTGTATTCACTAGTAAGAATAAGAAATATTGTAAAAAAAGAGTCAGAATCTCAATTGGTGGGAATGAAATTGAACAAGTCACATCCACTAGATTCTAACTGAGTTCTAACTGATGAAATGTTATCCGGGAAAGATCATATTCAATTTGTCTGCAGCAAAGTGCTGAAATATTTTGGTATCAGCAGAAATATTAGTGGTTTGGTTAATCAGGCTTGCTTCCTAACTCTATACCATAGTTTAATTTACCCATATCTCATTTACTGTAATATTGTCTGGGCCAGTACATATTCCTCCAACCTACACAAATGACTCATCATACAAAATACATTTGCTATACAAGTCACCTCCTCTAATTACCTCCTTCCATCTGCACCTTTGTTTAAGAAACTCAATATCTTGTCTATTTACGACATTAATGTACGCCAATCATCTTCATCCCTCAACAACTTCAAGCAAAGCCTGGGGTCAGCCTGATGAACCAAACTACTCAGTAATCTCCTCCATATAGCCAAACTCTCACACACTCACTTGCACACACACATTTAAACAAAACAAATGTGACTCATTTCAGGAACCTAGGCATATGTCGCTCGTCACTACTTCACAGGAGCGCCATTTGAACGTAAACTTTTTTTTATATCAATATGTGTTTTTTTGGGCAGAAATGCCTTCTGGATCATGTGAACTTTCATGTGCCTTAATAAAAAACGTTGTAAGCCATCTGTAAATGTGAATACAATTGTTAAACTACGAGCCTTGTTGGTTTAGCCAGAGAAAAAGTCAGCAACCTTCCCGCTAGCAATGATTGGCTGAGATAATGAGTGGGCTGGACATGCCGAGAGACGAGTTCGGATTGGTCTGCCATGTAGCACGCTTCTGTCTATTTGAGCTGGTCAGTATGTGTAGGTAATCCTGTCTAATGGGTTTCAAAATATATATATCGCATAGTAGAACTGCATAAGTGTTGCTCTCCACTTTCTGGAGGACCAAGTTTTGAAATCAAGTTGAATTAGAGTATGATAGCTAAGGAGATGGATAAAACACCTGTCTCTGGATTACATCTTCAAACTAAGCAAGGTAAACCATGGTATTTGTGACAGGGAGATGCGTCCATTCAATGTATACGGGTAAGATAATCTAGCAAGCTACATTTTCAGATATTACACGTTTCTAATTTTGACCAGAAAGTTGTTTTCTTTTCAAGTTAAAGTGTACTGTTAGCTAGCTAGCTAACATTAGCTGGCTGGCTCGCTAGCTAACATTACGTGTATGATCTGTGTAGTAATATTATTCATATCTCAGAGCCATTTGCTTTGCTAGTTATAGCCTAATGTTAGCTAGCTAACATTGAACCTGGTTGGTTAGCTAAATGCTGATTCATGCAGGGTAGTAACATCATGAGTTGGTATTATGGTACATTTTTTTGCTAGCTAGCTACATCTCTTAACAAAATACTCCACTATGCAAGTATCCATTTCAATAGGCGAGTAAAATGGTCAGTGAGCTGTTCTCTCATTTGTGTCTGGAAGTAGCTAGCAAGCTAGCCAACATTAGCCAATTAGTTGGGTGCTTGACTGCTGTTGTTAGGTCAGCTAGCTAACGTTACGTGTATGATCTGTGTAGTAATATTATTCGTATCACAGAGCCATTTACTTTGCTAGTTATAGCCTAATGTTAGCTAGCTAACCGTCATCATGAAGTGCTTTCAGAGACTAGTCAAGGACCATATCACCTCCACCCTACCTGACACCCTAGACCCACTCCAATTTGCTTACCGCTCCAATAGGTCCACAGATGACGCAATCGCAACCACACTGTACACTGCCTTAAAACCTCTTTGGGCTAGGGGGCAGTATATTGACGTCCGGATGAAAAGTGTGCCCAAAGTAAACTGCCTGTTACTCAGGCCCAGAAGCTAGGATATGCATATAATTGGTAGATTTGGATAGAAAACAAGTTTCTAAAACTGTTAAAATAATGTCTGTGAGTATAACAGAACTGATATGGCAGGTGAAACCCCGAGGACAACCCCCCCCCCCCCCCCCCCCCAAAGAAAATGTCAGCCTACCACTGATTTCAATGGCTGTCACTTTTATTATAAGGCGAAATCCTCCCAGATTGCAGTTCCAAGTGCCTCCCATTTTGGCTGTAGTGTTTCCATGCGCGTGGATGGAACCGTGTTCTTTGTTATTTATCTCCGGTAATGAACATACTATTCTCTGTCTTAAATTTGATCGTTTATTTACGTAGTAGGGTACCCGAGGTTTGATTATAAATGTTGTTTGACTTCTTTGTAAAAGTTTATTAGTAACATTTGGGATTAATTTTGTATGCATTTTGATGGAGGGAACTGAAGCGCGCCAGCTAAACTGAGTTTTTATGGATATAAATAAGGACTTTATCGAACAAAAGGATCATTTGTGATGTAACTGGGACCTTTTGGAATGCCAACAGAAGAAGATCTTCAAAGATAAGCTAGCAATCACTGCAGTGCATAAAATGTGTCGAGTAGTTGACTCAAAGAGAGAGAAAGACAATAGTTTTGAACAAATTAAATTCTTCCAAAATGAAGGAGAAGCAAGAGAGAAATGTACACGACCGTTGAAAAGTTTGGGGTCACTTAGAAATGTCCTTGTTTTTGAAAGAAAACCATTAAAATAACGTCAAATTGATCAGAAATACAGTGTAGACATTGTTCATATTGTAAATGACTATTATAGCTGTAAACGGCAGATTTTTAATGGAATATCTACATAGTTGCACAGAGGCCCATTATCAGCAAACATGACTCCTGTGTTCCAATGGCATGTTGTGTTAGCTAATCCAAGTTTATCAATTTAAATGGCTAATTGATCATTAGAAAACCCTTTTGCAATTATGTTAGCACAGCTGAAAACTGTTGTTCTGTTTAAAGAAGCAATAAAACTGGTCTTCTTTAGATTAGTTGAGTATCTGGAGCATCAGCATTTGTGGGTTCAATTATAGACTCAAAATGGCCAGAAACAAATAATTTTCTTCTGAAACTTGTCAGTCTGTTCTTGTTCTGAGAAATGAAGGCTATTCCATGCGAGAAATTGCCAAGAAAATATAGATCTCATACAACGCTGTGTACTACTCCCTTCACAGAACAGCGTAAACTGGCTCTAAACAGAATAGAAAGAGGAGTGGGAGGCCCCAGTGCATAACTGAGCAAGAGGACAAGTACATTAGAGTGTCTAGTGTGAGAAACAGACGCCTCACAAGTCCTCAACTGGCAGCTTCATTAAATAGTACCTGCACAACAGCAGTCTCAACGTCAACAGTGAAGAGGCGACTCCGGGATGCTGGCCTTGCAAAGAAAGAGAGTTGCAAAGAAAACGCCATATCTCAGACTGGCCAATAAAAAGAAAAGGTTAAGATAGGCAAAAGAACACAGCCACTGGACAGAGGAAGATTGGAAAAAAGTGTTATGGACAGCCGAATCTAAATTTGAGGTGTTGAGATCACAAACATTCGTGAGATGCAGAAACAATTAAAAGATGCTGGAGGAGTGCTTGACGCCATCTGACAAGCATAGTGGAGGCAATGTGATGGTCTGGGTGTGCTTTGGTGGTGGTAAAGTGGGAGATTTGTACAGGGTAAAAGGGATCTTGAAGAAGGAAAGCGATCACTCCATTTTTCAACGCCATACCATACCCTGTGGACAGCGCTTAATTGGAGCCAATTTCCTCCTACAACAGGACAATGACACAAAGGACAGGTTCAAACTACGCAATAACTATTTAGGGAAGAAGCAGTCAGCTGGTATTCTGTCTATAATGGAGTGGCCAGATCGCAACCCTATTGAGCTGTAGTGGGAGCAGCTTGACCGTATGGTATGTAAGAAGTGCCCATCAAGCCAATCCAACTTGTGGGAGGTGCTTCAGGAAGCATGGGGTGAAATCTCTTCAGATTACCTCAACAAATGAAGAACTAAATCAAATCAAAATCAAATCAAAATCAAATCAAATGTATTTATATAGCCCTTCTTACATCAGCTGATATCTCAAAGTGCTGTACAGAAACTCAGCCTAAAACCCCAAACAGCAAGCAATGCAGGTGTAGAAGCACGGTGGCTAGGAAAAACTCCCTAGAAAGGCCAGAACCTAGGAAGAAACCTAGAGAGGAACCAGGCTATGAGGGGTGGCCAGTCCTCTTCTGGCTGTGCCTGGTGGAGATTATAACAGAACATGGCCAAGATGTTAAAATGTTCATAAATGACCAGCATAGTCAAATAATAATAATCACAGTAGTTGTCGAGGGTGCAACAAGTCAGCACCTCAAGAGTAAATTTCAGTTGGCTTTTCATAGCCGATCATTGAGAGTATCTCTATCGCTCCTGCTGTCTCTAGAGAGTTGAAAACAGCAGGTCTGGGACAGGTAGCATGTCCGGTGAACAGGTCAGGGTTCCATAGCCGCAGGCAGAACAGTTGAAACTGGAGCAGCAGCACGGCCAGGTGGACTGGGGACAGCAAGGAGTCATCATGCCAGGTAGTCCTGAGACATGGTCCTAGGGCTCAGGTCCTCCAAGAGAGAGAAAGAAAGAGAGAAATAGAGAATTAGAGAGAGCATACTTAAATTCACACAGGACACCGGATAAGACAGGAGAAATACTCCAGATATAACAGACTGACCCTAGCCCCCCGACACATAAACTACTGCAGCATAAATACTGCATAAATACATAAATAGAATGCCAAAGGTCTGCAAGGCTGTAATTGCTGCAAATGGAGGATTTTTTGACAAAAGCAAAGTATGAAGGTGTCACGTCCTGACCAGCAGAGGGCGTATTGCTTAGTCTAGGTCAGGATGTGGCAGGGGGTTTGTGTTTGTTAAATGTTGGGTTGATGATTGGGACTTCCAATTGAAGGCAGGTGTGTATAGTTGCCTTTGATTGGAAGTCCTATATAGGTGTGTGTGTTTGTCTTTGGGGTTGTGGGGAATTGTTCTTTGTTGAGCCTATGCTTTGTCAGACTGTTGGGTGTTCGTTCATTCTCGTGAGTTCGTTTTGTTGTTTTGATGTTCATTTAGTCTGTAAATAAATACACACGATGAGCATACACACACCTGCTGCGTTTTGGTCCTCTTCTCTCCAGTACGACATTTTCAAGGATGAGTACGACTTATTCTATGACAGAATTCCCCACCAACAAAGGACCAAGCAGCGGAAGAAGGCTGGCGAGGACTGGGAGACACAACGGGTAAGGGAGACCGAGAGGCACCCCCAAGAATTTTTTAGGGGGGGGCACAAGGGCTGTTTGACGGGGCAAGAGCTGCCCGCCAGTCAACAGTCGTCAGAGCTGCCCGCCAGTCAACAGTCGTCATCAGAGCTGCCCGTCAGTCAACAGTCGTCATCAGAGCTGCCCGCCAGTCAACAGTCGTCATCAGAGCTACCCGTCAGTCAACAGTCGTCATCAGAGCTGCCCGCCAGTCAACAGTCGTCATCAGAGCTGCCCGCCAGTCAACAGTCGTCATCAGAGCTGCCCGCCAGTCAACAGTCGTCATCAGAGCTGCCCGCCAGTCAACAGTCGTCGTCAGAGCTGCCCGCCAGTCAACAGTCGTCGTCAGAGCTGCCCGCCAGTCAACAGTCGTCAGAGCTGCCCGCCAGTCAACAGTCGTCAGAGCTGCCCGCCAGTCAACAGTCGTCAGAGAGGTCAGACTGCGCTGAACTGCCGGAGTGGCCAGACTGCGCTGAACTGCCGGAGTGGCCAGACTGCGCTGAACTGCCGGAGTGGCCAGACTGCGCTGAACTGCCGGAGTGGCCAGACTGCCCTGAACTGCCGGAGTGGCCAGACTGCCCTGAACTGCCAGAGTGGCCAGACTGCCCTGAACTGCCGGAGTGGCCAGACTGCCCTGAACTGCCGGAGTGGCCAGACTGCGCTGACCTGCCGGAGTGGCCAGACTGCCCTGACCTGCCGGAGTGGCCAGACTGCCCTGACCTGCCGGAGTGGCCAGACTGCGCTGAACTGCCGGAGTGGCCAGACTGCGCTGAACTGCCGGAGTGGCCAGACTGCGCTGAACTGCCGGAGTGGCCAGACTGCCCAGACTGTCCCCAGTTGCCAGACTGCCCAGACTGTCCCCAGTTGCCAGACTGCCCAGACTGTCCCCAGTTGCCAGACTGCCCCGACTGTCCCCAGTTGCCAGACTGCCCAGACTGTCCCGAGCTGCCAGACTGCCCAGACTGTCCCGTGCTGCCAGAGTGGCCCGACTGCCTGGAACGGCCTGCACCTGAGACACCTCCAGGATAGGTGGGTTGGGGAGGGAGGGTGTAGCACAGTGCCGTCGTTGACGGCAGCCACCCTCCCTTCCCTCCCTTATGGTTTAGGGGTTATTGTTTGTTGGGTTTTTGTTGGGGTATTGGGGATTTTCTTGTTTTTCTTTTTTAGGTGCATCCTGGAGTCTGCACCTTGAGGGGGGGGGGGGGGGGTACTGTCACGTCCTGACCAGCAGAGGGCGTATTGCTTAGTCTAGGTCAGGATGTGGCAGGGGGTTTGTGTTTGTTAAATGTTGGGTTGATGATTGGGACTTCCAATTGAAGGCAGGTGTGTATAGTTGCCTTTGATTGGAAGTCCTATATAGGTGTGTGTGTTTGTCTTTGGGGTTGTGGGGAATTGTTCTGTGTTGAGCCTATGCTTTGCCAGACTGTTGGTTGTTCGTTCATTCTCGTGAGTTCGTTTTGTTGTTTTGATGTTCATTTAGTCTGTAAATAAATACACACGATGAGCATACACACACCTGCTGTGTTTTGGTCCTCTTCTCTCCAGTACGACATTTTCAAGGATGAGTACGACTTATTCTATGACAGAAGGACACAATTATTATTTCAATTAAAAATCATTATTTATAACCTTGTCAACGTCTTGACTATATGTCCTATTCATTTTGCAACTAATTTCATGTATGTTTTCATGGAAAACAAGGACATTTCTAAGTGACCCCAAACTTTTGAACGGTAGTGTATATAGAGAGAGATGGACATTTTTTTCAGTTTCCCTTACTTAGCTAGCAAATGCAGATGGTTAGTTTAGCCTACTGAAACATCATGTTCAAACAGAGGGATGCTATGTTTGCTAGCTGGCTATGACTATCCAACACAACACTGGAACCCTTCCTAGTCAAGGTAAGCTTTTGGTTTTGCTAATTTATTGCCACCGGGGCCCGCCGGTGTAACTGCTCACTGACTATACACTGTAACTTTACTGCATGATTGTAGCAGGTGTTCTAATGCGTTAGTTATATTAGCTATGCTGACTATGACGTTATTTTAGCTAATATGGTGACAACGATGCATTGTAGGCTGTGTGTAGCAGTTTGGCTTGGAAAGGTTTTTTCGACCTTGTTCACATACAGCTGATGTGTTGTGCATCCACAAGCAAAGGGAAGAGGTGAGAGGAGGAGAGCGCATGGATGTGAGCAGGAAAACAACGTGGCTGTGTGTTTACGCATAATCATGGGGTATTCATTCTGCCGATTCAGTTGAAAACCTTTTCTTAAACGGAAGCAAACAGAACAAAACAGGGATACACATACTTGAATTTGTCCAATAGAAACTTGTTTGCAACTTTTAGCCTCTATGGGCTAGGTGGGACGCTGGCGTCCCACCTACGTAACAGCTACTTGCAGCCTGTGGCGCGATTTTCAAAACCTTAAAAATCCTATTACTTCAATTTCTCAAACATATGACTATTTTACAGCTATTTAAAGACAAGACTCTCGTTAATCTAACCACACTGTCCGATTTCAAAAAGGCTTTACAACGAAAGCAAAACATTAGATTATGTCAGCAGAGTACCAAGCCAGAAATAATCAGACACCCATTTTTCAAGCCAGCATATAATGTCACCAAAACCCAGAAGACAGCTAAATGCAGCACTCACCTTTGATGATCTTCATCAGATGACAACCCTAGGACATTATGTTATACAATACATGCATGTTTTGTTCAATCAAGTTCATATTTATATCAAAAACCAGCTTTTTACATTAGCATGTGACGTTCAGAACTAGCATACCCCCCGCAAACTTCCGGGGAATTCGCTAACATTTTACTAAATTACTCACGATAAACGTTCACAAAAAGCATAACAATTATTTTAAGAATTATAGATACAGACCTCCTCTATGCACTCGATATGTCCGATTTTAAAATAGCTTTTTGGTGAAAGCACATTTTGCAATATTCTAAGTACATAGCCCAGGCATCACGGGCTCGCTATTTAGACACCCGGCAAGTTTAGCACTCACCATAATCATATTTACTATTATAAAAGTTTGATTACCTTTTGTTGTCTTCGTCAGAATGCACTCCCAGGACGTCTACTTCAATAACAAATGTTGGTTTGGTCCAAAATAATCCATCGTTATATCCGAATAGCGGCGTTTTGTTCGTGCGTTCCAGACACTATCCGAAATGGTAAAGAAGTGTCGCGCGCATGGCGCAATTCGTGACAATAAAATTCTAAATATTCCATTACCGTACTTCGAAGCATGTCAACCGCTGTTTAAAATCAATTTTTACGCCATTTTTCTCGTAGAAAAGCGATAATATTCCGACAGGGAATCTCCTTTTCGGCAAACAGAGGAAAAAATCACAAAGGCGGGGGCGGTCGGGTCACGCCCATAAGCCCAGAGTCCCTTGATCGGCCACTTGAGAAAGGCGATAATGTGTTTCAGCCTGGGGCTGGAATGACGACATTCTGTTTTTTCCCGGGCTCTGAGCGCCTATGGACGACGTGGGAAGTGTCACGTTAGAGCAGAGATCCTTAGTAAAAGATAGAGATGGAAAAGAAGTTCAAGAAATGGTCAGACAGGCCACTTCCTGTAAAGGAATCTCTCAGGTTTTGACCTGCCATTTGAGTTCTGTTATACGCACAGACACCATTCAAACAGTTTTAGAAACTTTAGGGTGTTTTCTATCCATATGTAATAAGTATATGCATATTCTAGTTACTGGGTAGGAGTGGTAACCAGATTAAATCGGCTATGTTTTTTATCCAGCCGTGTCAATACTGCCCCCTAGCCCTAACAGGTTAAACTAATTATTACATACTATATCAGCTAGATGCAGGCAAGAGTGTGCAAGGCCATATTAAATGTCACTCTCTGTCCATCTGTCACTGTTTGTCACCTCAAATGTGTCTCTCAACATTGTAAATCTTTATTCATAGGCTAGGTTGTAGCAACCTCATGATGGGTATAGGGAAAATTTAAGTATCATGTAGTAGCCTAAACCTGTCACTGTTACATTGAAATTGTCACACCCTGATCTGTTTCACCTGTCCTTGTGCTTGTCTCCACCCCCCTCCAGGTATCGCCCATCTTCCCCATTATCCCCTGTGTATTTATACCTGTGTTTTCTGTCTGTCTGTGCCAGTTGGTCTTGCTTGCCAAGTCAACCAGCAGTTTTCTCCGAGCTCCTGTTTTTCCCAGTCTCTGACCCTTGCCTGTCCTGACTCTGTGCCCGCCTCCCTGACCTTTCTGCCTGCCCCTGACCTCGAGCCTGCCTGCCGCCCTGTACCGTTTTGGACTCTGAGCTGGTTATGAACTCTTCCCTTGGACTATAATAAATATCAGAGCTCAAACCATCTGCCTCCCGCGTCTGCCTCTGGGTCTCGCCTTGTGTCATTATAGAAATGGGTGAATGGAATGTGAATGACAGTCATCCAATATGCTGTAATAGAAGGCCATACTCATGAAAAACAAATTGTCCTCCCTCATCTAAAACGCCACTGACCGCCACTGACCTACATGTACATATTGCCTCAATTACCTCGACTAACTGGTGCACCCACATATTGACTCTGTACCGGTACCTCCTGCATATAGCCTCGCTTGTTATTATTTTACTGCTACTGTCTAATTATTTGTTACTTTAATTTTCTATTTTTTACTTATCTATTTTTTTACTTAACACTTATTTTTATTTGAAATCATTGTTGGTTAAGGGCTTGTAAGTAAGCATTTCACTATAAGGTCTACCAACACCTGTTGTATTCGCCGCATGTGAAATACAATTTGATTTGATTTGTATGATATACCATTTTCTAGCTCTGAGTCTCAACTTTTATCCAATGTAAAAAACACCATTTCAAATTGTCCCCTAACTAATGGACAACAACACTTACTTCCAGCTTATACATATTATAACAATGTTACGGACACAGTATATTTTACAATAGTTATCTTTTCTTTGCTTTTAGTCCCATCCTTCAGCTAACCTCAACCCCACCGATCTATTTATAAAGGCCATCCAGTTTTGATTTCTATTTGCCATATATTTTCCATCTGTGCTGTTTCACAAAAGTTCTGAACCTTTCTATTTTCCTAGTTTCAAAATATTGTAAATTAAAGATACATTTTTTGCTAAGAGTATTATTATATTATTGATTTATTGAGTAGGACTTTTCAAATCACCCAGCAGTGATATTTGCAGAGTTAGCTCGGGGTAAATGTTGCAAGTCTTCAGCCATTGTTAAACCTGCGACCAAAAACAAGCTACACATGGACAGTACCAAAACAAATGATCTAATGATTCTGTCTCTTTGCAGCAGATTCTGCAGAGCTGGAATGGTTGTATCCCCATATATATATATATATGATAAGTGATAAATGGCAGATATGTGAGGGCAGAACTAATAAACGGGCTCTGCCCGATCACTAAAATGGCCACCCCTATCAGAACTACAGATCACAAAATGGCCGACTGCCAAAACTACAATTCCCAGAAGCAAGGGGAACCCTCAGAAGGTGGAGCCGACCCACAGATAAAAGGTCAAGAAAAACCAGGAAGAGAGAGAGAGGGCGGGAAGGATCTATGAACCATAGAGAAAGAGACAATCTACATAGGCTGGATTTACCGTGTACGAGCTGGACTGTTTTGGACTTACCTGTTGGCGTTTAGACCTGGACCTACCGAGAACCAGATTTGTGTACCGAACCCTGCTATCCTTGACCTTACCTGTGGCCTGGGTGGACCAGGACAGCGAAACAAACACACAGGTACTGTCATGTTCGAAAGAACTTTCATTCTGGGCTGACTTTGGTGACAGTTTCCCACTTAATTTGTGACAAACGCTCCTAACTTTGAAGAGGTTTGCCACAATATATATATATGTATATGTATATGTATATATATATATTATATATATATATATATATGTTGAAGTCAGAAGTTTACATACACTTAGGTTGGAGTCATTAAAACTCGTTTTTCAACCACTCCACAAATGTCTTGTTAACAAACTATAGTTTCGGCAAGTCAGTTAGGATATCTGCTTTGTGCATGACACAAGTAACTTGTGTTTACAGACAGATTATTTCACTTATAATTCACTGTATCACAATTCCAGTGGGTCAGAAGTTTACATACACTAAGTTGACTGTGCCTTTAAACAGCTTGGAAAATTCCCAAAAATGATGTCATGGCTCTAGAAGCCTCTGATAGGCTAATTGATATCATTTGAGTCAATTGGAGGTGTACCTGTGGATGTATTTCAAGGCCTACCTCCAAACTCAGTGCCTCTTTGCTTCACATCATGGGAAAATCAAAAGAAATCAGCCAAGACCTCAGGAAAATAAATTGTAGACCTCCACGAGTCTGGTTCATCCTTGGGAGCAATTTCCAAACGCCTGAAGGTACCACGTTCATCTGTACAAACAATAGTACGCAAGTATAAACACCATGGGACTACGCAGCCATCATACCACTCAGGAAGGAGACGCGTTCTGTCTCCAAGAGATTAACATACTTTAGTATGAAAAGTGCAAATCAATCCCAGAACAACAGCAAAGGACCTTGTGAAGATGCTGGAGAAAACAGGTACAAAATTATCTATATCCACAGTAAAACGAGTCCTATATCGGCATTTTATTTAACCAGGTAAGCTAGTTGAGAACAAGTTCTCATTTACAACTGGGACCTGGCCAAGATAAAGCAAAGCAGTGCGACACAAACAACAACACAGAGTTACACATGGAATAAACAAGCATACAGTCAATAACACAATAGAAAAAAAGAAAGTCTAGATACAGTGTGTGCAAATGGCGTGAGGAGTTAAGGCAAAGTAATTACAGTTTAGCAAATTAATACTGGAGTGATAGATGAGCAGATGATGATGTGCAAGTAGAAACACTGTTGTGCAAAACAGCAGAAAAGTAAATAAAAACAATATGGGGAGGGGGTAGGTAGATTGGGTGGGCTATTTACAGATGGGCTATGTACAGCTGCAGTGATTGGTTAGCTGCTCAGATAGCTGATGTTTAAAGTTAGCGAGAGAAATGTAAGTCTCCAGCTTCAGCGATTTTTGCAATTCGTTCCAGTCATTGGCAGCAGTGAACTGGAAGCAAAGGCAGCCAAAGCAGGTGTTGGCTTTGGGGATGACCAGTGAGATATACCTGCTGGAGCACATGCTACGGGTGGGTGTTGTTATCATGACCAGTGAGCTGAGAGAAGGTGGAGCTTTAACTAGCATAGACTTATAGATCACCTGGAGTCAGTGGGTCTGGCGACGAATATGTAGCGAGGGCCAGTCGACTAGAGCATATAGGTCACAGTGGTGGGTGGTATAAGGGGCTTTGGTGACAAAATGGGTGGCACTGTAATAGACTGCATCCAGTTTGCTAAGTAGAGTATTGGAAGCTTTTTTGTAAATGACATCGCCGAAGTCGAGGATCGGTAGGATAGTCAGTTTTAGAAGGGTATGTTTGGCGGCGTGAGTGAAGGATGCTTTGTTGCAAAATAGGAAGCCGATTCTAGATTTAATTTTGGATTGGAGATGTTTAATATGAGTCTGGAAGGAGAGTTTACAGTCTAGCCAGACACCTAGGTATGTGTAGTTGTCCACATATTCTAAGTCAGAACCGTCCAGAGTAGTGATGCTAGTCGGGCGGGCGGGTGCGGGCAGCGAGCGGTTGAAAAGCATGCATTTAGTTTTACTAGCGTTGAAGAGCAGTTGGAGGCCACGGAAGGAGTGTTGAATGGCATTGAAGCTCGTTTGGAGGTTAGTTAACACAGTGTCCAAAGAAGTGCCAGATGTATACAGAATGGTGTCGTCTGCATAGACGTGGATCAGGGAATCATCCGCAGATAGAGTGACATCGTTGATATATACAGAGAAAAGAGTCAGCCCGAGAATTGAACCCTGTGGTACCCCCATAGAGACTGCCAGAGGTCCGGACAACAGGCTCTCCGATTTGACACACTGAACTCTGTCTGAGAAGTAGTTGGTGAACCAGGCGAGGCAGTCATTTGAGAAACCAAGGCATCAATAGTGATAAACTTTGTTTCATTTATATTTGTTCAAGATAAACATGATTTATTCCACCCATGTCTTGATTGTAATAGATTTCTGTTTCCAAAAATCACATTATAAAAAAAGAGTGCTTTTATTGATAAATGTGATCTAGCATAGGTAAATAGCAAATATTAACCATATATGCTGTCTGTATTGCTTGTAATGGATATAAGTCAACATCTAAGTATTAAGTATTAAGTATTTTTATGAAAATTGTAATGGCTGTATTGTTTTAAAAACCCAAAATGTTGTGGGTCCATCAGACCCGCGAACATTGGGTGAGTCACAAAAACATGAACACCCCACAAGCACTTCTACAAAGGATTGTTTCCTAAAACCCAAAATGTTGTGGGTCCATCAGACCCGCGAACATCCACCCATATATCGACCTACACCCCCCCCCCACACGCACACGCACACACACACACACAATAAGCTCAAATGTTCAACAGTTGCTCCATCCCCGAGCCCAACTCAAGAGAAGACTTGATGTGTGAATGCGTGTAAAATGTGGCTGTTTAAGAAGGCATGCCAAATTGCCAAATTGAGCAGGAGGTTTTGATTAACTAATATCTAGTCCTAGCTAATGGAGCTCGTATACCGCCCTTCCCCCCCCCCCCAACACCCACACACTCTGATCCCCCGTTGTGACCCATCTTCCCAAGCACCTCTGTGCATTCAGACCGTTTGATTATTCAGTGCCACCAGGGCCACAATAATATGGACCCTCTCTGATTGTCCGAGTGTGATTCCCTCCCCATGGGTTACTGCAGTCAGTGTTGCCAGCACTACCACTACCTGGGTGCAGTACTCCACCAGAATTCCCAGTCATCAATGTTCTCATTAGCAGCTTTGAGAAAATCCTTGTATATTATGCTCACCCATCTAGGGGCTTTGGTTTTTGGACCTACCCTGCCAGGCAGGCTCAGACTTTTGAGGGGATGGTGCTGCTTTAGTGGGTCTCTGACCACGTTTACCTTTCTGTGATGGCTACGTAGGCTACTTGCAGTAGGCCTATAAAATGGATAAGGATTTCTCCTTACTAGGTTTGTCGCTCAGATGGGTGTCTAGGATATAGGGTTGGCACTGTTCCATCATGAATAAACAAACAATATATTTTTATATTAAAATGTATATCCCATATCTGCACAAAAGTGAAGACTCTTGCTCTGACACAACCATGGTTTATACAAATTCTAAAAGCCTGTAATAATATAATAGAACCTTTATTATCACAGAGTATAGCAGATCAGAATTCCTACCAAAACGCATTCATTATTTTCCTCCAACCTTCTTACAGTTTTAGTTCAGTCAGTAACCTGACTGCTTGGCATGTTGATCATTAACAAAGCATAATGTAGGAGATAGCTCAGTTATGATTCACAGACAAGATGGCCTTGTTCTCTGAAGATGACCTTGTCAATGAAGGCTTGGCTTTACGATGACCTAGTGGTGAGTTATTAATAACATCATGACTCAACCGGAGCTGAAGTGAGCTACAACCATCTGCGTCTTACCCTCGGTCAAGTCGCAAATGGCACCAGATTTCTGACACAGTAGTGCATTGGGTATGTAGAGAATAGGGTTGCATTTGGGACGTGACCATAGAGTTATTCTGTGGTCACTACTCTGCCCTGTGAAAAGATAACGAACTAAGGATCACTTCTCATCTCAGACCCCAGAGAATAATTATGGAAGACCAGAGAGACATGACTGCTATACATGTATAATGACTGTCAGGGTATTGGGAAAACCTGGTTATGTGTCTGTTGATGGGCAGTCTTGCCATTGTGGTAATGTGTGTTTGAAATAAAGGATAGATACCAAGCCACACTCTGACGAATGCTCCCATTGATTTATTACGTACAATAAACTGTGGGAACATTCATCAGTGTGTGGGGATCTATTATTTATTTAATAAAAGTCTACGCTAACATATGGAACTGTTTTTGACCCCTTTAGGTATAACACATACAGTTGTGAAGTCTTGTCCTATATCTAGGAGATATAAGAAAGCTCACAAAATATTTTTCCATTCGTCTGTATGGGTTACATTCAGACGAGTCACGTCACACGCGTGATAGTCTAATCTATCCAAAGAATGGTCACATTAGTTTAAAGGCCAGACCGTTCGGATGCTACCTACTGCTTTTCAGGATGTCTCATGGTCTGACAAACACCACTGTAGCTGGGCCACCTTCCACCGCAGATGCGGAAGGCCGGCATGGATTGAGATGCAGCCAATGCAGCCAATGCAAAAAAACACATATCTCTTACTTAAACTGACATATTTTGATGGGTACTTTTTTATTATGTTACAAGGGTGCGTCAATAGACTCTTAAGGATTTTACTTAGTCTATTTTTTGTACCCAGCACCTGCAAGTTGTTGGATGTGCGTACACTACATTTGAAACTGTTTGCGTGTTTGTCTTTTATTCTTGTTTGTGTATTTACCAGACAGAGACACACTCGGTCACAACCTTTCATTGTCAAACAAGGCTCCTCTTTTCCCTTCATTTACGAAAAGTCAGCAGTATCCTTACAAACAGAACCAGAAAAGAAAGATATTTTTTAACCTTAGAGGGGGGTTTGGATAGTTCAGCTCCATACAAAGTACTTTAAACACACAGCCAAGGTATAGGCAGAAGATATGTGGTTCATGTCCTACTATCACTGGACGAATAGTAATGTATATAAATCTCATAACCAATGACGCAAGCAGACAAACTGCAAAGTTTCAAGGTGAAATATGATGAGTCTAGGTTGGCTTGTAAAAGTTATGGCATCCAATAAAACATTTCCTAGAATCATAAAGTAAAAGAAACTATAATATCCATGCAGTCTTGATGTGATAGTTTGGGATTTCTATAGAGACTCAGTGGGGGTTACATGTGTCATGACTTGCCCTGTTGGGTGAGGATTATAGGTGCATCCTTCTCCCTCCCTCTCCTTCTCCCTCCCTCCCTCCCTCCCTCCCTCCCTCCCTCCCTCCCTCCCTCCCTCCCTCCCTCCCTCCCTCCCTCCCTCCCTCCCTCCCTCCCTCCCTCCCTCCCTCCAGTTTCATGACCGGTCGTAAAAACTCTGCTTTTGGGCTTTGCAGTATTGAGAGTGGAATGTGTGACTGTGGAACACATAGAGAAACTTGGCCAAACTTTAACATAAAAAGGTTGAATAATGAAACAATATTTCTCTCTTCCAACCAGTTGGAAGGGTCCGTGGGCACTTAAAGAACAATCCTGCTGAATTTGTTTATACTTTGCAATGTAACTAAGGACAGTAGAACAACATAACTGTATCTCAATGTGTATAGTTTTCAGTGATCAGATTCACATCCAAATGTTGGGGAACTGATATTATTATATATGCAACTATTTGTGAGAAGATGTAATGCGATGTTAGCCTTCTAAATGAGATAATTATTTTTCATATGAAGTCTGTCGTGGATGAATCAGAATTAGTTGGTTAACATAGATAATTAAGATGTTTTATTAGTATAATATGCTTATGTGAGATACTTGTCATTAGAAAGTGTCCTTTGGACTCTGGTATGTTTCAGTTGCACGTTTCCCTTAGCTGGGGCTCAGACACTTGGGGCCCAGAGAGGGGAGAGGTCAGACTTGTTTTTTACATGTCTCTGTTGCTATGCAGAATATCAGCAAGAGAGGAGGACAGAATGAAACATTGTCTTCATATGTGAATGTGTCTTTACCTATTCTTAAACCATGTGGAGGGATGGCGTGATTAATGGGGAACCAATTATTTGTCTCCACAATGTCTGTGCGCAGGTCACTCCCCTCTCAGTGAGCTTGTCCAGGAGTGGGAACAAGAGGTGTTTTACTGAGGATGGGCCACTATGAGATAGCACTGACAAAGGAGATTTATGATGTATTTTTATAAGAACGTCTAAAAAGCATTCCAGAGGACATGAGCTAATGGTTTTGTTCTATGAAGTACCAGGGAGGGACGGTTCTAGGGGGACCAGATACTGGGCTATACAATGAACCCTGTTGATATAGCAGTTACTGTCTGCTGTGTTTTATGGATATCTGTCATACAAAACTTAACTTTGTGAACTGTTACTAAGATCTGTGGTTTGTCAATGTACGTTGAAGGGGGTGTATCTTTGCTATAAAATATCTCTGTAGCCATTGTGTAATCACCTTTCTGGTTCATTCGAGAGAGTGCATTATTGAAGGTCAAAGAGGCTTTGGCAAAAGTATCTTAAGTATTAAAGATGTAGTTTAACTCGGACTGGTGTGTTTAACTCTCCTCATTTGGTAATGCAGAAATTAGCTACCACAAGTCTTAACCAAGTCAGTGGCCACGCCCACGTGAGCACAGACATTATGACAAAAGGCCGCCTTTTCCCTGAGTGCTAAAATAGCACTCGTGACAAACTTTAAATTTAGTCAAGAAAACACAGGGAAGGGAGTCCCCACGTTGAAATGGCTACTACTCTAAAGACCAGAGAGCATGGAGCTGTAGCTACATGTTGAAATGGTTGGCAATTTAAATACAGACCAAGCAGGCGGACAGTGTAAACCGGACGTCATGAATGTTTAAGAAATCTACAAAACTAAAGACTACAAATTCACAATCTGCAGCTGTATATGTAAAATAGTCTATGAAACTCGAAGGAAGATGAGAGAACATTTCACTATCGAACGACCGTTGGTACGTCTAACATATCCATCATAACAGACACTTCCAGAACAAAGAGAACAAGCTACAACTATGAAAAACTTTGATCTCTGTTGGACAAACCAGAGACTTTCTGTCAAATTACTCCCCAGACGAATCAAGTGTTTTCAACAGAGAGACAGCAAAGATATACACACGTAAATATGTACATTGCAATTCTTTTAGAATTTTTCGGACGTTCATGTGCAAAGTATTAGCATTTCAATGTGCATAGTTATCAACTGTGTGTAGTGGGTCCATTCTGTCTTTCCCATTCTTTATCTGTTCCCACCCCTTTCCATTGTCTACGAAGCCGTCATATTGGTTTAGTCCACTAGGGACTTTTCATTGCATTGTGTTAGTAACCAGTAACTGGTTACTGTTTGTGTTTATGTAATTCTGTGTGATTATATAGTTAGTTAGTAAATAAATAATTAAGTCAATTTGTATATCACCGATTCATCATTTATGCTAGGGTTCGTGCAGATATCCAAGGATTTTGCGACATTCAGAATGAAACTGATAGAAGGTAAACAATTAATTAATGACTGATTGATGACTGAAATGTAAGAGATATTTATGTCTTTAAGAGTTCATTCGGAAAATGGTAACTCGTTAAATAAACTTTTCCGTGGTGCCCCAAGATTACTACTTAAATAATTGTTACATGAGGGATTTAATCATTGTAATTATTAAGCATAGTTAATTGATTTCATAAAACAATCGTCATCACATTAATGCCAAGACACAACACATGTAATAAAACAGATCTCTCTCTCTCTCTTTTTATCTTGTTATCTCTCTCATTAGCACATCATAGGAGCCGGATGAAATGGGGAAAATGTGAAATAAAATAACTATAATTTATATTTATAAGAATTCAGGAATAACTTTTTTCACTATGATACCAATACAGGCTGAAGCAAGCACACACATTTTCTTCAGGACATGGAAGGATTTGCTAAAATGGTTGTATATACCTTTGTGTACTTACCGATAAACAGTCTCATCATGGACCAGATTAAGCAGTGTATGATTATGTCCCAAATGGCACACTATTCTCTATTATCAACCATATGGGCCCTGGTCAAAAGCACTGCACTACAAATGGAACAGGGTGCCTTTGGGACACGTCCTATGTGTGGGCTACCTTTCACCTGGTTCTCTACCAAAAGAAGTCAGAAACATCTGCACAGTTATAGAGAACATCACTAAATGCTTCTAACCATTTGATGTGGGTGTCCAGTTGTACTGATGAGGCTCATTAGGTTGACCAATATGGCGGTCTCCATGTGATTTTACGCCTGTCCGAAATGTAATTTGAGCTTTTAGTGAAAGTGGTACTGAATATCATTACATTTGACATTGGCAACCAGGAGAGCATATTTAGAAGTAAGAATAACTTACTTTCTCATTCTGTGGATTGAGAGCATTTGGAGTAATGCTTAAAATATTTTGGACTCTAAACTACAGGAACAATGAAAACAGATAAATCATTTGTTATTGGTAGTGATTAGTCATTTAACCAGTTGATTGATCAAACCTCTGCTGAAAAATATCACAAACAATTTCAAATGGCCTAGTTGCTGTCTCGTGATTCATAGTAAATCTATAGTAGATAAGACCAAACTAACCCCTCTGTGTCCAAAATGGCACCCTATTCCTAATATAGTGCGCTACATTTGACCAGAGCCCTATGGGGGGGAGGGACAAACGGCTGCATGCTTAGACTTGACAACACTAATCATCTGCCTGAATTAAATTATAAACTACAATGACTGATACACTGACATTTGTCTGATCCCTAAACAACAGCTAGGCCCATTCAGTAGAGCTAGGCTAAGTCCCAAATGGCACCCTATTTCCTATGTAGTGCACTACTTTTGACCAGGGCCCATTTGGGACTAGAGCTGTCCTAGAGTCCCACAGAAGGCTTCCACACTCCCACTATAGTGGCACAAAACAGCTGCCTCTTCTATGAGACAATTCTGAAACCGTGGTTGTATTTCTTATAGGGGTCTACAAGGAGTTAGAAATTATTGTGGTTTATGGCACAAAGTCTCTAGTCGATTACTCAGCAGATGGATCCTCACACAGTCTGGTATGCTCTGGAAAGTCTGAAAATATGGAAGAATTCCGCGATGCTAATGAAGAGCTTGATCACTGTCAGGTTAATGACATTCTATTAATGTGCTCTGTATTCACCAAAATGGAAGAAAGACAGATCTTTCTGAGCCCCGGAGTCTCCATAGTTAAGTACAAGCTGAATATTCAACATATAGTCAGTCATACAGTGTGTTAACATTGTCTTTAGAATCAAGAAGAATCCTACTTCCCAGGATTCCGTTTGGGTGGCCTTATCGTAGAGTCAAAGCCATACAGTGTATCAGTCGTTGGAAGTTGGTTTCATCTGACAGAAAATGGAGAACTGTTGGCTCAGCTGACAACAGAGGGGCTGTTCAGTATTTACCGAAGGTCTGCGTGTGTATGTGTGAATGTTTAGTGTTTACTCAAGGACCAACGGTAGGAGAGCAGCCTAACCTGCTCAGTGCCCCCTGCTGTCAGAGCGGAGTCGCTCCTGTGTGTGTGTGTGTATATATGTCGTGTGTGCATGTGCGTGCATGCATGCATGCATGCATGCATTTGCGTGTTCTGGTGTCCCCCAGGCCTGGTCTCCCAGAGTTGACTGACACATATCTCCCTGCTGCCTGGGGCTGACTGACAGGACGTGATGGGCTGTCATTCTCTGTATGCGTCCACTGATGGGTCACACTGACACTGTTTGAATATAAAAGGAAGCGAAGGGAACTTGAAGGAGCCATTTTAGACAGACAGTAAATAGGAGATTGGCTTCGGTAACGTCCCAAATCTCAACCCTTTCCCTATATAGTGTAATACTTTTGACCAGTGCTCTATGGGAATAGGGTGCCATTTGGGACAAAGCTTAAATAGGAGATACACTTATATGACTGTAAAGTAAAGATGGCGCTGCACAGTAGGGGTGTAGATTGTCCTTTAGTTCAACTCCACATCATGAAATTTAGACATTATACATTCAAGAGCTTATTCTATACATACTCTACATATGCAAAAGTATGTGGACACCCCTTCAAATTTGTGGATTCAGCTATTTTAACGACACCCGTTGCTGACAGGTGTATACATTTAGCATACAGCCATGCAATCTCCATAGACAAACATTGGAAGTGGAATGGTCTTCTGGAGAACTCAGTGACTTTTAATGTGGCACCGTCATAGTGTGCCATCTTTCCAACAAGTCAGCTTGTCTTATTTCTGCCCTGCTAGAGCTGCCCCAGTCAACTGTAAGTGCTGCTATTGTGAAATGGAAACGTCTAGGAGCAACAACTGCTCAGCTGCAAAGTGGTAGGCCACACAAGCTCACAGAATGGGACCGCCGAGTACTGAAGCGGGTAGCGCTTAAAATTAGTCTGTCATCGTTTGCAACACTCACTACCAAACTCCAAACTGCCTCTGGAAGCACCGTCAGCACAATAACTGCTCTTCATGAAATGGGTTTCCATCGCCGAGCAGCCGCACTGAAGCCTAATATCACCATGCGCAATGCCAAGTGTCGGCTGGAGTGGTGTAAAGCTCACTGCCATTGGACTCTGGAGCAGTGGAAACGCGTTCATTGGAGTGATGAATCACGCGTCACCATCTGGCAGTTCAACAGACGGGTTTGGCAGATGCCAGGAGAATGCTACCTGCCCCAATGCATAGTGCCAACTGTAAAGTTTGGTGGAGGAAGAATAATGGTCTGGGGCTGTTTTTCATGGTCCGGGCTAGGCCCCTTAGTTCCAGTGAAGGGAAATCTTAATGCTACAGCACACAATGACATTCTAGACGATTCCGTGCTTCCAACTTTGTGGCAACAGTTTGGGAAAGGCCCTTTACTGTTTCAGCATGACGATGCCCCCAGGCACCAAGCGAGGTACATGCAGAAATGGTCAGCGTGGAAGAACTTGACTGGCCTGCACAAGGCTCTGACCTCAACTCCATCAAAAAACTTTGGGATGAATTGAAACACCGACTGCTTGCCAGGCCTAATTGCCCCACCTCAGTGTCCGACCTCAGTAATGCTATTTTGGCTGAATGGAAGCAAGTTCCTGCAGCAATGTTCCAACATCTTGTGGAAAGTCTTCCCAGAAGAGTGGAGGCTGTTAGACCAGAAAAGGGGGACCAAGTCCATAGTAATGCCCATGATTTTGGAATGAGATGTTAAATGAGCAGGTGTCCACATACTTTTGGTCATGTACTGTATGTATGAAATATACTGAACAAAAATATAAACGCAACATTTAAAGTGTTGGTCCCATGATTCATTCGCTGACATAAGAGCCCAGAAATTTTCCATACACACAAGAAGCTTATTTCTCAAATTTTGTGCACAAATTTGTTTACTTTCCTGTTAGTGAGCATTTCTCCTTTGCCAAGATAATCCATATACCTGACAGATGAGGCATATCAAGAAGCTGATTAAACAGCTTGATCATTACACAGGTGCACCTTGTGCTGTGCAGTTTTGTCACACAACAAAATTCCACAGATGTTTTGAGGGACCGTTTTGAGGAAGCGTGCAATTGGCATGCTGATTGCAGGAATGTCCACTAGAGCTGTTGCTAGAGAATTGAATGTTAATTTCTCTACCATAAGCCACCGCCAACGTCGTTTTAAAGAATTTGGCATTACGTCAAACCGGCTTCACAACCACAGACCACGTGTAACCACACCAGCCCAGGACTCCACATCTGGCTTCTTCACCTGCGGGATCGTCTGAGACCAGACACCTGGATAGTTGATGAGATTGAGTATTTCTGTCTGAATTTCTGTCTGTAATAATGCCCTTTTGTGAGGAAAACATTTATTATGATTGGCTGAGTCTGGCTCCCCAATGAGTGTGTCCCCTAAATCACAAACTGTTCCCTTTAAAGTGCACTACTTTTGACCAGAAGAGAATAGGGTGCCATTTGACATGCAGGCACTGACAGGGCTTTATGCTGTCACTGAACCCCCTCTCTGTCTGCCTTGTTTCCCAGAGCACCCAAATGAGGCAGGGATGTATTGATGAATACAGATGATTGAAGGCACACACACACACACACACACACACACACACACACCATACAGACAGGGGCACTAGATGGTCCGATGACTTACCTAAAGCAAGGTAAACAAACACAGAGCTAGACCTTAGAGAGGCAATAACATGTTCTTAAAGAAACATGAATCAGTTGTACGAATGTAACTGATTGAGCAAGGTAGAGGAATAATAAGTCACCACTTCGTCTATAAAAAAAATGAACAACAACAACTAGACAACCACTGTCCAGTGGCTCACGGACATAAATGAACAAAGCCTTGGTTCATTTAAAGTTAGCACTGGTGTGTTTCTAGCTTAAGGGAGTCTTTCTAATTCTGTTTGAAAATGATTCTGAGCAAACAGGAGGTATTATGGCTCCCGGACAGGAACAGGGAGGGTGTCTCTGTAATGACACTGTCCAGCTGTCCAACAACGTCTGCCAAAACCATCTCAATGCAAATGTATCCACACTGAAACATTATTTGAGAAAAAAATAAAAAATAAATGAAGGACATATACAAATAGAAAGAATAAAAGATGTCAAGGGAGGAACATCGGGAGATATGAGCATTTACCATTCCTAAGCCAAGGGCCATTTTATTTCTTTAGTGAGGGTATTAAGCCTTACTTTACCTTGGATTGGGTTGAGAAAAAAATAAACTTCCAGGATTCAGGTATTGATATAAAGTAAAGGAATGGAGAGGAATGTTGAATTTGTTTTTGTTCTGCTCATATGGCTATGGCTGCTTCCCAAATGGCACCCTATTACTTACATAGTAAACTACTTTTGACCAGAACCCAATAGGCTTTGGTCATAGGTGAATTTGGGACACATCCACGGCTGTGATGTGATTCATGCCCCTCACATCTCTTAGGTCTTTAGCTACTCACATACTAATGAGATGGACCAGCCTTTAATGGGAGCTTCCTTTACATTAAAGACTGTGGTTGTGTCCCAAATGGGCCGTATGGCACCCTATTTACTTCATAACACTACTTTTGATCAGGGCCCTGGTTGTGACTAGGGGGGCATTTGGGACGTAGTCTGTGACTGGTTCTTAGTGCTAGGGTTGAAATGTAATGTGTGGCTGAACACTTAAGTGAGAGAAAAAAATACACATGGCATGTCATGAAAATGCAATTATAGGACTGACATTGAATTAAAAGCAGTTATCAGCTGGTTGGTCGGTTCATGAATGTGTAGTTGCTGAGAAATGGATGGTTTTGGCCCTGACCAGTGTCATGCTATTAGATGAACACTGTGATGCACTACTGTATATGCCATAATATGCCTTAGCCTCTGATACAAACAAATTTGACTGGTTCTGTAGATTTGTTTTACACATGAGAAGGTGGTATGGTCTAGTAGTATCATGCTATTGACCAGTATGATAATTCATCCATACTACTTTTTTTTTAGATAACTACGCTAGTGACTGCAATGTATGGTCAATGTTATGGTATACATCCAGAAACATACAAATAATGTTACTTTCAGGATCCGATTTATTATGATTTTTCTCCCACCGTATTACATGCAAATTCATATAACAATCATTAAACTCCCAACCTTCCTTCAGTAACAAGCATAAGAATAATCCGCACAAGGATCAAAGTTGGACATTCTCTCTCTCCCTAATACCACCCTCGCCATTGTAGGATTTGAAGATGTGTGTGTGTTTGTTTGTGTGTGTGTGTGTGTGTGTGTGTGTGTGTCGAGGCTGTGAACCCCTACTCTTTGTTCTGTCCTACTGAGAGCACCCTCACAGGGGAACATAGAAGGCAAAGATGGACTTGTTTGTCAAATGCAATCAACCCAAAGAGTTCTGAATGCTTTTTATTCTTTAATCTATTCTTCACAGGGATAATAGTGTCAAACCTCCTTATAAGAGCTGCCATACAACGACCCTACACTTACTTACCCTTTCTAGTTTAAGAGAATTGAACAAGAAAATATATATATTTTGTAGTTCCTCTAAGAGTAGTACAGTGAATAAGGATCATATATTGTAATGTATATTACCTGAACTTTGACCACCATCTTCTTAAAGGTATTTATGAATAGAAAAAACAGCAACAGGGGAAATAGTTATGCCTGTTTCTCAAAAAACGTTCTAAAAAGCATTTCTAAAACATAAATAAGGGCGGTTTCTCGGATACAGATTAAATTTAGTCCTGGACTGAATCTCCATTGAAAATGCTTTTTAGTCCAGGACTAGGCCCAGGGAAACCACCCCATAATGTATACCAGCTATCTTGTTCTCAAGTAAACATTGGCACGATAACAGGTGAGCCAACACAGACATGAGTCACCATAGAGGCTGGATGTCTCTAACAACAACAACATCATATCTTTGTTAACGATCTCTCAAGTGCAGTATATCCTCTGTAACTCCACATACAAAGGAAAGCAGATAAACATCAAGGGCATGAAATTGGCCAACTCCTCAGGCCTCTACTGGCTATAATAACCATGGTAATGGAGCTATCTATTTATTTATTGAATGACTAATTAGGGGGAGAAGGGGCAGAAGGAGAGCTGGAGGCATGGGCCCTCTATGTAAAGAAAGTTGCTGGGGGGGAGGCAGAGAGGGGGAGGCAGAGATAGAAATAGAAAGAGACATGCTGAGCAAGAGAGGGGGGGGGGCTAAGAGAGAGAGGCTGAGAGAGATACATTTTATTTGGTTCCATCTGGAGGAATCGGGAGAAAAGGTTGTAGGGATAATGAGGAGAGTTAACAGCTGGCTGGCTGTTTGTTGGGTGGCTGGATGGCTTGCTGGATGGCAGGCTGGTGGCAAGCTGGCTCCTTTCCCTGCAGTAGAAAGCAGCAGAGAAGGAGGAGAGGAGAGCCACCACTGGCACGGACCCAGGTGCCCAGGGCAGAATTAAAAGGTCTTGCACGGCCCGGGGCATCGGTGGGAAAACATGGAAGGATTAGTGTAAATTAAGTTTCAAAGAGTTACACCCGCCGTACGGTGTAATCTTTCCCCTCCCAGCCCCAGTCGACCACCATTCTGTTCCATTCTGTGTACTCTCTCTCCTTGGGGAGATTCCCCAAGGGCTGCTGCTAAAGGTTATTGAGGATGTTGTAGAGAGAGAGGGAGGGAGGAATTTCCGGTCTGCCTGCCTGTTTGTCTCTCCATATGTCTGTCCCCATTCAGATGCTTAGTCTGTCGTTGATCAGTGCTGTACTGGTACTGCTGCTCATTGAAAGTCTCCAACAGGGAAATAGGTAGATGGTTGGTGAATTATTAAGAAAAGCCCTAAAGCTATTCAAATCTGACTCGGGTAGGTTATTACTTATGCAGACAATGTGGAGGTACATATTATTAAAGTAGTTGGAGAAAAGAAACTTTGCAGCTTTAACGCATTTCATGAACCTGCTTTTCCAGGATCCATTGTTTAACTTAATAAAAGGTTTTTATGTTTGTATTCCATTTGTAAGCATACCTTGAAAGTATAATGGACTAAATGTTCTTTGTCGTTATGAACTAAATGTTCTTTGTCATCTGCACTGTGCTCACACACTCACACAAACACTAGCATTTCTCTTTGTCAGAATTCAAACCTTGCAGCAATAGCAGCCTAATGAGATTGGTTCAAATACATAAAAGTGATGTCATGGCGGCTGATAAAGAACCACCCTGTCCAGTAATAAAACACTAGTTGTGACACACTGAGGCACAGCGGGAGAAGGGAGGCTAGACAAGGTCATATTGTCTGCGTCCCAAATGGCAACCTATTCCATATATACAGTAGTGCACAAATTTTGACCAGGGCCCATAGTGCTCTGGTCAAAAGTAGTGCACTACGTAGGGAATATGGTGCCATTTGGGACAAATCTGCACTGAATGGCTTCAACTTCATTAGTTTAATTTCATTGGTACTCTTTTTAATTTTTAATTTAACCTTTATTTACCTAGGAAAGTCAATCACTAGCCTATGATATACCTTTGATCAATAAATTAATGGATACAGTGCCTTGCAAAAGTATTCACCCCCTTGGTGTATTTCCTATTTTGTTGCATTACAACTTGTAATTTAAATGGATTTTTATTTGGATTTCATGTAATAAACATACAGAAATTAGTTCAAATTGGTGAAGTGAAATGAAAAAAATAACTTGTTTACATTTTTTTTTTTTTACTGAAAAGTGGTGCGTGCATATGTATTCACCCCTTTGCTATGAAGCCCCTAAATAAGATCTGGTGCAACCAATTACCTTCAGAAGTCACATAATTAGTTAAATAAAGTCAACCTGTGTGCAATCTAAGTGTCAAATGATCTGCCACATGATCTCAGTATATATACACCTGTTCTGAAAGGCCCCAGAGTCTGCAACACCACTAAGCAAGGGGCACCACCAAGCAAGCAGGCACCATGAAGACCAAGGAGCTCTCCAAACAGGTCAGGGACAAAGTTGTGGAGAAGTACAGATCAGGGTTGGGTTATAAAAAAATATCAGAAACTTTGAACATCCCATGGAGCACCATTAAATTCATGATTACAAAATGGAAAGAATATGGCACCACAACAAACCTGCCAAGAAAGGGCCGCCCACCAAAAGTCACGGACCAGACAAGGAGGGCATTAATCAGAGAGGCAACAAAGAGACCAAAGATTATCCTGAAGGAGCTACAATAGGACCACTTTAAGCCGTACACTCCACAGAGCTGGGCTTTACGGAAGAGTGGACAGAAAAAAATAAGCAAACATGTTTGGTGTTTGCCAAAAGGCATGTGGGAGACTCCCCAAACATATGGAAAAAGGTACTCTGGTCAGATGAGACTAAAATGTAGCTTTTTGGCCATCAAGGGAAGCATTAGGTTTGCGCCAAACACCTCTCATCAAGCTACTGTATGTGGATGATATTAAACTCAGCAAAAAAATAAACGTTTTTTTCTGGACCCTGTCTTTCGAAGATAATTCGTAATAATCCAAAGAACTTCACAGATCTTCATTGTAAAAGGTTTAAGCACTGTTTCCCACGCTTGTTCAATGAACCATAAACAATGAACATGCACCTGTGGAACGGTCATTAAGACACTAACAGCTTACAGATGGTAGGCAAATAAGGTCACAGTTATGAAAACTTAGGACACTAAAGGTGCCTTTCTACTGATTCTGAAAAACACCAAAAGAAAGATGCCCAGGGTCCCTGCTCATCTATGTGAACGTGCCTTAGGCATGCTGCAAGGAGGCATGAGGACTGCAGATGTGGCCAGGGCAATAAATTGCAATGTCCGTACTGTGAGACACCTAAGACAGCGCTACAGGGAGACAGGACGGACAGCTGATCGTCCTCGCAGTGGCAGACTGAACATCACACCTGCGGGACAGGTACAGGATGGCAACAACAACTGCCTGAGTTACACCAGGAAAGCACAAACCCTCCATCAGTGCTCAGACTGCCCGCAATAGGCTGAGAGAGGCTGGACTGAGGGCTTGTAGGCCTTTTGTAAGGCAGGTCCTCACCAGACATCACCGGCAACAACGTTGCCTATGGGCACAAACCCACCATCGCTGGACCAGACAGGACTGGCAAAAAGTGCTCTTCATTGACGAGTCGCGGTTTTGTCTCACCGGGGGTGATGGCCGGATTTGCATTTATCGTTGAAGGAATGAGTGTTTCACCGAGGCCTGTACTCTGGAGTGGGATTGATTTGGAGGTGGAGGGTCCGTCATGGTCTGGGGCGGTGTGTCACAGCATCATCGGACTGAGCTTGTTGTCATTGCAAGCAATCTCAACGCCGTGCGTTACAGGGAAGACATCCTCCTCCCTCATGTGGTACCCTTCCTGCAGGCTCATCCTGAAATGACCCTCCAGCATGACAATGCCACCAGCCATACTGCTTGTTCTGTGCGTGATTTCCTGCAAGACAGGAATGTCAGTGTTCTGCCATGGCCAGTGAAGAACCCAGATCTCAATCCCATTGAGCACGTCTGGGACCTGTTGGATCGGAGGGTGAGGGATAGGGCCATTCCCCCCAGAAATGTCCGGGAACTTGCAGGTGCGTTAGTGGAAGAGTGGGTTAACATCTCACAGCAAGAACTGGCAAACCTGGTGCATTCCAGGAGGAGGAGATACACTGCAGTACTTAATGCAGCTGGTGGCCACACCAAATACTGACTGTTACTTTTGATTTTGACCCCGCCTTTGTTGAGGGACACGTTATTCAATTTCTGTTAGTCACGTCTGTGGAACTTGTTCAGTGTATGTCTCAGTTGTTGAATCATGTTATGTTCATACAAATATTTACACATGTTATGTTTGCTGAAAATAAATGCAGTTGACAGTGAGAGAACGTTTCTTTTTTTGCTGAGTTTATTTACATTCAATGTTAGTCTCGCTCACCTCTGATTTGTTTGGTTGTGTGCATACTTTAACCCTCCTGTTGTGATCATTTCATGTTAATTAATTCTGTGTTCCCGGTCCAAAATGACTGCACGATTTTAGCTGATAATGAGTCCATAATAATACATATATTACCACCTAATGTTGTGTTAAGATCTTTTTGTAAACTTTAGTTCTTGTGAACATTAAGTTTCAAACTTCTATTTGCTATTTATGGCCTGTAGGCCTCATTGACCTGAGCTCATACAACTCGTTTTTTGAGTAAAGAAATCATGATGTATGGATTATATTGACTATAACAAATACTCAGATGAAACAATATTGTGCTATTAATCACAGACTACTTGGTGTCAAAGTTTAACCAGGAATCTCTCCTCACCAGTGTCATGATCAAAGATATGATCAAGAGCCTCACATACAGTATATCGTTTGGTGATTGTGCTGCCACAGAATGAATTGTGAGCAAGGCCTCAAAAAAGCTTTATATACCAGAGCTGCGAGAAAATGTCTATATATTATTGAAACAATGTTGCAGTTGTTTGTGAGAATGCCAACAGGTGTGGATCCCATGGGGGAAAGATTCTATTGGGGAAAGGTTCCTGTGGGGGTTTCCATGGAAGCCAAGAAGGGGAGTAAGGTGTGTTTATGTGCTCAAACACACATTCATGTGGGGGTCTGGGAGAGGAAGTGTGTCCATCTGTTGAATGGGCTTGTGCCTGAACTCAATATACACTAACTGTAGTCTCACCCATTCATTTCTAATGACCCGTCATTTTTGACCGGGAACACCACAGGTGTACAAAAGTTAAATAAAACACCCACATTTTTATGTAAATTATCAAAATGTATTTTGTGTGATCAGATGCCCTGTGTGGACAAAGTCATGGAACCTTATGAGAATCAGATTAAATTAACTACATTTTTCAGAGAGAATCAAATCAAATCAAATGTATTTATATAGCCCTTCGTACATCAGCTGATATCTCAAAGTGCTGTACAGAAACCCAGCCTAAAACCCCAAACAGCAAGCAATGCATGTGAAAGAAGCACGGTGGCTAGGAAAAACTCCCTAGGAAAAACTCCCTAGAAAGGCCAAAAACCTAGGAAGAAACCTAGAGAGGAACCAGGCTATGAGGGGTGGCCAGTCCTCTTCTGGCTGTGCCGGGTGGATATTATAACAGAACATGGTCAAGATGTTAAAATGTTCATAAATGACCAGCATGGTCAAATAATAATAATCATAGTAGTTGTCGAGGGTGCAACAAGCACGTCCGGTGAACAGGTCAGGGTTCCATAGCCGCAGGCAGAACAGTTGACTGGAGCAGCAGCACGGCCAGGTGGACTGGGGACAGCAAGGAGTCATCATGCCAGGTAGTCCTGAGGCATGGTCCTAGGGCTCAGGTCCTCCGAGAGAAAGAAAGAAAGAAAGAGAGAAAGAGAGAATTAGAGAGAGCATATTTAAATTCACACAGGACACCGGATAAGACAAGAGAAATACTCCAGATGTAACAGACTGACCCTAGCCCCCCGACACATAAACTACTGCAGCATAAATACTGGAGGCTGAGATAGGAGGGATCAGGAGAAACTGTGGCCCCATCCGATGAAACCCCCGGACAGGGCCAAACAGGCAGGATATAACCCCACCCACTTTGCCAAAGCACAGCCCCCACACCACTAGAGGGATGTCTCCAACCACCAACTTACCGTCCTAAGACAAGGCCGAGTATAGCCCACAAAGATCTCCGCCACGGCACAACCCAAGGGGGGCGCCAACCCAGACAGGAAGACCACGTCAGTGACTCAGCCCACTCAAGTGACGCACCCCTCCCATGGACGGCATGGAAGAACACCAGTACGCCAGTGACTCAGCCCCTGTAATAGGGTTAGAGGCAGAGAATCCCAGTGGAGAGAGGGGAACCGGCAAGGCAGAGACAGCAAGGGCGGTTCGTTGCTCCAGCCTTTCCGTTCACCTTCACACTCCTGGGCCAGACTATACTTAATCATAGGACCTACTGAAGAGATAAGTCTTCAGTAAAGACTTAAAGGTTGAGACTGAGTCTGCGTCTCTCACATGGGTAGAAAATGGAGCTCTATAGGAGAAAGCCCTACCTCCAGCCGTTTGCTTAGAAATTCTAGGGACAATTAGGAGGCCTGCGTCTTGTGACCGTAGCGTATGTGTAGGTATGTACGGCAGGACCAAATCGGAAAGATAGGTAGGAGCAAGCCCATGTAATGCTTTGTAGGTTAGCAGTAAAACCTTGAAATCAGCCCTTGCCTTAACAGGAAGCCAGTGTAGGGAGGCTAGCACTGGAGTAATATGATCAAATTTTTGGGTTCTAGTCAGGATTCTAGCAGCCGTATTTAGCACTAACTGAAGTTTATTTAGTGCTTTATCCGGGTAGCCGGAAAATAGAGCACTGCAGTAGTCCAGCCTAGAAGTAACAAAAGCATGGATTAACTTTTCTGCGTCATTTTTGGACAGAAAGTTTCTGATTTTTGCAATGTTACGTAGATGGAAAAAAGCTGTCCTTGAAACAGTCTTGATATGTTCTTCAAAAGGGAGATCAGGGTCCAGAGTAATGCCGAGGTCCTTCACAGTTTTATTTGAGACGACTGTACAACCATCCAGATTAATTGTCAGATTCAACAGAAGATCTTTTTGTTTCTTGGGACCTAGAACAAGCATCTCTGTTTTGTCCGAGTTTAAAAGTAGAACGTTTGCAGCCATCCACTTCTTTATGTCTGAAACACAGGCTTCTAGCGAGGGCAATTTTGGGGCTTCACCATGTTTCATTGAAATGTACAGCTGTGTGTCGTCCGCATAGCAGTGAAATTTAACATTATGTTTTCGAATGACATCCCCAAGAGGTAAAATATATAGTGAAAACAATAGTGGTCCTAAAACGGAACCTTGAGGAACACCGAAATTTACAATTGATTTGTCAGAGGACAAACCATTCACAGAGACAAACTGATATCTTTCCGACAGATAAGATCTAAACCAGGCCAGAACTTGTCCATGTAGACCACTTTGGGTTTCCAATCTCTCCAAAAGAATGTGGTGATCGATGGTATCAAAAGTGGCACTAAGATCTAGGAGCACGAGGACAGATGCAGAGCCTCGGTCTGACGTCATTAAAAGGTCATTTACCACCTTCACAAGTGCAGTCTCAGTGCTATGATGGGGTCTAAAACCAGACTGAAGCGTTTCGTATACATTGTTTGTCTTCAGGAAGGCAGTGAGTTGCTGTGCAACAGCTTTTTCAAAATTTTTTGAGAGGAATGGAAGATTCGATATAGGCCGATAGTTTTTTATAATTTCTGGGTCAAGATTCGGCTTTTTCAAGAGAGGCTTTATTACTGCCACTTTTAGTGAGCTTGGTACACATCCGGTGGATAGAGAGCCGTTTATTATGTTCAACATAGGAGGGCCAAGCACAGGAAGCAGCTCTTTCAGTAGTTTAGTTGGAATAGGGTCCAGTATGCAGCTTGAGGGTTTGGAGGCCATGATTATTTTCATCATTGTGTCAAGAGATATAGTACTAAAACACTTTAGTATCTCCCTTGATCCTAGGTCCTGGCAGAGTTGTGCAGACTCAGGACAATGGAGCTTTGGCGGAATACCCAAAACTTGTAAATCGGTCCAATTTGACCAGAACACAGCAGGAGGGTTAATATGATGTTCTCTCAGAAAATGGGCTGCGTAGAAATGACTGTACACTTAGAAAAAGTGAAAGAAAAATAACTGGGCTGTTTAAACTTTCATGCGTGCGTTGGCAGCCTTAGAGTTCAAAGTGCTCTCTCTCTCTCTCTGTGGATGTATGTTTTAAAGTTACTTCAGTTACAGAGAAGTTGTAGGAAGACAGTAATAGCATGGAGAAGCAACTATTGGCATGATGAAAGAACTTTAACAAAGGAGGGGAGGAAGCAGAGAAAGAGGAACCTCTGTTTTATTTGATAATACACCTCTGTAAAATGGTGCATCCTCTACATAACCCAAACAGCTGAAACAGAACAGGAGTAGTAAACACAGAAAATATACACATGTGCAGATAGATTGAGAGAAGGAGGGAATGAATGCATAGGAAGTAAGTGACAGTATAAAGGCAGGCTTTGCAGTAGTGGAAATCTTCCAGTCGTTTTCACCTCAGGGGAATTGAAGATATCTGTAGACAAGTCCAAGAGGAGAGAGGTTGAGAGTGGGTATCCAGTAGACTAGATACTGTATGGGTATAGAGTAGCTATACACTGAGAGTACAAAACACTTTCCTAATATTGAGTTGCACCCCCGTTTGCCCTCAGAACAGCCTCAATTCGTCGTGGCATGGACTCTACAAGGTGTCGGCCATGTTGACTCCAATGATTACCACATTTGTGTCAAGTTGGCCGGATGTCCTTTCAGTGGTGGACCATTCTTGATATACTATACCAGTCAAAAGTCTGGACACACCTACTTATTCAAGGGTTTTTCTTTATTTGTATTATTTTCTACATTGTAGAAACATAGTGAAGACATCAAAACTATGAAATAACACATATGGAATCATGTAGTAAGCAAAAAAAGTGTTAAATAAAAATAGATTTTATATTTGAGATTCTTCAAAGTATGACACTCTTGGCATTCCCTCAACCAGCTTAACCTAGAATGCTTTTCCAACCATCTAGAAGGAGTTCCCACATATGCTGAGCACTTATTGGCTGCTTTTCCTTCCCTCTGCAGTCCAACTCATCCCAAACCATCTCAATTGGGTTAAAGTCAGATGATTGTGGAGGCCAGGCCATCTGATGCAGCACTCCATAACTCTCCTTCTTGGTCAAATAGCCCTTACACAGCCTGGAGGTGTGTTGGGTCATTGTCCTGTTGAAAAACAAGTGATAGTCCCACTAAGCGCAAACCAGATGGGATGGCGTATCTCTGCAGAATGCTGTGGTAGCCGTACTGGTTAAGTGTGCCTTGAATTCTAAATAAATCACAGACAGTGTCACCAGCAAAGCACCCACACACCATCACACCTCCTCTTCCATGCTTCACAGTGGGAACCACACATGCTGAGTTCATCCGTTCACCTACTCTGCGTCTCACAAAGACATGGCAGTTGGAACCAAAAATCTCAAATTTGGACTCATCAGACCAAAGGACAGATTTCCACCAGTCCATTGTTCGTGTTTCTTGGTTCAAGCAAGTCTCTTCTTATTGGTGTTCTTTAGTAGTGGTTTTGCAGCAATTCGACCATGAAGGCCTGATTCACGCGATCTCCTCTGAATAGTTGATGTTGAGATGTGTCTGTTATCTCTGTGAAGCATTTATTTGGGCTGCAATCAGATGTGCAGTTAACTCTAATGAACTTGTCCTCTGCAGCAGAAGTAACTCTGGGTCTTCCTTTCCTGTGGCAGTCCTCATGAGAGCCAGTTTCATCATAGCACTTGATGTTTTTGTGACAGCACTTCAAGAAATGTTCAAAGTTCTTGACATTTTTCGCATTGACTGACCTTCATGTCTTAAAGTAATGATGGACTGTCGTTTCTCTTTGCTTATTTGAGCTGTTCTTATAATATGGACTTCGTCTTTTACCAAATAGCGCTATCTTCTGTATACCACCCCTACCTTGTCACAACACAACCGATTGGCTCAAATGCATTAAATTCCACAAAACAACTTTTAACAAGGCACACCTGTTAATTGAAATGCATTCCAGGTGACTACCTCATGAAGCTGGTTGAGAGAATGCCATGAGTGTGCAAAGCTGTTATCAAGGCAAAGGGTGGCTACTTTGAAGAATCTCAAATATAAAATGTATTATTTGTTTAACACTTTTTTGCTTACTACATGATTCCATATGTGTTATTTCATAGTGTTGATGTCTTCACTATTATTCTACAATGTATAAAACAGTAAAAATAAAGAAAAACCCTTGAATAAGTGTCCAAACTTTTGACTGGTACTGTACACGGGAAACTGTTGAGCATGAAATACCCAGCAGCGTTGCAGTTCTTGACACACTCAAACCGATGCACCTACTACCATATCCCGTTCAAAGGTACTTAAATATTTTATTTTGACCATTCACCCACTGAATGGCTCACATACACAATCCATGTTCCAATTATCTCAAGGCTTGATAATCTGATTGAAGTGGATTTAGCAGGGGACATCAATAAGGGATCACACATGTAGCTTTCACTTGGATTCATCTGGTCAGTCTATGTGATGTTCTTCAAGTTTGTGCACCCAGTGTACATTAGGTACTGTACTATATGGGTGAAGGAAGTAACACTACAAATCCAATGTAGTGATGATGATCTCTCTCTCCACCTCCGAGGAGCTGTGCTGAGATTAAGCTGCCTAATTATACGGACTAGAACTAGAGTCTGACGTTCATAAGAACTACAGACATACTAAGAAAGGAATAAAATAAAGGACAGATTCCTCTGAAATGAATGGTAGGAGAACCCTTTTTTGTTCAAGGTAAGACCTATTTTGGTTCCAGGTTGAACCATTTTTGGTTCCTCTGTGGAAAGGTTCTACATGGAACCAAAAATGGTTCTACTTGGAACCAAAAGGGTTCTACTTGGAACCAACAAGGGCCTGCTTTTTCCAGTGGGGACAGCCGAATAACCCTTTTAGGTTCTAGATAGAAAAAAAGGTGCTAAGAGTGTACTTTGACCAAGGCCCATAGTGCCATTTGGGACACAGACACTGATAAAGGAGGACAGTGAGGATATTTGGGCTGCATGATTAATGTAATTTTGATCAAAAGTGCGTTGTTAACATGTGCAATATACAACTCGCAAGAGTCTGCAAATCTGCTATATTTTGAAACTCCACTCTGCTGCGTGTAATGTCCATTTTATTCCGTTTGCTACTTGACTCGTCTATCTCCCTCTCTTCTGCTGCACGTTGCTTCCCACACAAACCAAACCCCCGTCCCCTGTCACTCAAGGAGCACAGACTTGCCATTCCAAGTTCTCTGCAATCCCTGGCTTTTTTATTCATTGTCATGCCAAACAACACTGTATTTGAAGTGCCCTCTGTATTCCAACCAATTTTGCTTGAATAACCATTATATTATTTGCTTGAATAACCATTATATTATTTGCTTGAATAACCATTATATTTCCATGATTCCAACAGTTCACCCAAGTGTTTTGACCTATATGTATATTGCAAGTCAAATCGCAAATCACAATATCGGGTAAAAAAAACAACACAATTAGATGTTCACATATTATGCAGCCCCAGGTGACATCCTGTATGATGAAAGAATTTGGATCCTGCACCAGTCCAGGTGAATATGCAAATCACACGGTAGCAAGCAACCTCGACTGCACACCTTTTACCAAAATTAAGTCTGAGCTTTCACATTTGAGGTGTGTCCTTAGTTATTGCCCAAAGAGAAGTTATAGTATTTGGATGCATTTGTGCATCTAAGATGGCATCTTATTTTCTACATAGTGCTCTACTTTTGACCAGAGCCCTATGGACCCTGGTCAAAAGTACTGAACTATATAGGGAACATGATGCTATTTCGGGCACACCCAATGAGTTAATTATAGAATAGTTACCCCCACATGTCTCACACTATCTGGGGTTTTAGCTTTAACAGCAGTAGACATTTTCCTTTTGAAATGCCCAGAATTGGCCTCCAGTTGCCTTGTCCTAACCACCCTATTCTTCATGCACGAGCAATAAACAGCCGGAGGACAGGAATTCAATTGCATACACAGCCCACAGTCCAAGCCCACTACTCTCATGTACAATGAATACCTGCTCCCCGTGCAATAAAGAAAAGATGGGACCTCCAAGTAGTACAGAGAGCATGAAGTCCAAGAGATGAATAATACAAAATACAAACACAAAAGGAGATCTATTGAAAAGTAATATTCACAAGGTGTCACACCCTGATCTGTTTCACCTGTCTTTGTGATTGTATCCACCCCGCTCCAGGTGTCGCCCATCTTCCCCATTATCCTCTGTGTATTTATACCGGTGTTTTCTGTCTGTCTGTTGCCGGTTCGTGTTGTTTGTTCAAGCCTACCAGTGTTTTGTGTCTCAGCTCATGCTTTTCCAGTTTCTCTTTTCTCGTCCTCCTGGTTTTTGACCCTTGCCTGTCCTGACCATGTACCTGCCCACCTGACCACTCTGCATGACCCTGAGCCTGCCTGCCATCCTGTACCTTTGCTCCACCTCTGGATAACCAACCTCTGCCTGACCATGGCCTGCCTGCCGTCCTGTACCTTGTCCACTACTTTGGATTACTGACCCCTGCCTGCCTTGACCTGTCGTTTGCCTGCCCCTGTTGTTACAATACACATTGTTACTTCACACAGTCTGCACTTCAGTCTTACCTTGGTACCTGATACAAGGAGAATAATAGAGACACCTGCTAAAATCACCCAGATATGAATATGTGATTCAAGCAATAATCCCTTCAACTCACACCAGGAAAACACCAGAACAGAGTAGAGCATAACGCTGAATTACAGCGGTTGATAAGATTAATACCAGACAGTCAGAATGAGAAACACATCAAGTAGTTCATCAGCTGCATGTCTTTTCACAGCGTAATAAAAAGATCATGAAACAGTCTCTCAACATTCACAATGCAGCTCTTATAAATGTTAGGCAGACACGATGAGCTTTGTGGCAAGTAGTGTTGTATTGTACAAGCACTTGACACGTGAACATTCATTCCTACAGAGTACAGCCAATGCTAAAGAGCTCAGCTAAGCGCCACCCCGAACACACCCACGTCCTGCACACGTTATATTTTCTGAAGGCCTGGTACAGGTCAGATGTCAGTGAGGTGGAGGTGGAGGTGGGGGTGGAAGGTGGGGGATGGCAGGGACTTGTGGATGCTTTGACGGTGTGAGAGAAGGATTGAGAGAAACTGCTATCTGTAGGTATGGTACTGTATGTTCATAACTGTAGGTATGTTTGTACACAAATTGAACTATTGCTCTAACAGTATAGCACTGTGTAGCCTCAGACAATATTGTATGTATTTTGTTTGTCTGTTGACTTCCATCATCCTTTTATAATACTGTGCTGTTATCATCAACTCCATTACCTTCTCTGTTATACAAAAGTCCACAGATCTGCCATTCTGTGTATGTCTGACACCACAACTCATATTTGCTATTCTCTGCATGTCTGTCCATCTCTTTATCTTTAGCTGTTAGTATCTTTGTTCCATCCGTCTCCCCTGATGCTTGAACGCACGCACCTCTATTTTCCCAAACAGACTGATGAGAAGCACGTTCTTTCGCCGTGCGCAAGCAGACCATCACTGGGAGAGCGGAAGAGGAGATGTAAGGGGATGAGAAGATGAGGGGTGAAGAGAAGGGGAGAAGAAAAGGTGAGAGGAGAGGGAAAAGGAAAGGGGAGAGGCGATGGGAGATGCCACAGACCAGACAGCCGTCAGATTCCCGCGGTGCATCCCAAGTAACCTCCCTGTCAGCCCGGAGGACAACAGGAGTGGCAGAGCTGTCTGGCTGAGGCTGCAATCAGATGCTCTGAGAATTAAACACTTTCAACTGCATCTGTTGTAACCCTGTTACAACCCTTCACTGAACCACAAGGGCTCACGATGAGTTAAGGCTTAAGCACATCATTATTTAAGAAATCTGCAAATCTAAATACAATGCATAAAATGTTGGGCTGTTAAAAATGTGCAAATACACTTTTTTTCTTTTTTAAAATGTATTTAAAGTTTGCATACGGCTAAAGAACGTTCGAGCTTCAGGGGAGGCAGACGGGAAAGGGGATACCTACAGTTGAAGTTGGAAGTTTACATACACTTAGGTTGGAGTCATTAAAACTCGCTTTTCAAACACTCCACAAATTTCTTGTTAACAAACTATAGTTTTGGCAAGTCGGTTAGGACATCTACTTTGTGCATGACACAAGTAATTTTTCCAACAATTGTTTACAGACAGATTATTTCACTTATAATTCACTGTATCACAATTCCAGTGGGTCAGAAGTTTACATACACCAAGTTGACTGTGCCTTTAAACAGCTTGGAAAATTCCAGAAAGTATATCATGGCTTTAGAAGCTTCTGATATGCTAATTGACATCATTTGAGTCAGTCGGAGGTGTAACTGTGGATGTATTTCAACGCCTACCTTCAAACTCAGTGCCTCTTTGCTTGACATCATGGGAAAAATCAAAATAAATCAGCCAAGACCTCAGAAAAAAATTGTAGACCTCAATAAGTCTGGTTCATCCTTGGGAGCAATTTCCAAATGCCTGAAGGTACCACGTTCATCTGTACAAACAATAGTACACAAGTATAAACACCATGGGAACACGCAGCCATCATACCGCTCAGGAAGGAGACGCGTTCGGTCTCCTAGAGATGAATGTACTTTGGTGTGAAAAGTTAAAATCAATCTCAGAACAACGACAAAGGACCTTGTAAAGATGCTGGAGGAAACAGGTACAAAAGTATCTATATCCACAGTAAAACGAGTCCTTTATCGACATAACCTGAAAGGCCGCTCAGCAAGGAAGAAGCCACTGCTCCAAAACTGCCATAAAGAAGCCAGACTACGCTTTGCAACTGCATATGGGGACAAAGATCGTACGTTTTGGAGAAATGTCCTCTGGTCTGATGAAACAAAAATAGAACTGTTTGGCCATAATGACCATCGTTATGTTTGGAGGAAAAAGGGGGAGGCTTGCAAGCTGAAGAACACGATCCCAACCGTGAAGCACGGGGGTGGCAGCATCATGTTGTGGGGGTGCTTTGCTGCAGGAGGGACTGGTGCATTTCACAAAATAGATGGCATCATGAGGAAAGAAAAATGTGGCTATATTATGTGGCTATATTGAAGCAACATCTCAAGACATCAGTCAGGAAGTTAAAGCTTGGTCGCAAATGGGTCTTCTAAATGGCCCAAGCATACTTCCAAATTTGTGGCAAAATGGCTTAAGGACAACAAAGTCAAGGTATTGGAGTGGCCATCACAAAGCCCTGACCTCAATCCTATAGAACATTTATGGGCAGAACTGAAAAGCGTGTGCGAGCAAGGAGGCCTACAAACCTGACTTAGTTACACCAGCTCTGTCAGGAGGAATGGGCCAAAATTCACCCAACTTATTGTGGGAAGCTTGTGGAAAGCTACCCGAAACGTTTGACCCAAGTTAAACAATTTAAAGGCAATGCTCCCAAATACTAATTGACTGTATGTAAACTTCTGACCCACTGGGAATGTGATGAAAGAAATAAAAGCTGAAATAAATAATTCTCTCTACTATTATTCTGACATTTCTTATTCTTAAAATAAATTGGTGATCCTAACTGACCTAAGACAGAGAATATTTACTAGGATTAAATGTCAGGAATTGTGAAAAACGGAGTTTAAATGTATTTGGCTAAGGTGTATGTAAATTTCCGACTTCAACTGTATATACATGTAGTTGCTCAACTGAAATGTGTCTTCTGCATTTAACCCAACCCTTTGAATCAGAGAGGTGTGGGGGGCTCCCTTAATCGTCATCATCGGTGTCCGGGGAGCAGTTGCTGTTGGGGGTTAACTGCCTTGCTCAAGGGCAGAATGTCAGATTTTTCCACCTTGCTGGCTCTGGGATTTGAACTAGTGGACTTTCAGTTACTGCCCCAACACCCTTAACTGCTAGGCAACAATAGCTGGACAATAGCACAATCCACATGATAATTTTTTATCTTTGGCGTAAGACTATCCATTCCAAACTTTAAATTGCATTTCCATTCACTAGCATTTCACCCCATACTAAATTGGTTTAGACATGATTCTTCTGCCCCCTGGCTGAGTATTGCGAGAAATAGTCTCCTGTTGCCTAACATTTGTAAGAACTGCATTTTGAATGTTGAGAGACTGGCTCTGATCTTTTTCTGGGGAAGGGTACCAAAACATTTATGCAGCATTGAAGGTCCAAGAACACAGTGGCCTCCATCATTCTTAAATGGAAGAAGTTTGGAACCACCAAGACTCTTCCTAGAGCTGGCAATCCGGCCAAACTGATCAATCGGGGGAGAAGGGCTTTGGTCAGGGAAGTGTCCAAGCACCTGATGGTGGACCTTCCAGAAGGACAACCTTTCAGAAGTACAACCTTTCAGAAGTACAACCATTCTGCAGCACTCCACCAATCAGGCCGTTATGGTAGAGTGGCCAGACGGAAGCCACTCCTCAGTAAAAGGCACATGACAGGCTGCTTGGAGTTTGCCAAAATGCACCTAAAGACTCTCAGACCATGAGAAACAAGATTCTCTGGTCTGATTAAACCAAGATTGAACTCTTTGGCCTGAATGCCAAGCGTCACGTCTGGAGGAAACCTGGCACCATCTCTACAGTGAAGCATTGTGGTGGCAGCATCATGCTGTGGGGATGTTTTTCAGCAGCAGAGACTGGGAGACTTGTCACGATCAAGGCAAAGATGAACGGAGCAAAGTACAGAGAGATCCTTAATGAAAACCTGATGCAGAGCGCTCAGGACCTCAGACTGAGGTAAAGTTTCACCTTCCAACAGGACAACGACCCTAAGCATACACCCAAGACAATGCAGGTGTGGCTTTGGGACAAGTCTCTGAATGTCCTTGAGTGGCCCAGCCAGAGCCTGGACTTGAACCCGATCTAACATCTCTGGAGAGACCTGAAAATATCTGTGCAGCAACACTCCCCATCCAACCTGACAGAGCTTGAGAGGATCTGCAGAGAAGAATGGGAGATACTTCCCAAATACAGGTGTGCCAAGCTTGTAGCGTCATACCCAAGAAGACTCAATGCTGTAATCACTTTCAAAGGTGCTTCAACAAAGTACTGAGTAAAGGGGCTGAATACTTATGTAAATGTAATATTTCCGGTTTTTAAAAATCTAAAAACCTGTTTTTGCTTTGTAATTATGGGGTATATTGTGTGTAGATTGATGAGGGAAAAAAACGATTTAATCAATTTTAGAATAAGGTTGTAACGTAACATAATTTGGCAAAAGTCAATGGGTCTGAACACTTCCAAAGGCACTGTATCCCTTAAACAATTTAAACTACTCTTTGGTCCTATTATTGCTCACACAACTTCTATTTGGTGCAAAATTGAAATAGTCATGTCAATAGTTCCAGTTGGTATTCACGTAATGATAAGGAATTCCCCTCATCCACGCCCACAAATTGGGGAAAAATAATATTCTTACCTATTGACCCCCATTGTAAAAGAGACAACTTCGTCGTAAATGTTTTATTAAAACATGGCGAAAAGCTGCTGTGTTGTACAATGTACATGTAGCCTGTTCATAAATCATGGACGTGGTGTCGTAGTGGGCTACACTTAGCTATGTGTGTGAAAAACATTTAATCAGGTAAGACATTTAACTTGTTTAGTCCAATCCGTTTGTAACTCCACTCACTACTTGTAACTGTTTAGTCTGTTTGTTTGTGTTGTTGGTCATGGATAGCTTAATGTGCCGGTCGGTAGCTAGCTAGCACTCACTCACTCTAGTGGCTGCTACCATTGTCATGAAAAGGGGCATGAGGGAAGAAATACAATACTACATTTTTTAAATTAACTAGGCAAGTCAGTCAAGAACAAATTCTTATTTTCAATGACGGCCTAGGAATGGTGGGTTAACTGCCTTGTTCAGAGGAAGAATGACAGACTTTTACCTTGTCAGCTCAGGGATTCAATATTGCTACCTTCCAGTTACTAGTCCAATGCTCCAACCACTAGGCTACCTGCCACCCCTAGTAATGAGTAGTGTGAACACCTTGGGAGCAGGCAATGTTGAAAAGTCATCTTTATACATGTTGTACTTTTCTTAAATGTAGTTTTGTTGTTGACTAAAACAAGCAGACAACAATAAAATTGTTGATAAAGGTCAAGTTTTTGCAGTGAGCCAATTGGGTAACCTAGGTAACCACTAGTTGTTTTCCCCACAGCTGGGCAGGGTTGTGACATTCTATCTAATACCGACTAGGTCTATATCATGGACAGTAATGGTTTGAGAACATTCCAAGATTTGACAGATGCATACACATTACCAGGCAACTCCTTTTTTATATATTTACAACTTATACAGACCTATGGAGTCTCTTGGGAAACCCATCTACCGAACCATCAAATGATGGGATTTATAAATAAATGATCTGGCCTCCCGAAAGGTATATAAACAACTTTTGGAAAGCTCCTGTTCTGAGCTAGCAGTTGTTAGGGTTGAACTGACTATTTGTATGCATAACTTATATAATTTACTGGGGAAGCTATGCTACAATATTAAGTATATAAACTACGGGTAAATCAACTGTTGAAGACAAGAAGAACTACAACCGGCAACAGGAAGTGCGTCACGATGCTGGGACCAGCCTGCACGCCAACGATAGGAGGAGCAAGTTTAAACCACGCTCCTCCTCCCTCTGACAGGCCAGCATTGAGCGGGAACTATCTCTGTCAGAGTATAAAAGCGAGAACAATAGGATGTGTCGTTCTCTTCTCTGTTTGCCCTGCGAGGTGTCACAGAGAGACCGTATACGAACGACATATTTACCATACACGTGTTTGCATTAATTAAAGTACAGATAAATCAGAAGTTACTATGTGCTGACTATTTTGTTCTGATACCAGAAACGAACTGTCGCAACTTTAACACAGTTAATAAGTTAATACCACAGCATTGCTGAATACTTGATTCTGACTGGCTAGAATGAACATTAAAACCAGATAACAGGACACTTGGAAATGATATTGGGACACCTTGCAATCTTGACCCAGTAAGTGCCTACACATGCAGACCGTACTTGCTACAAAGATACAGAAAGCTAAACCAACAACCACAAACTGAAATTGGATACATTGTAAACACAGATCCACTGAGGAAAAAAATGTAACTAGCTAGCATTGATTTGTTTTTGCAGAGACATATATTTTTGGAGCATCTGATGACCTAACGTAATGAGTGATGTACATGAATTTCTCCTGTCTCTTCCGCTGCTAAAGCTGTCAAATTCTCCCATATGTTCCTAGTTTGACCAGCTGTTTTCAGCAACTTATTTGGCTGTCATATTGGCAGGTTTGCTAGCAGCAAACTTTTTAGCTAGCTTCTAGCCTAGTGTTTGATATGCAATGCAATCTATAATTAACAGTCAGTGTTGATGAGTGTCCCCACGAGAAGGCAAACTTTTCTAGCTGTGCCAGGTAAGATCAGGCATTATCAGCTCATTGTTATGGATGTATCCAAATGATTGTCAATAGAAAACAGCTACTTATTGTTGCTGTTATTCTGGTTGCAGAAGTCGTGACTGTGTTAGCCGTAGATAGCTGGCTGGCTAGCTAGCAAGCAAGCAAGGGAGAAGAACGTTGTCAACAAGCATGGCAATGGAACATAAATAATGAACGACTGGGTCACTTCCATAAATATCGAGCTAATCGAACAAATGACTGGGTCGCGTCTCTAGCAACCAAAAGATGAGAAAGTATGAATTTGCTTATTGAAAATGCCAACGAAAAATGCTACTTTTACTGGTAAGTGTGTGCGTAGTAATGTTTTCTTTTGCAACTGTAATATTTTTTTATTTTTTATTTTATTTCACCTTTATTTAGGTAGGCTAGTTGAGAACAAGTTCTCATTTACAACTGCATCCTGGCCAAGATAAAGCAAAGCAGTGCGACACAAACAACAACACAGTTACACATGGAATAAACAAACAGTCAATAACATAATATAATTTTTTTTTTTAATTAAAAAAGTAACCAACATAAACAGATTAAACAAACACTCTGGCTGCAGAGGTAGTGACTGTGGAGTCATAGCTAGTTGGCTAGCTAGAAGCAAGCAAGGGATAAGAATGTTGCCAGGATCATAAAAAAGAAACGACTGGGTCTTGTCTCCAGCAACCAGAAGATGAGAAATTATGAATTTGCTTATAAAAATGTCAATATCAACAATCATTTTTTATTTCTACCAGTAAATGTGTGTTTTCATATTGTTTTCTTTGGCAACTGTGGTTTAATAGGGATAAACGCCTCCATTCTGTACATTACCTTGGAAAAATAAACTCTGCAAAGTGACGCTGCTCCACTTCGTCCCGCTGCGTCGTCCATTATTTCCAAGGTAATGTACAGAACGGAGGCGTTTATCCGTTACATGGTCCATAGATCTAATTGAATCTGAAAAACCCTTCAACTGGAACCGAATATGGAAAAATATGACCTTGGCATGCGATAATCCAAACCATCAATTTATACATTTTAAGTTTGTTCACAGACTGTATTTAACACCAAGGAAACATTTTACAATGAAATTGGCCCCAACTCCCAACTGTTCAATGTGTCCCCTAAATCAGATAGGCACATTCCATCATATGATGTTGGAGCAGGGCACAGACCTTTTGGGAGGTAAGTGCTCAAACAAACAAATGGGGACCCCATAAAAAATGTCCCACAACTGGAATAAATGCTGCACTAACAATGACAAACATAATTCCAGTCCAAATAAAATATTGTAAGAAATACTGTAGCCTACCATTACTTATAGCCAACCTAACTCCATTTGTTGCCACAATCATGTATCCCAGTGGTTTTCTAACTTTTTGACCCCCGACTCCCAAAAAGGAGTGGTACAAAACATGCGAACCCCTGGGCACGCACATGTGCACATGCAAACATGAATACACAATTGTTGTGTAAATGTAGCATGTCATTTACATCCATAAATTGTGATGCGTTTTCAAAATGCAAGATAGGCTACAAAAATAAACTGCGTTTTACACCAGCCTTTTGAGCTTGAAGTCGTTCATGTTAGCAGCCAAAATCAAATAGTGATATATTATGTCACTTTTCTGGAGTCCCAGCAAGCAAAATCATACTGCCTACTTGTAGCAGAGGTTGGAGTATTGTATGCAAAGCATGTTCTGTCAGCAAAGCACCATCACTTCCCAGCTAGCACAGGGCAGATCCTGGCTGAGAATTGAGTCACTCGGCTGAGAGTTCGACTAGGCCGACATCATGTGGCCCGGGTCTGGGCCACCCTAGGTAGTATTACTTATGGCAAGGATGCGGGGATTGAGCTCGGGCCGATTCCAGTGTGAGTTACTTGGCCCAAATGTATTACTTGGGGCTTGGGCCGATTCCAGTGTGAGTTATCTGGCCCAAATGTATTACTTGGGTCTCGGGCCAATTGGGGCTACTCCCTGGCAGATGATTATACTGACTGCTTTATATAACATTTATTACTATTTTTTCCCCCCGTATTTTCTCATTGTTTCTGTGATCAAAAAATACAATTAAATCAAATTCTTTAAGAGTCCTGTTTAAGTAATATTTTAGTATTTTGAAACTTTGTGCAAGGAAATTGATAGGCATTAAAAACTTTGTGGGTGGAGCTTCCTGAGTGGCGCAGTGGTATAAGACACTGCATTGCAGTGCGAACTGCGTTACTATAGATGCTAGTTCGATATCTGTGCCGGCAGCGACCGAGAGACCTATGAGGCGACGCACAATTGGCTCAGCGTCGTCCGAATTATGGGAGGGTTTGGCCAGCCGGGATGTCCTTGTAGCCTCGCGCTGTAGCGACTCCTGTGGCGGGCCAAGCACATGCATGCTGACATGGTCACCAGGTGTATGGTGTTTCCTCTGACATCATTTGTTTTGGGGTGGATTGGTATAATTTGTATGCATAAAATGTGTAATAGTAACATTTAAAATTACTAAATCGGGCAATTTGTTATACATTCATTTAAATTTGCATCGGGCCGCTTCTGGGGGGTTCTGGTAAGATGCGGCAAAGTCGGCTGAATTCCGGTAGATGGAAACGGCCCGATGTACTTGGGCCGATTCTGGGCAGTCATTCATTTTGATTCTGGGCCGAGTCCGACACCCGATTCCGGGCCGATTCAATCAGTTCCGATCCCCGGAAGAGGCCGCTTCTCGGCTGATTCCTCATTGCTGGTTGGGTTTGGAGGGCAGCCTGCCTGCAGAGTACTTGTTGTCTGCCGAGTAGCCCTGTGCTTCCTCACAAATATTTGTATACATTTCCCAGAATATGTTACATCTTCATCCCATAATATTGAAGGCAGTGCGATGTTACAGCTGCAGCTTTTCATCTGTAGACATAGCCTGTAGCCACCCAAACTAGGTATGAAAATACAAAATTATCAATCAAATCGCTAGGAAGCCAATTGTTCTGGCAAAGATGAGTCAGTGGTAGATTGCTAAACTGTATATTTTTATATAGATGATTAACATAGGCCTACTCTGTTTATGCCAGGCAAAATTGGAGGAAATTCTGGTCATTAATCTGGATATGCATGCCTGCCTTTGCGCGCCAATGCTGATGACTGGTCATTGGTCAACAATCAAGATGAGCAACGTTTTGGTTCTGAAGCATAGATGAGAATTTAACGACGACTTGCGGGCAGTGTGTACAGAACAACAATGACAACATTTATATTGTTGACCAATGACCAGTCATCAGCATTGTCGCACAAAGGCAGGCACGCATATCCAGATTAATGACCAGAATTTCCTCCAGTTTTGCCTGGCATAAACAGAGTAGGCCTATATGAAAACACATACATTTATTGAGGTCAGAGCTTTGTGACGGCCACTCCAATACCTTGACTTTGTTGTCCTTAAGCCATTTTGCCACAACTTTGGAAGTATGCTTGGGGTCATTGTGCATTTGGAAGACCCATTTGCGACCAAGCTTTAACTTCCTGACTGATGTCTTGAGATGTTGCTTCAATATATACACATAATGTTCCTGCCTCATGATGCCATCTATTTTGTGAAGTGCACCAGCCCCTCCTGCAGCAAAGCACCACCACAACATGATGCTGCCACCCCCGTGCTTCACGATTGGGATTGTGTTCTTCTGCTTGCAAGCCTCCCCCTTTTTCCTCCAAACATAACGATGGTCATTATGGCCAAACAGTTCTGTTTTTGTTTCATCAGACCAGAGGACATTTCTCCAAAAAGTACGATCTTTGTCCCCATGTGCAAACCATACTCTGGCTTTTTTATGGCGGTTTTGGAGCAGTGGCTTCTTCCTTGCTGAGCAGCCTTTCAGGTTATGTTGATATAGGACTCGTTTTACTCTGGATATAGATACTTTGTACTTGTTTCCTCCAGCATCTTTACAAGGTCCTTTGCTGTTGTTCTGGGATTGATTTGCACTTTTCACACGAAAGGAATTTCATCTCCAGGAGACAGAACGCGTCTCCTTCCTGAGCGGTATGACGTCTGCGTGGTCCCATGGTGTTTATACTGCGTACTATTGTTTGTACAGATGAACATGGTACTTTCAGGCATTTGGAAATTGCTCCCAAGGATGAACCAGACTTGTGGAGGTCTACAATTTCTTTTGATTTTTGATTTTCCCATGATGTCAAGCAAAGAGGCACTGATTTTGAAGGTAGGCCTTGAAATACATCCACAGGTATACGTCCAACTGACTCAAATGATGTCAAGTAGCCTATCAGAAGCTTCTAAAGCCAAGATATAATTTTCTGGAATTTTCCAAGCTGTTTAAAGGCATAGTCAACTTAGTGTATGTAAACTTCTGACCCACTGGAATTGTGATACAGTGAAATAATCTGTCTGTAAACAATTGTTGGTAAAATGACTTGTGTCATGCACGAAGTAGAATTCCTAACCGACTTGCCAAAACTATAGTTTGTTAACAAGACATTTGTGGAGTGTTTGAAAAACAAGTTTTAATGACTCCAAGCTAAGTGTATGTAAACTTCCGACTTCAACTGTATATACGCTACCATTCAGAAGTTTAGGGTCACTTAGAAATGTCTTTGTTATTGAAAGAAAAGCAAATTTTTTGTCCATTAAAATAACACCAAATTGATCAGGAATATATATATATATAACAGTGAAGACATCAAAACTATGAAATAACACGCATGGAAACATGTATTAAGCAAAAAAGGGTTCTATTTTAGTCCTTCATTACTTTAAGACATGAAGGTCAGTCAATACGGAAAATGTATTCAAGTGCAGTCGCAAAAACCATCAAGCGCTATGATGCAACTGGCTCTCATGAGGACCGCCAGAGGAAATTAAGTCCCAGAGTTACCACTGCTGCAGAGGATAAGTTCATTAGAGTTACCAGCCTCAGAAATTGCGGTCCGATTAAATGCTTCACAGAGTTCAAGTGAAAGACACATCTCCACATCAACCTTTCAGAGGAGATTGTGTGAATCAGGCCTTCATGGTTGAATTGCTGCAAAGAAACAACTACGAAAGGACACCAATAATAAGAAGAGACTTGCTTGGGCCAAGAAACACAAGCAATGGACACTAGACCGGTGGAAATCTGTCCTTTGGTCTGATGAGTCCCAATTTGAGATTTTTGGTTCCAACCGCCGTGTCTTTGTGAGACGCAGAGAAGGTGAACGGATGATCTCGGCATGCGTAGTTCCCACCGTGAAGCATGGAGGAGGATGTGTGATGGTGTTGGTGTGCTTTGCTGGTAACACTGTCTGTAATTTATTTAGAATTCAAGGCACACTTAACCAGCATTCCTACCACATCGTTCTGCAGCGATAAGCCATCCCATCTAGTTTGCGCTTAGTGGGATTATCATTTGTTTTTCAACAGGATAATGACCCAACACACCTCCAGGCTCTGTAAGAGCTATTTGACCAAGAAGGAGTGTGATGGAGTGCTGCATCAGATGACCTGGCCTCCACAATAACCCAAACTAAGCTCAATTCCACAATCGCCTGACCTTAACCCAATTGAGATGGTTTGGGATGAGTTGGACCGTAGAGTGAAGGAAAAGTAGCCAACAAGTGCTCAGCAGGTGTGTGAACTACTTCAAGACTGTTGGAAAAACATTCCAGGTTAAGCTGGTTGAGAGAATAACAAGAATATTCAAAACTGTCATCAAGGCAAAGGGTGGCTACTTTGAAGAATCTAAAATCTAATCTGTTTAACACTTTTTTGCTTACTACATGTTTCCATATGTGTTAAATCATAGTTTAAGTTCTCAATGTTTCTACAATGTAGAAAATAGTAAAAATAAAGAAAAACCTTTGAATGAGTATGTGTCCAAACTTTTGACTTGTACTATATATATATATATGTACTATATATATATATATATATATATATATATATATATATATATATATATATACACACACACACATTGGATTCGGAAAGTATTCAGACCCTTTTTCCAAATTTTGTTACATTATAGCCTTATTCTAAAATGGATTAAATCAACATTTTTTTCTCATCAATCTACACACAATACCCCATAATGACTAAATGAAAACAGGATTTTAGAAATGTTGCAAATTTATAAATAAAAAACAGAAATACCTTATTTACGTAAGTTTTCATACCTTTTGCTATGAGCCTCAAAATTGAGCTCAAGTGCATCCTGTTTCAGTTGATCATCCTTGATGTTTCTTCAAATTGATTGGAGTCCACCTGTGGTAAATTCAATTTATTGGACTTGATTTGGAAAGGCACACACCTGTCTATATAAGGTCCCACAGTTGACAGTGCATGTCAGAGCAAAAACCCAGCCATGAGGTTGAAGGAATTGTCTGGAGAGTTCTGAGAGAGGATTGTGTCGAGTCACAGATCTGGGGAAGCGTACCAAAAAATGTCTGCAGCATTGAAGGTCCCCAAAAACACAGTGGCCTCCATCATACTTAAATGGAAGAAGTTTGAAACCACCAAAACTCTTCCCTGAGCTGGCTGTCCGGCCAAACTGAGCAATCAGGGGAGAATGGCCTTGGTAACTCTGACAGAGCTCCAGAGTTCATCTGTGGGGATGGGAGAACCTTCCAGAAGGACAACCATCTTTGCAGCACTCCACCAATCAGGCCTTTATGGTAGAGTGGCCAGACGGAAGCACATGACAGGCTGCTTGGAGTTTGCCAGGAGGCACCTGAAGGACTCTCAGACCATGAGAAACAAGATTCTCTGGTCTGATGAAACCAAGATTGAACTCTTTGGCCTGAATGCCAACTGTCCCTTCTGGAGAAAACCTGGCCTGCCACCAACCTACAGTGAAGCATGGTGGTAACAGCATCATGCTCTGTGGATATTTTTCAGCAGCAGGGACTGGGAGACTGGTCAGGAACGAGGGAAAGATAAACAAAGCAAAGTACAGAGAGATCCTTGATGAAAACCTGCTCCAGATCACTAAGGACCTCAGACTGGGGGCGAAGGTTTACCTTCCAACAGGACAATGACCCTAAACACACAGCCAAGACAACGCAGGAGTGGCTTCGGGACAAGTCTCTTAATGTCCTTGAGAGGCCCAGCCAGACCCCAGACTTGAACCCGATCGAACATCTCTGGAGAGACCTGAAAATAGCTGTTCAGCAACGCTCCCTATCCAACCTGACAGAGCTTGAGAGGATCTGCAGAGAAAAATGAGAGAAATTCCCCTATTACAGGTGTGCCAAGCTTCTAGCGTCATACCCAAGAACACTTGAGGCTGTAATCGCTGCCAAAGATGCGTCAACAAAGTACTGAGTAAAGGGGCTGAATACTTATGTAAATGTTATATTTCAGTTTTTATTGTTAATAGATTTGCAAAATTTTCTAAAAACATGTTTTGGTTTTGTCATTATGGGGTATTTTGTGTACAGTCGTGGCCAAAAGTTTTGAGAATGACACAAATATACATTTTCACAAAGTCTGCTGCCTCAGTTTGTGTGATGGCAATTTGCATATACTCCAGAATGTTATGAAGAGTGATCAGATGAATTGCAATTAATTGCAAAGTCCCTATTTGCCATGCAAATGAACTGAATCCCAAAAATACATTTCCACTGCATTTTAGCCCTGCCACAAAAGGACCAGCTGACTTCATGTCAGTGATTTCTCGTTAACACAGGTGTGAGTGTTGACGAGGACAATGCTGGAGATCACTCTGTCATGCTGATTGAGTTCGAATAACAGACTGGAAGCTTCAAAAGGAGGGTGGTGCTTGAAATCATTGTTCTTCCGCTGTCAAGTATGGTTACCTGCAAGGAAAGACATGCTGTCATCATTGCTTTGCACAAAAAGGGCTTCACAGGCAAGGATATTGCTGCCAGTAAGATTGCACCTAAATCAACCATTTATCGGATCATCAAGAACTTCAAGGAGAGCGGTTCAATTGTTGTGAAGAAGGCTTCAGGGCGCCCAAGAAAGTCCAGCAAGTGCCAGGACCGTCTCCTAAAGTTGATTCAGCTGCGGGATCGGGGCACCACCAGTACAGAGCTTGCTCAGGAATGGTAGCAGGCAGGTGTGAGTGCGTCTGCACACAGTGAGGCGAAGACTTTTGGAGGATGGCCTGGTGTCAAGAAGGGCAGCAAAGAAGCCACTTCTCTCCAGGAAAAACATCAGGGACAGACTGATATTCTGCAAAAGGGACAGGGATTGGACACACCCTGGACTGATGGCAGCCCATTCTTGCATAATCAATGCTTGGAATTTGTCAGAATTTGTGGGTTTTTGTTTATCCCCCTGCCTCTTGAGGATTGACCACAAGTTCTCAATGGGATTAAGGTCTGGGGAGTTTCCTGGCCATGGACCCAAAATATTGATGTTTTGTTCCCCGAGCCACTTAGTTATCACTTTTGCCTTATGGCAAGGTGCTCCATCATGCTGGAAAAGGCATTGTTCATCACCAAACTGTTCCTGGATGGTTGGGAGAAGTTGCTCTCGGAGGATGTGTTGGTACCATTCTTTATTCATGGCTGTGTTCTTAGGCAAAATTTTGAGTGAGCCCACTCCCTTGGCTGAGAAGCAACCCCACACATGAATGGTCTCAGGATGCTTTACTGTTGGCATGACACAGGACTGATGGAAGCGCTCACCTTGTCTTCTCTGGACAAGCTTTTATCCGGATGCCCCAAACAATCGGAAAGGGGATTCAGAGAAAATGACAGAGGAAGAACAATGATTCCAAGCACCACCCTCCTTTTGAAGCTTCCAGTCTGTTATTCGAACTCAATCAGCATGACAGAGTGATCTCGAGCCTTGTCCTCGTCAACACTCACACCTGTGTTAACGAGAGAATCACTGACGATGTCAGCTGGTCCTTTTGTGGCAGGGCTGAAATGCAGTGGAAATGTATTTTGGGATTCAGTTCATTTGCATGGCAAATAGGGACTTTGCAATTAATTGCAATTCATCTGATCACTCTTCATAACATTCTGGAGTATATGCAAATTGCCATCATACAAACTGAGGCAGCAGACTTTGTGAAAATTAATATTTGTGTCATTCTCAACTTTTGGCCACGACTGTACACCTGTTGAATTTGGCGCATATGACAAATACAATTTGATTTGATTTGATTATGTGGAACATTGTGGTAGACTAGACTAACTGCAGTTGAAATAGACCTTAGAGACTTCAGCACAATTTCAATAATGGACACATTTTAAAGACAACATGAGATCCACTGAATGTGTTGAATATGTTAAGGTCAAGATGTTGAGATTTAATAAAGATGTGTACTGGAATTATCAATACATGTCATACATGCAGACACAATTATACCATGATATTCATGTGCAGTGTTCACTAGCACATGAATGCATACTCTGGTTACATCTCAAATGGCATCCTATTTCCTATACAGTACATTTCTTTTCACAAGGGCCCATAGGAAATATGGTGCCATTTGGGTTCGTATCCAAATCTCAACCCCACCCTAATACACTGATACATCACAATCTTTTCTTGTATTTGAGCTCTCTTTATTCATGTTTTGTTTTGACTCCTGTTTTGTTGTTTTTCTTTTTACTTTCTATAATTGTAAAGTTACTTTGGGTCCTTGAAAAGCGCTATATAAGTCCCATGTGTTGTTGTTATTATTATTATTATTATTTGAGACGCACTCTTATAATCTCCCATCTCAGAAAAGAGTCCAAAGGAAGTATTCAGACACGGTGCTCTATTCTGACTTCACTGTGAACTCTTTAAAGTCTGCCGTCTCTCCATTTCAACACTACGCTGTAGTATAATTGTATAATAACCACATAATCAAACAGAATACTGCACTGCCATGCCTTGCCACTCCATACAGCGAGCGGTCTGGTAAATGTCTCTTTACAGAATACATATATGCAGCCTGCTCTGAATGGCAACTAGCAAGAGAAGGCCTTTATATACAAAGGGGAAGATAGATGATTAATTTCTGTATGAATCAGCCCATCACCTCAGGCTAGCCTTGCTCCCAACACTCAGCCGATTAAGCCTGCATTAATACATGTAGCTGTGACCAAGTCTCATACTGAGACCTACATTGCACGCTAGGCTACTAATACAACGGCGAGGCCGAGATACAGTATAATGTAGGAGAGAGAGAGTAGAGAATGGATGATCGTCAATTACTTACAGTAATTGTGTAAATGTACAGTAAACATTAACCTTTCATGTCCATGTTGCTTTTGATTACTCTGCATCTACAGATGTAGGAACTTAATTTGAGCCAGTTTGCTACAGCAGGAAAATCATTCTGCAGCAACAGGAAATGTGAATTATTGTGTGGATTATAATTAATGGACATTTTTGTGGGTAGGGGTTGATACATTTTTTGTTAGGGCAAATCAAGTCTGAAATTTCAAATTGGAAATAATAAACTTTAGAAGCCTTTTTAAAACTTAAATACACTATATGTTTAAATGGCACCTTATTCCCTATATAATGCACTACTTTTGACCTGAGTCCAATGGGCCCTGCTCAAAAGTAGTGGACTATAAAGGGAATAGGGTACTGTAGTGGCTTCCTTTCCTCTTGACCATAGCCACTGCCCTAGCCTGAAAGCGGGGTTGTTTCGTACACATACAGTCCACATTCAAAGTTTCCAAACGGCCAAAACATTCAATGAGATCCAGGGATATGGTGCAACAAAAAGGTTTATTCTTCTTATATCTAACAAAATAAATGATTCTCCAATCAATTGAAAGCACAGATTACTTGACGTGAAAACTACATAATATGACCTGTTTGTATGTCTGTATGGTCAAAAGACTATACCGCTCCCGCATCTAGCTAGGACTCCTCCCCCCGAAGGCCCAACTTCCTGCCTTTATCCTAATACACTTATCACAGTACAAAGAATGGACAAGAGGGGGGCCCAAAAACTAAGTTAAACTAACAACAAAGGAATATATCTCAATCAGGTAAATATAAATCATAAAGGTATGTACCTAATAGTTCTTCATATACATTCATGTTTAATATATTTACACAAACATACATGGAGCTCTGTATGTTCTGTCTTTTATACAAATATGTCCAAATCAGCTCTAACAGGTACCATTTGGGACGTAGACCAACAAAGATAAATAAGCTATTTCTTGGCTGATAGACGAATCGTTGTTTGCCTGCACTGCCCAATGGACTGGATGAACTGGAGGTAGTGAGGGAATGATGACTTTTAAAGCACCATAAAGAACCACAAGGAGACGGCTCTTTGGTGGATTATTCAAAAGCATTTTAATTTATAGGGTAATTCTGAGGGAAGGGCTTCCCTTATCAATTTAGCGGCTTTAGCTTGAATGTGATTCTTTTGACATTTAATTTGGTCCTTCAGAGAAGCAGGTTTTAAATAACTGCAGCTGCAGAAAAAAAAAATCCTCCCAGTTGCCATTAAAGAAATCATTGCATATATTAGTGGATCATTGCATGCTTAGAGGATATTGAAACTTGAATGCAGCCAGTAACATTTCCAATTAATTATGACCAAAAACCTATGAATAAAGGAGGTTTTTGAATTGGATGGAGATATCACATTGATTAGTCTGCTACAGGTAGAGTTAGAGAGATATGGCAGACCATCATGGCAAAACATTAGTGGAATGATAATATCTAGAAGGCGACCCTGCCTTGTCAATTCCAGCTGGAAATCAAAGCAGATTTTTTGTAACAGTGGTTTGAGGTTCAAGATCTTAGAGTCATTGAACAATTTCATATACGTATTTGATAATGCCCTGATACAGCTGATATTTCCCTACATGAATACTATATGTCTATTACACACTGTTTTCAAAAATATGTCGCCATGCACAGGCTTTGAGTGTTCAGCCCTAATATCTCCTCACCTCAGTGTCTGAAAGCAGTTGACTACTAGACAGATCTTCATGAATCCATCCAGAAGGTATCTGACTGTGTTATTAGCACCCTGTGTGCCTTATGGGCCCTGGTCAAAAGTAGTGCACTACATAGGAACTAGGGTACCATTTGAGACGTAGACTCTGAGATTCAGCTTGTCAGTCACCCAGGAGGGGGAGGGGCGTTAGCTGTTCAGATTATGTTAGAAGTGGCCTCTCTCTAAAATGCCAATGTAGCTCCCAAGATAGCCGAGGAAATGCCACTGACCTTGTCATGACATGCCATTAGAACCTGAATGTCAATCACAGCTGCTAATTAGTGAAGGCTGGATGACAACTTTGACTTAAATGTCGCTGTCTATAGAGAGTTACTGGATGGGCATGTGTGGCACGAACTACACATCAAAATTAAAGTCTTTAGAGGATTTAGTTTTTCATATTAGCAAAACAGGTAACGCTTTAATATCTGTTTAACAGTTACAAAAAAACATGGTAATTGTTGTGAAAAGTACATAAATACCTAACTTTACTGTGAGGTTATGTTGAGGTACAAGCTGAAATGAAGATAATACTCCCTGACATTGTTTAAGGACATTGCTGTATTCACTCACTTACATTGCCCTTTTCCCTTAGCAAAATGTATTTCTGACCTATGTTCAAAAGTGCCTGTCACATTCCTATCTCCTAATAGGCTGTCTGATATCTTCTACACTAAATCATTCAAATCTACTAAAGAATAACCGTGTAGGTACTAATTTTTTACTCCTATGGTACTTATTAAAATGGCAGAGACCTGACATACAGTAACCTGTTGAACCTAGGGAATTACACAAGCTTTTAGACATCGTGTTCATGTCCCAGCATGAGTGGAAATTTCTGTTTGCTCTGATAAGGTTAATATTTGAATATATCTTGAAGGTCCTTGGGACAGGCCAGCCTGCCATTGCTCGCTCTTCCGTTATTAAAAGGATTCTGACAGAACATATATTGGCTTTCAGTTTTGGAACCAGACCCATTGTAGTATCACTCATTTCAGTAAAGATAAACGTTCAAAAGTCCATTAGTGCCATTAACATTTTGACATTTAATTCAAAGAAAAGCATTTTTCTATATCTGTTCTCATCGTACTGGTTAAATGTAAATGCATAAACTAAACATCTTGGAACATCATGAACATAGAGTATGAATGAATTGTTTTAGTCATGGTATGTTTAACATAAACATGCTATTTGTGCTAATTAGTAATGATTTTGCTACCCATGTAAATTGCCATATTTATAGTGCTCTAAATAGGTGGCCTTGATGCTACTTGTCCATAACAAACAGTCACGGCAAACTTGTATTTTCAAGCAAACCATGGAGTGTCTCGACCTAAGGGCTCAGAGAATTAGATTGGTTACACTTGGTCATGTTCACAGATGCATCCACTTCTGCTGGCATCAACAGGAAATACACGTTTATTTTATCAATAGATGACAATGCACTGTCAATCTGCTGCAACAACTGCATGATGGTTAGCAATACATTCTTAATTCTAAGAGAAAATAATTGAAACACTTGAGTAAAAGAGTGATGAAAAGTATATTGAAAGGAGGTGCTTCCACACAGGTGTGGTTCCATAGTTAAATAAGCAATTAACAATCCATTATGTTTAGTGTCACGTATAAAAATGCTGGGCAGCCAATTTTTTATGGTCATTATTTTGGCTACAATGGCTATTCCCCCATAGGATGTCAATGCCCCCATCCACAGGGCATGAGTGGTCACTGAATGGTTTGATGAGCATGAAGACAATGTAAACCATATGCTATGGCCAACTCAGTCACCAGATCTCAACCAAATTGAGATTCTGGAGAGGCACCTGAGACAGCATTTTACACTACCATCAACAAACCACCAAATGATGGAATGTCTCATGGAAGAATTTTGTGGCATACCTCTAATAGAGTTCCAGACACTTGTAGAATCTATGACAAGGTGCATTGAAGCTGTTCTGGCTCATGGTGGCCCAACACCCTATTAAGACACTTTATGTTGGTGTTTATTTTATTTTGGCAGTTACCTCTATGCCTTTTAAGACTTTTATATGTTACTTTATACCCTTGACACTTCATGGTACTATACTCATACATTCATATCAAAGCAAATTAAACCAAAAACACCTCTTAATATGGAAAAACTTCTATATGACTGTTCAATGTGTCTCACCTGCTTTCTGTACTCATCTAATCCCTGCTCAGCTTCCGTGTCTTTGATCTATGGATGCTGACCCTTGAAAAGTTTCAGAGAGATCTGTAGAGTCTCTCGCTCCAAATGAAGCGTAGACCCTACGGCTAGAAACTACCAGAGGGCAGAGAGAGGAAAAGACTTGGAGAAAGACAGACCCAGAGCTGAAAGGATGAGATGGGAAGAGAGAGAGACCCAGAGCTGGGAGGATGAGATGGGAATAGAGAGAGACCCAGAGCTGGGAGGATGAGAGGGGAAGAGAGAGAGACCCAGAGCTGGGAGGATGAGAGGGGAAGAGAGAGAGACCCAGAGCTGGGAGGATGAGAGGGGAAGAGAGAGAGACCCAGAGCTGGGAGGATGAGAGGGGAAGAGAGAGAGACCCAGAGCTGGGAGGATGAGAGGGGAAGAGAGAGAGACCCAGAGCTGGGAGGATGAGAGGGGAAGAGAGAGAGACCCAGAGCTGGGAGGATGAGAGGGGAAGAGAGAGAGACCCAGAGCTGGGAGGATGAGAGGAAGGAGAGAGACCCAGAGCTGGGAGGATGAGAGGAATGAGAGGCTTAAATGAGCAGGTACAGCAAATCCACCTCTTGTTTCTATTTGCTGTTTGCTTACCCTGATCCTTGCTGACACGTTAAAACAAAGTTAGGAGATGAGCTTTAAATCCACCGGTTTTAGCTCTAATATCAACAACATTCCAAACAAGGTAGCCTGGGATGAATTAAAAAAGAAAAACATTTCATCATACTCAAAGTTTTCCATCTAATGAATGGCAGCCAAATGTCTCACAGTTTTCATCTTTCATCCATTGCAGCTGCTCCTAATTCAAATGTACTGAAGTTTGACAATACGCTCCTCCATCTTCCCCCATGGTATAAACATGGTTTCAGGACTGAGGATCGACTAAAACCATATGTCATCCTAATTTGTTGGAAAACAACAGAGGCTATAAATGACTCAAGCTCTAGTGACAGAAGGCAGAATGAATGGTCCCTGTGATTATGCCTATGAGTCTCTACCGGGCTGGGAGATAATTGCACAATTAATCCAAGATCCCAGTCAAGATCTCATGCAAGAACATTATTTGTCTCTCTCTGTTAGAACCTTTAATCACATTAATTACAATACAAAAAGTTGTCGGTCTCTTCATTTCAATACAGTTTTTTTTATAGATTTCTTTCTGTGACAAATCTAACTCATTATTCTTGTTTACTACCTTCCTGTTGCTATCAGGGAAACCTGTATTTAATACTGTATCCTATGTGTGTTCTACTGGAGCTCCAGAGCTGTAAGCCATGCTATAGGTAAACACATAAGTAATATAATAGACAATAACACAGAATAATACATCCACAAATAATACAGTAGAACATGCATAATCCGTTGTAAACCTCTGTGCCCATATTTTGATCCTAATACAGTATCTGGCTTTACCTTCTGGATAGAGCATCTTCTTCACAGTGAGTGATGGGATAGAAAAACAGGGATGGCTTGTTTTGGTATATATAAAAACATTGTATTTATGTATACTGTAATTCTGCTTTCCAAACACTGTGCCACAAGAGTTTTAATTATTATCATTCTTTTTTTATTTAACCTTTATTTAACTAGGCAAGTCAGTTAAGAACAAATTCTTATTTACCATGATGGCCTACCCTGGCCAACTGTGCGCCGCCCTATGTGACTCCCAATCACGGCCGGATGTGTGATAGCCTGGATTTGAACCAGGGACTGTAGTGACGCCTCTTGCACTGAGATGCAATGCCTTAGACCGCTGTATATATTTCTGTAATTAATACAACCCCCTTCACAATGCCTAATTTCCTACGTATTGCATCATCCTCTAGTAATCTACTTTTTAGTTTTGCTCCTAGCAATAAATTCCATTAGAGTTAGATTCATGCTGTTGGATTGACTTATATTACCTTTTCCAATGCATCCTTTTAATATCTACGGTGAATAGTAGGACCATACCTTGAATTTGGGTTTGTGCGATGCAAACGCAAAAATGTGACATGGAATTTGTGTAAAGTAGAGTTAAGAACTTAAATGATATGCAGAGGAAGTGTGTTCAGTTATTTAATTATTATATATTTGAGGTGGTTTTATTAAGTCGTTATTATTAAAAGTCATCACCACAGGATTTGCTGCATTATGCCTTTGCCACATTCTAGTGAAATAATGAAAATGGTTTTGTAACTCAAAGCTTAAAGTAAATCCTCTGTGTGATGTCTTTTAAAGGCAGGCTGTCTTTTGAGGACACACTGTTGTGAGTGTAATTGATTTTGTGACCTACCTTTGATTCTCTCCAGGAGCTAAACTCCAGGGATAAAAAGGTGCACAATGAAACAAAATACAAAACGAGAAGTCACTTTTAGGTGTGGGATTATTATAAATTATTGAAATCAATTCTTTCACCAGAGCAGTCTTGTGGTTAAAACTGGTTTGATTTTCAATATGACTTTAGCATCTCATTGCTGAGATCCCCTCAATCCCCCAAGGCTTTTCATGTCTCGGGAGGCTTGTAAAATCAAATGCTGTTCAGTGGAGAGTAGCGTGATTCCCAGGGGAATCTGAAGGCAAGGCGATGATGCTTCTTTTCTCAGAACTGATGAATATTCTGTGTGTGTGTCTGTAGGTTTGTAAACTGTCAACTGGGAGCTGTTCCTGTCAAGGAGCCAGTGAGGGACATATTCCACCATAGATGTCTGCACTTTGTCTGCACATTCAATTTATAGTTATGAGCCCCGACCAGCTCTCTCCGAAGAGAAAGAAACAATCATACCAAGAGGAAGAGAGAGACAAGGACAGGCACTTGTATTTTTCACTTTTACAACCATCTCACCCTTACAATTTTGAGATGCTCACATTTGGTCATACTCCCACATTTTATTATAGTGAAAGTCAATATTGAAAGTGACCCATCTCAAATGAAACTTTTTATTTTGTATTTTTTAAAGGGGTATATCAGCTTTAATATTGCAGATAGATTGTGGCTTCTATCAATCTAATTGTCTGCATTGTTTCCAATCCTCCTTATATGTTTTGGTAAATATTTATTTTTTCGCCAAACACATTGGCTCCAGGTCATCTACAAGACCCTGCTAGGTAAAGTCCCCCCTTATCTCCGCTCACTGGTCACCATAGCAGCACCCACCTGTAGCACGCGCTCCAGCAGGTATATCTCTCTGGTCACCCCTAAAGCCAACTCCTCCTTTGGTCGTCTCTCCTTCCAGTTCTCTGCTGCCAATGACTGGAACGAACTACAAAAATCTCTGAAACTGGAAACACTTATCTCCCTCACTAGCTTTAAGCACCAGCTATCAGAGCAGCTCCCAGATCACTGCACCTGTACATAGCCCATCTATAATTTTAGCCCAAACTACTACCTCTTCCCCTACTGTATTTATTTATTTTATTTATTATTTTGCTCCTTTGCACCATATTATTTATATTTTAACTTTGAACTTTCTTCAAATTATAATTCTACCATTCCAGTGTTTTACTTACTATACTTTATTTACTTTGCCACCATGGCCTTTTTTTGCCTTTACCTCCCTTATCTCACATCATTTGCTCACATTGTATATAGTCTTATTTTTGTCTACTGTATCATTGATTGTATGTTGTTTACTCCATGTGTAACTCTGTGTTTTTGTATGTTGTCGAACTGCTTTGCTTTATCTTGGCCAGGTCGCAATTGTAAATGAGAACTTGTTCTCAACTTGCCTACCTGGTTAAATAAAGGTGAAATAAAATAAATAAATAAATATATAAACTCAGCAAAAAAAAGAAACGTCCCTTTTTCAGGACGCTGTATTTCAAAGATAATTAGTAAAAATCCAAACAACTTCACAGATCTTCATTGTAAAGGGTTTAAACACCGTTTCTCATGCTTGTTCAATGAACCATGAACATATAGAGTTAGAGTTCAGTATGTCAAATCGGAGGGCCTGTTGCCTGGACCTCTGGCAGTCTATGGGGGTGCCACAGGGTTCAATTCTCTGGCTGACTCTCTTCTTTGTATACATCAATGATGTCGCTCTCGCTGCTGGTGATTCTTTGATCCACCTCTACGCAGACGACACCATTCCGTATACCTCTGGCCCTTCGTTGGATACTGTTAAATAACCTCCAGATGAGCTTCAATGCCATTCAACTCTCCTTCCGCGCCCTCCAACTGCTCTTAAATGCAAGTAATAATAAATGCATGCTCTTCAACCGATCGCTGCCCACACCTGCCCGCCCGTCCAGCATTACTACTCTGGACGGTTCTGACTTAGAATATGTGGACAACTACAAATACCTAGGTCTCTGTAAATAGCCAATCCAATCTACCTCATCCCCATACTGTGCGTGATTTCCTGCAAGATAGGAATGTCAGTGTTCTGCCATGGCCAGCGAAGAGCCCGGATCTCAATCCCATTGAGCACATCTGGGACCTGCTGTACCGGAGGGTGAGGGCTAGGGCCATTCCCCCCAGAAATGTCCGGGAATTTGCAGGTGCCTTGGTGGAAGAGTGGGGTAACATCTCACAGCAAGACCTGGCAAATCTGGTGCAGTCCATGTGGAGGAGATGCACTGCAGTACTTAATGCAGCTGGTGGCCACACAAGATACTGACTGTTACTTTTGATTTTGACCCACCCTTTATTCAGGGACACATTATTCCTTTTCTGTTAGTCACGTCTGTGGAACTGGTTCAGTTTATGTTTCATTTGTTGAATCTTATGTTCATACAAATATTTACACATGTTAAGTTTGCTGAAAATAAACGCAGTTGACAGTGAGAGGACGTTTCTTTTTTTGCTGAGTTTATTCCTTATTTATTATTTTCCCTCAACCCCTCCCATCTACCTCTGAACACCATCCAATTTTGATTACGATTAGCCATATATGTTTTTAACTGTGCTTTGATATTTCACAAAAGTCCTGAACCTTTCTAATCTCATACATTCTACAGATTGTAAATTAAAGATAGCAAAACATTCTAAGAGTATTATTATATTATTGATCTATTGACAATGACTTTTCAAATCACCCAGCAGCGCTATTTGCAGAGTTAGCTCCAGGTAAATGTTGTAATTCTTCAGCCATTCCTGAAACTGCAACCAAAAACAAGCTACACATGGGCTATACCAAAACAAGTAATGTAATAATCATGTAATGTAATAATAATCACTTCACTGAAAAAAAATGCAGAGCTGGGATGGTTGTTTCCCTCATAAAAATAAGATTCTACTGGTTGCAACAATTGTAAATAATTATTTAAATTGAGAAACTCTAAGTTTTGAATCTGGTGTCGTGTATCAGTCCCATGTGCCATGGAACTATTTTGCAAACCGTATAGCACAGCTGGCAATTTTTGGTCCTTAAATTAAACTGCTATAGTTTTTTATTCATCACCATTTTGTTTAACCAATTTTGGTCTGTAATACACTTGCCTCTTGCATTTTTGCGGTAATGCAGCAATTAGTTTCTTATAATTATGAATAAATGAATAAAGCAGACATTTGCATACATTTTTGTTAGCTGGATGTGTGACATAACTCCACCAGTACTATTTATGATATTAATTACGAAGATTATAAGGTTATGCATTTTTTTCTCCATTAATAATGTATTTTTTATCAATTAGTATATTTGAGATTAACCATAATATTTGTTGTAATATTTATTCCGTTTTTTTCTGGTGGATTAATCTGAAATAGCAACCATTTTTCCATGGCTTGTTTTAAAATATTGATATTTTGGAGATTATTTCATTTTCAAATAACCGAAAGTGAGAGGTTATAATCTGAATAAAGGGAAAACGGCTGTTCTCGAAAACTGGGTGAGCAATTTTTGACAAGTCGGTTAGGACATCTACATTGTCCATGACACAAGTAATTGTTCCAACAATTGTTTACAGACAGATTATTTCACTTATAATTCACTGTATCACAATTCCAGTGGGTCAGAAGTTAACATACACTAAGTTGACTGTGCCTTTAAACAGCTTGGAAAATTCCAGAAAATTATGTCATGGCTTTAGAAACTTCTGGTAGGCTAATTGACATAATTTGAGTCAATTGGAGGTGTACCTGTGGATGTATTTCAAGGCCTACCTTCAAACTCAGTGCCTCTTTGCTTGACATCATGGGAAAATCAAAAGAAATCAGCCAAGACCTCAGAAAAAATGATAGACCTCCACAAGTCTGGTTCATCCTTGGGAGCAATTTCCAAACGCCTGAAGGTACCACGTTCATCTGTACAAACAATAGTATGCAAGTATAAACACCATGGGACCATGCAGCCATCATACCGCTCAGGAAGGAGACGCATTCTGTCTCCTAGAGATGAACCTACTTTGGTATGAAAAGTGCAAATCAATCCCAGAACAACAGCAAAGGACCTTGTGAAGATGCTGGTGGAAACAGGTTCAAAAGTATCTATATCTGTCACGGCTGTTCAAAGGATCGGACCAAAATGCAGCGTGTTCGTAGTTCCACATATTTTATTTACCGTGAAACTAAATGTAATACACTAAATACTTGAATACACAAAAACAACAAACCGTGACGCAGAGAGAAAACACACTACTCAAAATTAATCACCCACAAAAACAGGTGGGACAAACATCAACTTAAATATGAACTCCAATTAGAGACAATGACAACCGGCTGCCTCTAATTGGAGATCATACCAAACAAAACCAACATAGAAATACAAAACTAGAAAGTGAACATAGAAATACAAAACATAGACAAACACCCCCTGTCATGCCCTGACCTACACTACCATAGAAAATAACAACTTACTATGGTCAGGACTTGACAATATCCACAGTAAAATGAGTCCTAGATCGACCTAACGTGAAAGGCTGCTCAGCAAGGAAGAAGCCACTGCTCCAAAACCGCCAATCTCTCTGATTTGGTCGTGCCATACATACATACACATGCGCTACGGTCACAGGACGCAGGCCTCCTTATTGACCCTAGAATTTATAAGCAAACAGCTGGAGGCAGGGCTTTCTCCTATAGAGCTCAATATTCATGGAATGGTCTGCCTATCCATTTGAGAGATGCAGACTCGGTCTCAATCATTAAGTCTTTATTGAAGACTCATCTCTTCAGTAGGTCCTATGATTGAGTGTAGTCTGGCCCAGGAGTGTGAAGGTGAATGGAAAGGCACAGGAGCAACGAACCGCCCTTGCTGTCTCTGCCTGGCCGGTTCCCCTCTCTCCACTGGGATTTTCTGCCTCAAACCCTATTACAGGGGCTGAGTCACTGGTTTACTGGTGCTCTTCCATGCGATCCCTGGGAGGAGTGTGTCAACTGAGTGGGTTGAGTCACTGACGTGACCTTCCTGTCCGGGTTGATGCCCCCCGTTGGTTTGTGACGTGGGGGAAATCTTTGTGGGCTATACTCAGCCTTGTCTCAGGATGGTAGGTTGGTGGTTGGAGATATCCCTCTCGTGGTGTGGGGGCTGTGCTTTAGCAAAGTGGGTGGGGTTATATCCTGCCTGTTTGGCCCTGTCCGGGTGTATCGTCGGACGGGGCCACAGTGTCTCCCGACCCCTCCTGTCTCAGCCTCTAGTATTTATGCTGCAATAGTTTATGTGTCAGGGGGCTAGGTTCAGTCTGTTATATCTGGAGTATTTCTCCTGTTTTATCCGGTGTCCTGTGTGAATTTAAGTATGCTCTTTCTAATTCTCTCTCTTTTATTTTCTTTTTCTTCTTTCTTTCTTTCTCTCTCTCGGAGGACCTGAGCCCTAGGACCATGCCTCAGGACTAACTGGCCTGATGACTCCTTGCTGTCTCCAGTCCACCTGGTCGTGCTGCTGCTCCAGTTTCAACTGTTTTGCCTGCGGCTATGGAACCCTGACCTGTTCACCAGATGTGCTACCTGTCCCAGACCTGTTGTTATCAACTCTCCAGAGACAGTAGGAGCGGTAGGGATACTCTGAATGATCGGCTATGAAAAGCCAACTGACATTTACTCCTGGGTTGCTGACCTGTTGCACCCTCTACAACCACTGTGATTATTACTTTTTGACCCTGCTAATCATCTATGAACATTTGAAAATCTTGGCCATGTTCTGTTATAATCTCCACCCGGCACAGCCAGAAGAGGACTGTCCACCCCATATAGCCTGGTTCCTTTCTGGGTTTCATCCTAGGTTCTGGCCTTTCTAGGTTTTTTTTCCTAGCCACCGTGCTTCTACACCTGCATCAGCTGATGGAAGAAGGGCTTTATAAATACATTTCATTGATTGAACACCATCCCAACCGTGAAGCATAGGGGTGGCAGCATCATGTTGTGGGGGTGCTTTGCTGCAGGAGGGACTGGTGCACTTCACAAAATAGATGGCATCATGAAGGAGAAAAATTATGTGGATATATTGAAGCAACATCTCAAGACATCCGTCAGGAAGTTAAAGCTTGGTCGTAAATGGATCTTCCAAATGGACAATAACCCCAAGCATACTTCCAAAGTTGTGGCAAAATGGCTTCAGGACAACAAAGTCAAGGTATTGTAGTGGCCATCACAAAGCCCTGACCTCAATCCTATGGAAAATTTGTGGGCAGAACTGAAAAAGCGTGTGCGAGCAAGGAGGCCTACGAACCTGACTCAGTTACACCAGCTCTGTCAGGAGGAGTGGCCAAAATTCCCCCAACTTATTATGGGAAGCTTGTGGAAGGCTACCTGAAATGTTTGGCCCAAGTTTAGCAATTTAATGCAACCAAATACTAATTGAGTGTATGTAAACTTCTGACCCACTGGGAATGTGATGAAAGAAATAAAGCTGAAATAAATCGTTCTCTCTACTATTATTCTGACATTTCACATTCTTAAAATAAAGTGGTGATCCTAACTGAGCTAAGACAGGGAATTTTTACTAGGATAAAATTTTAGGAATTGTGAAAAACTGAGTTTAAATGTATTTGGCTAAGGTGTATGTAAACTTCCGACTTTAACTGTAGCAAATAGTTAAAGAGCAGCAGTAAAATAACAGGGGGTACCTGTTAAGACTTGGCCCTCCGGTACCGTCCAAACACACCAAGACAGTCGTGAAGAGGTTATCCGACCATGCCTCGCTGCCTGGTTAGGCAACTGCTCGGCCTCCGACCGCAAGGCCCAGTACATCACTGGGGCCAAGCTTCCTGCCATCCAGGACCTATATACTAGGCGGTGTCAGAGGAAGGCCCAAAAATGGTCAAAGACTCCAGTCAACTAAGTCATAGACTGTTCTCTCTGCTACTGCACGGCAAGCGGTACCGGAGGGCCAAGTCTTGGTTCAAAAGGATCATTAACAGCTTCTACTCCCAAGCCATAAGGCTGCTGAACATTTAATCAAATGGCCACCCGGACTATTTACATTGACACCCCCATGTGACAAATACATTTTGATTCGATTCGATTTTGATTTTATGATATCATCCATTGAGCGTATCTACCCCATTCATTGGAGTGACTATTCAAACACGTACAGTAAATTACGAACTATAAGCCGCAACTTTTTTCCCACGCTTTGAATCCCGCGGCTTAAACAATGACGCGGCTAATATATGGATTTTTCCCGCTTTCAATTTTTTTTTCTCCAAAAAAACACATTCTGTGACGTGCTCACTTTTTTGGCGGCATGAAGCTTTCATTAGACCAATGAAATTGCCGAACGGGTTAAGGTCAAACAACTTTTTTGTTTACTGTTTAGATTAAATCGGGCGCTCTCAAACTTCCCATCATTCTGATTACGGTAGTCCTTTTGTCACCCTCATAATGGCAAAGACACGGAAAAATGCATATGATGCAGCTTTCAAGTTGAAGGCGATTGATCTGGCTGTTGGAAAAGGAAATAGAGCTTCTGCACGGGAGCTTGGTCTTAATGAGTCGATGATAAAACGTTGGAAACAGCAGCGTGAGGAATTGACTCAGTGCAAAAAGACAACTAAAGCTTACTGCTAATTTTAGATTTTTTGTTACAAGCCGTGTTTCGTTAAAGCCTATTTATTTTTGTTACAAGCCGTGTTTCGTTAAAGCTTATTTATTTTTGTTACAAGCCGTGTTTTGTTAAAGCCTGTGTAAAGTTCATTTGTTTCAATGTACCGGTAGGCACCTGCGGCTTATAGACATGTGCGGCTTATTTACGTAAAAAAAATAATAATAATAATAATTCAGTGGGTGCGGCTTATATTCAGGTGCGCTCAATAGTCCAGAAATTACGGTACTCAATTTATGTGTCACCCTTTCATGATTCATAAAATACCCTCCTACACCATTGGACCACTTCTCCTGACTGGAACTTTACTTTTAAATAATATATAACGTGTTTAAAAACTGATCTTATAAAATATCCATAATTAGTCATTAGAGGCAGATTAGCCTTATGCTACGTGTTTTGTTCTCAGAGGCCCACTGATGGACATGTTCTAAATGACTCCCTGTGAAAGCTATTAGCTGGGCTCCTTCTCATGGCCAGCTGTTCTTATGGTCATCCAGGGGCCACTGAGAGAGTATGTCCTTGTTTCTGTCTCCAGCTCAATGTCACTCAGACTGCCTGCTGCCTGGCGTCTGGTGGTGGGGGAATGGTGCATGCTGGTTATTCACACTGAGACAGTTGGGTGCTGAGGATCAGAGCAGCTGTTAGCTGTACGGTATCCATATTAGGACACCAACACCTGTCAACACTGAGAGGTCTGATTGACTGTGTCCTAATATGGACATTGGACACTGTACACATGCAGTTGAAACATTAAGAGTGGTTATCAGAACTCCCCAACAGTACAGTGTGATACATTATACAATTAGTTCACATTATACAAGGGTTTTACGAAAGAAAACAAACACCATCAGAAAACCACATACGATGCTCAATTAACATATCCTATAGGATACCACTGGTAGTCTACTTGGGTCCCATTCAATTTCTATCCAATTACTTATACAACAGAGCCCAAACGCTCAGAGACCCTTACTCTGTAGCAATCAGCTATATCTTGTTGACCAGCTCTTTAAAGCAGCACTCTGTGAAACGTCTGAAGGCTGCAGTCCAGTTTCCAGCTAGCTTCTCAGAGCAAAATGTAAAAATTAGTTCAGTCATAGAATGGTGACCTCAGCTCCCCAACCAGCCCCAATAGCTATCCAGAGATATATCTGACTGCCTCTTCCAGGTAGCCAGGAGTTAGCTTTAGGGATGTAAATAAATATAGCTTGTCTGCATGGTTGTTCTAATTAGGTAATGAGTAAACTGTTGTTGGACGTATGACAGACAGGATTTTTTTTATTTAACTTGGAATCACGTCAGATGAAATTAACCGTTTTAAACTGCTCTTTGATCTTCATGTTTTCTGGAAAAAAAGATGACGTGCAGTGCTGAGCTGAGAAAACTGAAAAGCCAGGTATTAAAATCCCCGTCTAGTATTTTCAGTGGCGATCCGTCATTCAGGGCAGATTTTGAGCCCCACATTTCTTGCAAAAAAAATGGGTTTTCAGCTTTCCTGTTTTGCATGTTATTTTGGTATTGATACGTTTCACATATCAGTTGTAAATATATATATATATATATATATATATATATATATATATATATACATATATATACACACATGTATATATCATTGAGTAAATAAAGCTGCATACAAAACATGGTCTCTTTCTGGTTTTCTTGAGTAAGGCAGCTCCAACATTTTTGTGGTGGTGGGGCAAGCCAGCAGAAAATACGGAGCATTGCGCCGTGATTGGCTCAGGGTTCTGTCACTCATGATGGGTACACTACAAGCCCCTTGGGTGCTGCCATAGAGTTACATTAGAAGTGCCCATCCAAGAAGGCTCAAGGTCATTAGCAACAGATAAAATGACGTCAAATCACATTATATCTACAGAAAATTTGATTGGACTGATCATGTCCAAATCATACTTTCAAAATCTTAGCTAGCAGTCATCATCATGAATCAAGTCGACAATCTACTGGCAAATCCTATTTAATCCTTGTCATATGAAGAGGAATAATGAAGAGAAATTATAGATAAAACGTATCTGTGCTCATCGGCCATTGGACATAAACATTACATAACAAGTTGGAAGGAATCAGTGGCTAACTGCAAGAATTGCAAAGCCATCATTAGCCTGCTATTCAGTGGAGTGGCTGTGTGGTCCCAAGTCTAAGATTAAGGGTCTCTTTTCCTAGTTTAAATTATAAACATTCAACATTGGCCATGCTGTCAATGAAGCATGATTTGTGCCGCGCTAAAAACAACCGGTAACTCGGAACTGCAAAATCTGACTAAGTGAGTTCAAGACAACTGAGAACTCGGGAAAAACAAGCTACGACTGGGAAAACACGTTTTGATCTTTCATCCAACTCTGAATTGTACATTCGGAACACGGGCCTCTTTATAGAGCTACGACCTGAAGATCACTGATGTCATTATGATTCAACCTTTTTTTTCAGAGTTCCTAGTTGTTCCATGTGCCTCACCCTAATAATTTGGTCTATTTTCACTTCTTAATTTTGCCTACTGTTCTGACTTGGTGGTGCACATGTAGCCTATAACCTGTTTTTGAGAAAGGTAATCATCAAATATTTTAAGAACTTTCATTGTCTGCTTATATGTCCCCTTTATTTATCCTATGGTTCTGACTTGGTGTACAGGGAGAACACTGTAAGAACAGCTCATGTTCTGAATTATTTTTGCTGTACACTTCAAAAGTGCTGAACAAATAGTTATTTTGACTAAGTCCGTCCTAGCTCACTCATTAATGTCTTAATCGAAATTACGGATTGCCTCTTATACGCTTGTCGTCCCCTTATGCCATAGTTTGTACATCTCAATTGTCAGTAGAAACCACATTTGTTTAAGCAAGTCAGCCATATCAGCTATGTTTTTTTTAAAAGGCGGTAAATGAGGCTGAATTAACTGTTTCGCTGCCAGACAAGGCTCTGCTGATAGTCAGGTGTAGCAGTGGTAAGGTGTTAGGACTGCTGTTGGGACTCTGCTGTTGGGACAGCTTTATGTAGGCCGTTTGTGGGCACCGTTTGTCACCGTGATAGTGAAATTAATGTATTGTTTAGTGTCGTGGAGGCTGCAATTAAAATAATGTTAGCAGTTCATTAGTCTTGTCATTGAGTTTAGTTTAAGCAGAAGACATTGAGAGACTGTAATGTCAGCTTATCCATCATATTATCCATAATTCAATATCTCATCCTTATGTTTTTAGCAACACTGCAGCCATCAATCTCACTCATGCTTATTAAAGATAAAAAGGCATAATGCACAGTATATATTTAGGTGGGTAATCATAACTAAGCTTTGGATTCACAGTCCACTATTTACTTGGTATTTATAATGATATTGTAGCAAATAGTGGGAGCAGGAAGAGAAATCGGGTCTCCGGCTTGAAAGGCAATGTTATTTACATAATAATTATCTAATGATTCATATTAATATTATAAATAATAATATAAGTAATTTAGCAGACGCTTTTATCCAAAGCGACTTACAGTCACGCATGCATACAGTTAACGTACAGTATGGGTGGTCCCGGGAATGGAACCCACTACCCTGGCATTACAAGCACCATGCTCTAGCAACTAAGCTACAAAGGACCACGAAGAACCACCAGAGGACCATATTAATTCCTTTGCTATTCAGCTTGTTTCTTGTTATTTTGTACTACATAGGCCTACCTACCTTTGGGTACCAGACAGCTATCACTTGTGTTAAATTGTTTGAAGTAACAAACTTGTTAGTCGTGATAGTCTATGGCGGTGCTGTGTATTTTGTACAGTAACTTCTATAGATGTGTCCCAAATGGCACCTTATTAAGTGTATTTTTAGAGACACAGTAGCACCTTGGGACCCAAAAGCATAATCAGTGCTTTAACTCCCCCTTGCGCTGGTCTGGAGCAATGAAGTAGTGACGCAGGGTACCATACTAAACCACAAATTACCTCTAAAAGTCCTGCAGCATAATCGCAAAACTTTTAGTTGAGCAACCACTGTAGTGTAGTCCCACTATGAAGGGAATAGGGTGCCATTTGGGATACAGACCATGTTTGCAGTGTGTTGAGGCAGAGTCCCACCTGTCACCTGCTCGGCTCACAAGCCTCAGCTAATTGAATAATCAAACCACTCCAAACGGGTCTTCCTCTGTGACCTCACATAGTCCATGACACATCGATTTAGGTTCCAGCTGGCTTGAATTAACGACACGCATTTTCATCTCAGTCACGGCTGTTCGCAGCAAACAACTACTGCTGATTAGCATTACATCAACCATGTCTATCTTCACTGTGGAATGAGCACAGCTGTACCAAGATGTAAACAAAAACACAAGCACAGTCTAAGAAAGCAAAAGTCATTTGCACTTAACTTTGTTTCCATGCGTTTGATTCTTTCAATGTATATAGCTTCCAGTATTACCTGTGACTTCAATTCAATATGGATCTGATTTATTCTGAACACATTATCAGAGTTCAAAAGCTAGGTTTTTCAAACAAGTTACGCTCAACTTAGTCATTAAATCTAAAAGTAACTGAAAAAAGAATGGAAACACGTGAGTAAATGAGGGATACAATGTACAGTATATTGAAAGCAGGTGCTTCCACACAGGTTTGGTTCCTGAGTTAATTAAGCAATTAACATCCCATCATGCTTAGTTGCCCATTATTTTGACTACCATGGCTAGAAGAAGAGATCTCAGTGACTTTGAAAGAGAGTTCTCAAAGGAGCTTAGGGGATTTAAAGGGTGTGTGTCTCAACCCAAATGAACACTTATGGGAGATCAATGAGTGGCCTGAGACAATGTTTTCCACCATCATCAACAAAACACCAAATGATGGAATTTATCGTGGAAGAATGGTGTCACATCCCTCCAATAGAGTTCCAGACACTTGTAGAATCTATGCCAAGGTGCATTAAAACTGTTCTGGTTGCTCATGGTGGCCCAACGCCCTATTAGATACTTTATGTTGGTGTTTCCTTTATTTTGGAAGTTACAGTGCCTGTATATCTCCATATTGACTGTACCATTTGGTCCATCCTGATGTGCACTCTATGTGAAGGGAACACACCAGCTCTGTTTTGATAAAAGTGATCCCATCCCAGTCTTAGCGTGATTGTCATATTTTGGGCTTTAATGTTTGGTTTCCTTCCCGTGAGAGTGCCCTTCTAAGTAGCTACATTAGCATACAGTATGAATAATGAATATCCATCTTTGTATACCAGAATCAGTTATTTTTGTAACTATGTTTTCTAAAAACTATTCAGCATGCCAGGCATGACACTGCAGGATTTAGACTTTGCTAAGCAGGCTGCCTTTGTATTGGACACACTCCATGAATGTATGAAACACTTCCTGGTCCAAGTGCTGTTGGTTCCAGCAGCAAATAGAGTGCTGTGCCATGGTTGGCATACAAAAGACAACTGTGTATTTGCCACATCATTGTTTATCATGGATCTCACTTAGGGTGAATGCAACTCTCTTGTAATTCCGTTACTAATTATAGCTAATGAGTCATATGTAATGAAAGAACGGTCATGATTCAAACAATCAAATTTTATGCATTCTAGATTTGTATATATTCTAACAGTAGTCTCAATTAAGTAAGACTAGGTAACTGTTTTATGATGAACAATATGACAAGTGTAAAGTAACTTCACAGCGAGCTATACGTAATGTAGAGGCACCAAAACCACTGGAAACCTGGAAATTACCTCAGCGATCATATATTATAGTGCACAATTATTGTTTAGGAGTGTTTAGTGTCACGTGTTTTGTAACACAAATGCTCTACCTTATACTGACTTTAAATAAAGATAAATCATCCCTGTAGATTTATTTTCTAGACTTCACTCCAGCCCCAGAAATGTTACTTATTAGTACCATCCTGCTGGGTACATTAAGATTTCTAGCCCAATTAGGTACATTTCCTGCTTTTCCTTAGCTTATTATCAGATAATTAAAGTCATTTTTCTCTGACTGTGCAAACAAACAAGGGTATGGTAATTCTACTTAAAGTCGACAAATTACTTTCAGTTAATATTAAATAGTGTGGAAAGCCACTCAAAGACAAAGTAAAGTAGATGCAAATGATGTTGGTGTTTAACTACTATTTCAACTAATATCTCCCAGGCACAGTTAATTTGACTAATGTTTTAGAATGCTGTTTATTTCAGTTCCATCTTCATCAGGGTCCAATATACAATTTACATTTTATATTATGTTTTCCTAAAAGGTACTAGAGGGAGTTGGATGTAGTCTATGGATTGGTCACATTGTTCTCAGGGTCTTGCAGTAAATGTATGAAACTCTGGATGAACACATTTCCACACAAAGTAAATTAAGTGATCTAGACGTGGATTTGTTTCAGAGGGACTTCAGTGGTTTAGAGTTACAGCGGGTTGTGTTTTTGTGGATGTAGTTTAATAGACCAGAAGCCTCCAGGGCCCTGTATTTATCCACCCACTCTTTCACTTGACAATTGGGAGCAGACAGGGGCCCTACCCCAGGTGTCTGGCCTCTCTGGCACATCACTGTCTCAATCCTCAACTGGGAGACATCTCGCTCTGTCTCTCTGACTATGCATCTCTCTAAATCTGTCTTTCTCAGTTTATCTCTCACTCTTGCTATCTTTATTTCCCTGCCTCTCTCTCTCTCTATACAGCATTGACTCCCACTGGCAGAGAGAGTGCACAGACACAGTCTGGGATTAGATCTCAGATCAACATCATGGTTACTGCACTGACACAAGTGAAGAAAGAATAACAGTTAAATATTTTTTTTAACTAGGCAAGTCAGTTATGAACAAATTCTTATTTTCAATGACAGGAGCAGAACGATAGATTTTTACCATGTCAGCTCTGGGATCCGATCTTGCAACCTTTCGGTTACTAGTCCAAAGCTCTAACCACTAGGCTACCTGCCGCCACTAGTGCTAAACAAAACAAATGCCTGCTAAGCAACCAACTAGTGAAACCTTTGATGACTATGGTTATGGTGCATCACGTAGAAAATGACACGAAGATGGTCATCTGTGTGGTCATCTGGACATGTTAGCACAAGCCAGTGACTTCCATTTCCGCTTTACTTTCTGCTAGTATCTGTGGGCATTTTATTTATTTTGTGCAGAGAAGACCTGCCAATAAATCTGCAGTTAAAATAATCTCATCTGTGACTGAGTTGTTGTGCTGATCATGTTCATTCTCTCCAGGCTTATCCTGGCTGTTCTATATTGCAAATGCCAGAGGGTTGAGAGGGTGATACAGTCAGAGAATACTGATCTGGCATGCATTATTATGTCTGGCACACGGATATTACTGTGGAGCAGCTTATGGAGGGGTAGGGTGACTGGATGTCACCTAGGCACACTCCTCTTACATGGCTGAGAACATGTCTTCTCCCTACTCCACAATGACTCTGTGGTATGCTGTAGTGATGTGCTTCATGAACTACCTACACTCTGTAATCCTTTGTTTTGAAAAGCATGTATGCCTTGAGCAGTCTGATTGTACTCCTAAATGCTTCGGGAAGCCCAATGAATTACAGTCTGTCCCATTCTCCAGTCTGTAATCAGTTGGAGAATATAGGTAATGAATGTAAGGTTCATTGTCACATTCTCCAATAATTTAATTGCCATCCAGTCACGTCTAGTTACAAAACCCACAGACAACTGCTCATCAGAGGCACTCAGGCTCATGGCTGGACTCCAGTGATGAGGTTTATTGGAAGTAAAAATAGCTACAATAACAGAGCTCCCCATAGTCAAAGCAGCCAGAGACCGATTTATATGTAGAATCTGGTCAGATAGCTTTCATTTGGACAGTTCCTAAAGTAATTTAATCTTCTTAAAAATGGTACACCATTTAAATATATATATATTGATTCTCAAAGAAAACGTGTAAATCCTTCTTGAGCTTAGTTCAACTGTGGTACACCATCAGGACCCAAAGTATAAGGTTGTTTTTCTCCATTGTTTATAAGCAATGTTGTTGTTTTGTTGCTTTGTTGTTTTTAGAATCCCAGATTTCCTGTTAAAACAGCAGCCAACCCATCAGTCTACAGCTCTTCACTGAAATGAAGAGCACATGTTGCTGTACTTCTAAGAAATATCTTGGGGTGGATTGAGTGATGTATTGAACTGCCACTCCTAAACCTGCACCACTTTCTAGATGTCACACACCAGGGACCTCTCATCTCTCTCCAGGTGTGGGATTCATGAGCTAGCTGGAGGGAAGATGGTTTCATCTTTGATACTGCTCTCTCAGCACAATTTTTGCTTTTTCTCTCTCTCGTTCTCTCATTCTCTTGTCCTCTCATTCTCTTTCCTTCTTTCTCTTGTCCTCTCTCTTTCTTTCTCTTTCTCTCTCTCTCTCTCAATTCTTTCTCTACCTATTGTATTTTCTTGCTGTAGGGATCATGCAAATTTAGTCATCTGTCAAAACAGCCACAACAGCCACAGTGGGGGCACATTTATTTAGCTTTAAAAAAGACAATTCCATCAAAGTGTATTAGCCATAATGACAGTGGGCTCCACAGCACAGCTGCACATTAGAATTGCATAAGAGGGGGTAGCATTAGTTCTTAATAAGCTTACCCTCCGGAATTTTATCAAAAGAGAGAAATAGAGGGCCTTTTCCTGAGTTCACCCGCCCCTCTGTCTCCCTGCTTGTTTGTTTACCAAAGCCTCTTCTCCTCTCAACACTGACAAGCTGGATCACTGTGGCTCCGTTGGCACGGTGTCTGGCTCCCATTTTGTGTTTCTCCAGTCTGTCTGTCTCTGTAGTGCTGATCAGCAGACTGTCCCAAACTATACTAGACAGCCCTTTGATGTACCCAGACACCCAGACCAGACCCTGCTCTGAAAGGCTCAGAACCCCCAGCCCCCCAGCCCTGGCAGATATTGGAGAACAAACAGTGAGGTAGATGACTGGCAGGTAGGCAAGGTGAATCTCAAAGGCTTCTGAGTGAAATGCCAAATCAGGTTAGATTACAAAGGAGTTTGATAATCCATTACCTGTCCCTATGCATCTACAACTTCATTATACATAATTTTTCATTGAAGTGCCATAGCAACCCAGGTTTAAATAATTTTCCATAGAGGATCTTGTTATGGGAATACAGAGGTAGCCTACATTCAGATGCATTACAAACAATCTGCCTGAGAGGGTTGAAAGAAAGGTGTTTCATCTCTGTGTTTGTTGAATGAGGCAACCGAACCATGTCTAAGAGAAACTTCTCTTAGGTTGGTCTCTCAGCTTCCCAGGGCCAGAGAAGACAGATACAGTAAGAGCTGACATAGCAACCACTCATTACCTTCTGATTGGCAGCCCAAGGACAAGGTAAATACTCATCACTACCCACTAACACACACACACACAGACACGACATGACCACCAAGCGTTGCATTTGTACCCACTATCCAAGTAACATATCTAACATTAGCAACACATTCATATACACTGAGTGCACAAAACATTAGGAACATCTTCCTAATATTGAGTTGCACCCTCTTTACCTTCAGAATAGCCTCAATTTGTTGGCGCATGGACTCTACAAGGTGTCAAAAGTGTTCCCTAGGGATGCTGGCCCATGTTGACTCCAATGCTGTCCATAGTTGTGTCAAATTGGCTGGATGTCCTTTGTGTGGTGGACCATTCTTTTTACCCACAGGAAACTATTGAGTGTGAAAAATCCAGCAGTGTTGCAGTTCTTGACACACTCAAGAGACATTTATATATTTTGTCTTGCCCATTCACCCTCTGAATGGCACACACACACAATCCATGTCTCAGTTGTCTCAAAGCTTAAAATTCCCACTTTAACCTGTCTCCTCCCATTCACCTACACTGATTGAAGTGGATTTAACAAATGACATCAATAAGAGATCATAGCTTTCATCTGGATTCACCTGGTCATATCACCTACAGTGCATTCGGAAAGTATTCAGCCCCATTGACTTTTTACAGCCTTATTCTAAAATGAATTTAACAAACTGTTTGAAAACTCAAATATCACATTTACATAAGTATTCAGACCTTTTACTCAGTATTCTGTTGAAGCACCTTTGGCAGCAATAACAGCCTCGAGTCTTCTTGGGTATGACGCTACAAGCTTGGCACAGCTGTATTTGGGGACTTTCTTCCATTCTTCTCTACAGATCCTTGCAAGCTCTGTCAGGTTGGATGGGGAGCGTCACTGCACAGCTATTTTCAGGTCTCTCCACAAATGTTCAATCGGGTTAAAGTCCGGGCTCTGGCTGGGCCACTCAAGGACATTCAGAGACTTGTTCCGAAGCCACTCCTGCCTTGTCTTGGCTGTGTACTTAGGGTTGTTGCCCTGTTGGAAGGTGAACCTTCGCTCCAGTCTGAGGTCCTGAGCGCTCTGGAGCAGGTTTCATCAAGGATCTTTCTCTGTACTTTGCTCCTTTGATCTTTCCCTCGATTCTGACCAGTCTCCCAGTCTCTGCCGCTGAAAAACATTTCCACAGCATGATGCTACCACCACCATGCTTCACCGTAGAGATGGTGCCAGGTTAACTCCAGATGTGATGCTTGGCATTCAGGCCAGAGAATCTTGTTTTTCATGGTCTTAGAGTCTTTAGGTGGCTTTTGGCAAACTCCAAGCAGGCGGTCATACGCCTTTTACTGAGGAGTGGCATCCGTCTGGCCACTCTACCATAGCGGCCTGATTGATGGAGTGCTGCAGAGATGGTTGTCCTTCTGGAAGGTTCTCCCGTCTCCACAGAGGAACCATTGGGTTCTTGGTCACCTCCCTGACTACCCTGATTGCCAAGTTTGGCCAGCTCTAGAAAGAGTATTGATGGTTCCAAACTTCTTCCATTTAAAAATGATGGAGGCCACTGTGTTCTTGGGGACCTTCAATGCTGCAGACATTTTTTGCTACACTTCCCCAGATCTGTGCTTCGACACAATCCTGTCTCGGAGCTCGACGGACAATTCCTTCGACCTCATGGCTTTATTTTCTCTCTGGCATGCACTGTCAACTGTGGAACCTTATATAGACAGGTGTGTGCCTTTCTAAATTGTGTCCAATCAATTTAATTTACCACAGGTGGACTCCAATCAAGTTGTAGAAACATTTCAATGGATGATCAATGGAAAGAGGATGCACCTGAGCTAATTTTTGAGTCTCATAGCAAAGGATCTGAATATTTATATAAATAAGGTATTTCTGTTTTTAAATGTTAATAAATATGCAAACATTTCTAAAAACCTGTTTTCCATTTGTCATTATGGGGTATTGTGTGTAGTTTGATGAGATTTTAATTTATGTCATTTTAGAATAAGGCTGTAATGTAACAAAATGTTGAAAAAGTCAAGGGGTCTGAATACCTTCCGAATGCACTGTATGTCATGGAAAGAGCAGGTGTTCCTAATGTTTTGTTGACTGAGGGAAATACAAGGGATTTTCAGTCTACTAATACAATAATAGTGCCACGGAACTTGCCACTAGCAAATGCTTGTATCCAGAGTGACTTACAGTACGGTGAGCGCATATGCATACATGTTTAGTATGTGTATGTGATCCACATGGGTACGTGTGAAATGTACTCCTTAGCCTGAAGTGTCCCCGCTTGCGCAACAGAATAGCTAGATTTCCACGTGGCGCGGCTGGTAAGATGCTTCGGGAGGGCGGTCACGTGTGCTAGCAAGGAAGAGGTCCTGGGTTTGAGCCTTGGTGTGAGCTACGCAACACACACACAACACACACACACACAGGGATGTGAGAGGCTTTTGTCGGGTGTGTAGAAGTTGATGGTCTGAGACTGTGGTACCTTGTTAGAAAAGCAGATGTCTGAGATTTTAGGGGGTAACAGAGGGTTACTGGACAGAACACCAGAACATGACCTACACAGGAAAGACCAGGAGTCAGTGGAAGACAGAGATATCAAGCTAGACATTGTTTTGTGCAGAGCTTTACATTGTTTCAAGGCAGTAGAGTGAAGTGAAATGGCATGACGGTAGTCAATACAGGTGTTATTGAAATTCCGTTTCAGTTTCAATAACTGACAAATGGGGCCCTGATTCAGAGTTGGAGCATTTAGATGTGTTTCTTGATAACCCAGAGATTGTGTGTATGTGTATTCAGACTTCAGTCAGTCAGACATGCTAGTGTCCTGTTATAGGCCCTGTACCAAATGTTATAGGCCCTGTCCCATAGGATTCTGGTCAAGAGTACTACACTACAAATGGAATAGGGTGCCATATGGGACACAGCCTTTAGCCGCAGGCTTACACCTAGCTCCTATATAAGACCAAGCTGAACTCGTTAATCATTTAGGGGAAGCAATTTGTGGAGCACCTATCCCAAGCAGGAGGCTATTAGGGCCTTCAATGAGAGGAGCAAGCAGCTCTAATGGTTGAGAGCAGAGCTAGTTTAGAGAAATATTGCTTTCTTTGGATTGTGTGATGAGCTAGCTGCATCGGCTAGCCAGCCAATTTTCTCTCCAGAAGTGGATCTGTGTTCAGCCCATTTAGGCCTGGTGTCAAAAGCTTGTGATTTCCAGGTGAAGTGTGTGCTTAGTGTTTAGTATAGGGAGAGGAGAGCTGCTGATTGTGATTAATGGTGCTGTTGCCTCACTGAGCCAAGGTCTCTGGAGTCTTTACTTTCAGGTATCGACTAAACATGGACACGGTCAGTCGGTGTTCTGCACAACAAAGATACTAGATCAAATATCAAGCAACAAGATAGCAGACCTGACCTCATTAATATTTACAGTTACAGTAAATAACAACTTACATACATAAATAGATTGGTTTTATTTACACATACAAATACACAGTGGTAGGAAAGGTACCCAATTGTCATACTTGAGAAAAAGTAAAGATACCTTAATAGAAAATGACTCAAGTAAAAGTAAAAGTCACCCAGTAAAAAACTATTTGAGTGAAAGTCTAAAGGTATTTGATTTTAAATGTACTTAAGAATCAAATGTAAAAGTAAATGTATAAATAATTTTAAATTCCTTATATTAAACCAACTATATGGCACCATTTTCTTTGTGGATAGCCAGGGGCACACTCCAACACTCAGACATCCTTTACAAATGAAGCATTTGTGTTTAGTGAGTCCGCCAGATCAGAGGCATTAGGGTTGACCAGGGATGTTCTCTTGATAAGTGTGTGAATTGGACCATTTTCCTGTCCTGCTAAGCATTGAAAGTGTAACGAGTATGTTTGGGTGTCAGGGAAAATGTATGGATTATTTGATTTTGGAATGTAGTGAAGTCAAAGTAAAAGTAAAGTCAAATAAAGTACAGATACACCCAAAAACGAATTAAGTAGTACTTTAAAGTGTTTTTACTTAATTCAGTACTTTACACCACTGCTTTACACCATGTGCCACACAGGTGCTCTTTAGCAGTTTACAATACAGAAAACATAATTGCCTCACCGTTAGTTTTCCTCTTTCAAAGGTGTCAGTTTAGTAGAGCAGGGGTAATGCATAAAGGATTACAGCTGTTTGGATGCCAACTCTCCTCTCAGAGGAGTGTCCTGAGTGCCAGTCAGCACTGAACACAAGATGGCTGGCCTATTCACTATGCAGAGAGAGTATACAGGATGATGTTCTCTGCCAGCCAGGGATGGACTGGGACTAGAAATCAGCCATTGCATTTCAAACACACTGGACATTTCTTTCCCTAGTGACCCCCACACTGGCCCATTTCATTACTTGAGAGGCCCCCATTATTAGCCAAAGAATGATAATTCTGTTCAAAAACCCGAACTTAGACCGTCCCACTGAACTGAAAATGGACCAGCCCATCTAGCATTTGCACGAATGGCCATTCTGCTTTCTGCTGCCAGCCTGGGAGAAAACCATTCCCTCCTGTTTTCTGAGCTGAGCTCAGGAGAACCTGTTATCATAATAACAGGAATCATAGCAGACATCTTCTAGTCCCAACAGACGTTCTAGAATGCTTCCTCTGAGAAACCAGTTGACTTTTTCATATTACTACTCTCTTCTCTCATGAGAGATACACTGGAGCTTTTGTTCTCAGAGGGGTCTGTGTGCGGAATAGCAATGGTGTGTGAATGCATGTTGAGGATAGATATGTTTTGTGTTTGTTTCTAGGGGATTGATAGGCTGAGCATGATGTGTTCCTGTGAAAAACAGCTGTACTACAATACCAGACAGACAGACATTGTTTCAAACGTGGAGTAAAACACCGAGGATGAGTCCCAAATGGCACCCTATCCCCTACATAGTGCACTACTTTTGACCAGAGCCCATATGGGCCCTTGACCTTGCAAAGTCGAGTGAGTAAGATTTCCAATGCATCCATTAAACATACACTACTGTATACAATACACTATTTAAAATACACTTGAAATTAAGCTTAACTAACGGAATGTCTCCCCTACTGAGAAGTTTAGTAGCCCTGAACAGAGATCACATCATAGGTTAGATTAATGACACTTGTAGACAGGCCTGTGTGTGTGTGTGTGTGTGTGTGTGTGTGTGTGTGTGTGTGTGTGTGTGTGTGTGTGTGTGTGTGTGTGTGTGTGTGTGTGTGTGTGTGTGTGTGTGTGTGTGTGTGTGTGTGTGTGTGTGTGTGTGTGTGTGTCTGAGTTTGAGGTGAATGACTGAATATTTCCTTCGGGTGGGACTCAAGGACTCTAAATCAAATTGTTTTTAATTCGGCAGCTTCTGGAGATTCTCCTGAGATATTTCAAGTACATGCTGGGAGTTAGGAAAAACTGTAGCTTTAGTATTTGAAACACACAGCACATAATTTGGGTGAGGCGCACAGGATATCTTTTGAGTTTGGGGTGTAAGAGCCAAGTTATTCAAGCAAAGGCAGTGTAAAATTGATTTAGGAGGAACTAATTCATCCTGTGAAACTTCCATGGCAGTGATTGATCTACACTCCTGTCATTGTATTGGAGGATATGAAATTACACATTTGTTGCATTAACTAGGCTACATTGGTCACATGATGAACCTAGTTCAAAATGGTTCCTGGCTTAATACATGCCTGAAATATCCATCATGTTATTTGAAAAATAAAGCGAATGTGTCATCCCAATTAAATTGGTTCATTATTCATTATTAGCTAATCTCAATTTATAAAGGGTTGAGGAAGGAGTTAGATGGCAAAGTAATGTAAAAAGGGACAGAGAGCTTAAGAGACAAGGCTAATGTAAGGGGAGACAAAGCCAGAGGAAATGAGCTCACATTGGATAGTCATGCCTATTGTTCCACTCTTGAAGGTTTGACTGAGGTGCATTATACTGTATCAAAATACCCATTTCATTTCCTACTATAGATGGATGGTAACACAAAGAAAGGCTTTGGGTAAGGACCTTTAATGAACGTCTTCCTCATCCATTTTATTGGTGGGAAAAACTAGTCCATATGGCAATGGACTGACTGACTGGTGCTGTCTGTGTGATGGCTTGGTGTTAGGCAAGTGTTCTTGTACATACATACTTTTAGGGTGTTGTTCAGGTTGCCACTAGCCCTATAAAGACAGGTGTTTATAAAAAGGATTGACATAATTTAATGAGTTGAGTTAATGGCCAGCTTGGAGATGTTATTGTCCCATCGTCATCAGAGACAGTTCTGCCCATAGAGTAGGGTTTGGCAGTTTGGCCTGTCTTCTTTCAGGCAGACAGGAGAAGGACAGAGCCTAGACTAGAGGAACAGAATACTAATTCATGAGGCAATGCACTGCCATCCACCATTAATATCATGCAACCCCAATGCCTTGCTATTAAACATTTATGCCATTTGCATACAAATCGGAATTAAAAAGTAATCTAATGTCAAAGTGAAGGCAAGGGTTTGAAAAGTTTATCTGTATGAGTATCCCTGGCTGGGTGCTGCGACCCTGTGACTGCTGGCTGTTCAGTGGATGAGCAGCAAGGTCAATTTCATTGCAAGTGTTTGGAAGATGAGGTGAAATAATGTGTCGATCCTCTCTCTCACCACCCCCCCACACCGAGTTCTGAAAAGAACAAATCATTGCATATTCAATTGTAATTCTGATTCAGTGCAAAAATGATTTTTCTGAAACTGGATCTTGATAACGTTTGGCCCAATAATTCGCATGTGACTGTGAATTAACATTATGTTAACATTCATAGCCTACGGTCCTCATGATGTGTCCAGCTAAAGCTTAGCCAATTATGTGATACTTTGTTGACTGTATATTTATTTATTTATTTCACCTTTATATAACCAGGTAGGCAAGTTGAGAACAAGTTCTCATTTACAATTGTGACCTGGCCAAGATAAAGCAAAGCAGTTCGACACATACAACAACACAGAGTTACACATGGAGTAAAACAAACTTACAGTCAATAATACAGTAGAAAAATAAGTCTATATTCAATGTGAGCAAATGAGGTGAGATAAGGGAGGTAAAGGCAAAAAAGGCCATGGTGGCAAAGTAAATACAATATAGCAAGTAAAACACTGGAATGGTAGATTTGTAGTGGAAGAAAGTGCAAAGTAGAAATAGAAATAATGGGGTGCAAAGGAGCAAAAATAAATAAATAAATAAATACAGTAGGGGAAGAGGTAGTTGTTTGGGCTAAATTATAGATGGGCTATGTACAGGTGCAGTGATCTGTGAGCTGCTCTGACAGCTAGTGCTTAAAGCTAGTGAGGGAGATAAGTGTTTCGAGTTTCAGAGATTTTTGGAGTTCGTTCCAGTCATTGGCAGCAGAGAACTGGAAGGAGAGACGGCCAAAGGAGGAATTGGCTTTGGGGGTGACCAGAGAGATATACCTGCTGGAGCGCGTGCTACAGGTGGGTGCTGCTATGGTGACCAGTGAGTTGAGATAAGGGGGGACTTTACCTAGCAGGGTCTTGTAGACGACCTGGAACCAGTGGGTTTGGCGACGAGTATGAAGCGAGGGTCAGCCAACGAGAGCGTACAGATATCTAAAGAAGCTTAGCTCAGCAGCATGTCAACTCCACTTTTACTGGAGTATTCAGGAAGGTCTACAGTACATCTGAGAAGTGTTAATGAAGCAACAGAGAGGGCAGAAAGGGATAGAGAGAGAGAGCAGGAGAGAGAGTAGAGACCATTACTGCCAACAGACTTGCCTCAGACAGCTAAAGGGAGAAAAGCAATCAAAATTTCCCCAGATGACTTTGTGAATGAGTGCCCTCTTATTGGAACTATACTCCAAAGAGTACTAAATGATCATGTAAAATGAATACAGTATACACAGTTGTCATCATAATGTTCACCTACTTCTAAAAGTTGACAACGCAAAAACAATTCTGTTTAGAGAAAGGAAAAACTCAAGACCAGAATAATGCAAATTGTTTTTCTCGTAAGCAGTTTCCACTCCTCTCTTATACCTGAGCTAAGACTAAATGAATCAGCTGAGGAGCTACTAGTAATATCATCACCACAGGACACACTAGAGACAGCCCCTCTAGTAATATCATCACCACAGGACCCACTAGAGACAGCCCCTCTAGTAATATCATCACCACAGGACCCACTAGAGACAGCCCCTCTAGTAATATCATCACCACAGGAGCCACTAGAGACAGCCCCTCTAGTAATATCATCACCACAGGACCCACTAGAGACAGCCCCTTTAGTAATATCATCACCACAGGACCCACTAGAGACAGCCCCTCTAGTAATATCATCACCACAGGACCCACTAGAGACAGCCCCTCTAGTAATATCATCACCCACAGGACCCACTAGAGACAGCCCCTCTAGTAATATCATCACCCACAGGACACACTAGAGACTGACCCTCTAGTAATATCATCACCACAGGACCCACTAGAGACAGCCCCTCTAGTAATATCATCACCACAGGACCCACTAGAGACAGCCCCTCTAGTAATATCATCACCCACAGGACCCACTAGAGACAGCCCCTCTAGTAATATCATCACCCACAGGACACACTAGAGACTGACCCTCTAGTAATATCATCACCACAGGACCCACTAGAGACAGCCCCTCTAGTAATATCATCACCACAGGACACACTAGAGACAGCCCCTCTAGTAATATCATCACCCACAGGACCCACTAGAGACAGCCCCTCTAGTAATATCATCACCCACAGGACCCACTAGAGACAGCCCCTCTAGTAATATCATCACCCACAGGACCCACTAGAGACAGCCCCTCTAGTAATATCATCACCACAGGACCCACTAGAGACAGCCCCTCTAGTAATATCATCACCCACAGGACCCACTAGAGACAGCCCCTCTAGTAATATCATCACCCACAGGACCCACTAGAGACAGCCCCTCTAGTAATATCATCACCACAGGACCCACTAGAGACAGCCCCTCTAGTAATATCATCACCACAGGACCCACTAGAGACAGCCCCTCTAGTAATATCATCACCACAGGACACACTAGAGACAGCCCCTCTAGTAATATCATCACCCACAGGACCCACTAGAGACAGCCCCTCTAGTAATATCATCACCCACAGGACACACTAGAGACAGCCCCTCTAGTAATATCATCACCACAGGACACACTAGAGACAGCCCCTCTAATAATATCATCACCACAGGACCCACTAGAGACAGCCCCTCTAGTAATATCATCACCACAGGACCCACTACAGACAGCCCCTCTAGTAATATCATCACCACAGGACACACTAGAGACAGCCCCTCTAGTAATATCATCACCACAGGACCCACTAGAGACAGCCCCTCTAGTAATATCATCACCCATAGGACACGCTAGAGACAGACCCTCTAGTACCCATCATCACCCACAGGACCCACTAGAGACAGCCCCTCTAGTACCCATCATCACCCACAGGACACACTAGAGACAGCCCCTCTAGTAATATCATCACCCACAGGACCCACTAGAGACAGCCCCTCTAGTAATATCATCACCACAGGACACACTAGACACAGCCCCTCTAGTAATATCATCACCACAGGACCCACTAGAGACAGCCCATCTAGTAATATCATCACCCACAGGACACACTAGACACAGCCCCTCTAGTAATATCATCACCCACAGGACACACTAGAGACAGCCCCTCTAGTAATATCATCACCCACAGGACCCACTAGAGACAGCCCCTCTAGTAATATCATCACCCACAGGACACACTAGAGACAGACCCTCTAGTAATATCATCACCACAGGACCCACTAGAGACTGACCCTCTAGTACCTATCATCACCAACAGAATCCACTAGAGACTGACCCTCTAGTACCTATCATCACCAACAGAATCCACTAGAGAGCCTCATGAAGTGCTTTGAGAAGCTGGGTATGGCACGCATAAACTCCATCATCCCAGACACCCTAGGTCCACTACAATTTACATACCGCCCCAACCAATCCATAGACGACATAATCTCAATTGCACTCTACCCTGCCCTCACCCACCTTGATAAGAGGAATACCAATGCGAGAATGCTGTTCATTGACTACAGCTCAGCGTTCATCACTGTTGTCCCCTCCAAGCTTAGGACCCTGGGACTGAACACCTCCCTCTGCAACTGGATCCTGGACTTCCTCTGCCATGCTGACCCTCAACACGGGTCCCCACAGGGGTATGTGCTTTGTCCCCGTCTGTACTCCTTGTTCACCCACGACTGCATGGCCAGCACGACTCCAACACCATAATCAAGTTTACGACACAACGGAGGTAGGCCTGTTCCCCCGGCAACAACGAGACAGCCTACAGGGAGGAAGTAAGTGACCTGGCAGTGTGGGGCCAGTACAACACCCTCCTTCAACATCAGTAAGACCAAGGAGCTGATCGTAGACTAAAGGAAACGGGGGGGAGCACGCCCCCATCCACGTCGATGGGGCTGCAGTGGAGCAGGTCGAGAGTCAAGTTCCTCGGTGTCCAAATCACTAAGAACTTAAAATGGTTCACACACGCGCACAGTCGCGAAGAAGACGCGACAGCACCTCTTCACCCTCAGGAGATTGAAAAGGTTTGGCAGGGCCCCTCAAATCCTAAAAATGTTATACAGCTGTACCATTAAGAGTGTATTGACTGGCTGCATCACTTCTTGTTATGGCAATAGCACGGCCCTCGATCGCATGGTGCTACAGAAGATGGTGCGGACAGCCCAGTACATCACTGGGGCGAGCTCCCTGCCATTCAGGACCTCTATATCAGGCGGTGTGAAAGGAAGACCCGGAAAATCGTTAGAGACTCCAACCACCCAAGCCATAGACTGTTCTCTCTGCTTCTGCACTGCAAGCAGTACAGGTGCATCAAGTCTGACACCAACAGGGTCCTGAACAGCTTCTATCCCCAAGCCATTAGACCGTTAAATAGCTAAGTAAATAGCTAACTCAATGACTACACGGAATATCTTTGTATTTTATTCTTTGTTTTGCACTGTCAGGGCCTTACACACTATTCACACTGATACTCCAGCACACATACAAACACTCACTCCATAATTTGCTAATACATAATATGCACATACATTTATACTGACTCTACACACAAACACTCACATTCAATCGTCATATACACTGCTGCTACTCTGTTTATCATATATCCTAATGGCTAGTCACCTTACCCCTATACATATCTACTTCTATCAATCCAGCATGCCTGCACATTGTAAATATGCTACTGGAACTTTGTGTTCTTCTTATATTTATATCGTGTGTGTTTTTGTTTTATCTTGTTACTTTTAGAATTGCATTGTTATTGATTACTGCATTGTTGGGGTTAGAGCTTGCAAGAAAGGTATTTCACTGCACTTGTGCATATGACATTAAAACTTGAAACTTGAAGCTAGTACTGTACCAACTACTGTACCAACTACTGTACCAACCCACTGCACCAACTACTGTACCAACCCACTGTACCAACTACTGTACCAACCCACTGTACCAACTACTGTACCAACTACTGTACCAACCCACTGTACCAACTACTGTACCAACCCACTGTACCCACTAGAGACAAATCCTTTCAGTACTGTTATCACCCACTGTACCCACTAGAGACAAATCCTTTCAGTACTGTTATCACCCACTGTACCCACTAGAGACAAATCCTTTCAGTACTGTTATCACCCACTGTACCCACTAGAGACAAATCCTTTCAGTACTGTACCAACCCACTGTACCCACTAGAGACAAATCCTTTCAGTACTGTTATCACCCACTGTACCCACTAGAGACAAATCCTTTCAGTACTGTACCAACCCACTGTACCCACTAGAGACAAATCCTTTCAGTACTGTACCAACCCACTGTACCCACTAGAGACAAATCCTTTCAGTACTGTTATCACCCACTGTACCCACTAGAGACAAATCCTTTCAGTACTGTACCAACCCACTGTACCCACTAGAGACAAATCCTTTCAGTACTGTTATCACCCACTGTACCCACTAGAGACAAATCCTTTCAGTACTGTACCAACCCACTGTACCCACTAGAGACAAATCCTTTCAGTACTGTACCAACCCACTGTACCCACTAGAGACAAATCCTTTCAGTACTGTTATCACCCACTGTACCCACTAGAGACAAATCCTTTCAGTACTGTACCAACCCACTGTACCCACTAGAGACAAATCCTTTCAGTACTGTTACCACCCACTGTACCCACTAGAGACAAATCCTTTCAGTACTGTCATCACCCACTGTACCCACTAGAGACAAATCCTTTCAGTACTGTTATCACCCACTGTACCCACTAGAGACAAATCCTTTCAGTACTGTTATCACCCACTGTACCCACTAGAGACAAATCCTTTCAGTACTGTACCAACCCACTGTACCCACTAGAGACAAATCCTTTCAGTACTGTTATCACCCACTGTACCCACTAGAGACAAATCCTTTCAGTACTGTACCAACCCACTGTACCCACTAGAGACAAATCCTTTCAGTACTGTACCAACCCACTGTACCCACTAGAGACAAATCCTTTCAGTACTGTCATCACCCACTGTACCCACTAGAGACAAATCCTTTCAGTACTGTTATCACCCACTGTACCCACTAGAGACAAATCCTTTCAGTACTGTTATCACCCACTGTACCCACTAGAGACAAATCCTTTCAGTACTGTTATCACCCACTGTACCCACTAGAGACAAATCCTTTCAGTACTGTACCAACCCACTGTACCCACTAGAGACAAATCCTTTCAGTACTGTTATCACCCACTGTACCCACTAGAGATAGATCCTTTCAGTACTGTACCAACCCACTGTACCAACTAGAGACAAATCCTTTCAGTACTGTTATCACCCACTGTACCCACTAGAGACAAATCCTTTCAGTACTGTTATCACCCACTGTACCCACTAGAGATAGATCCTCTCAGTACTGTCATCACCCACTGTACCCATTAGAGACATACCCTCTCAGTACTGTCATCACCCACACGACCGACTAGAGACAGACCCTCTCAATACTGTCATCACCCACTGTACCTACTAGAAACAGCCCCTCAGTCCGAGTCCCTCCTGTCTCCACAGGGCAGGTCACTGACAGACAGCTCTCGTCAGAGGATCAGACAGCAGCACCATGCTCTGACCACACCAGATAACAGGGATGGAAACAAACGCAGAGGAATGGATACAGAAAGAGCATAACATCCTCCATACATGGCAAACTGGGAAGAAATTAAATAAGTGATGTTGTGTTATGTTGCGTTGCGGTGTTAGTGACTCCTATGAATTTGTTTAGCTGTTCTCACCTAGCCTCTACTGTCCTTCAGTTGAACAACGTTTGCATTTGTTTGCATCATTACAGACACAGTGTCACGTCCTGACCAGTAAAAGGGGTTATTTGTTATTGTAGTTTGGTCAGGGCGTGGCAGGGGGTGTTTGTTTTGTGTGTTTCGGGGTTTTTGGTTTATGTTCTATGTTTTCTATTTCTATGTGGGTTTTCTAGTTTTTCTGTTTCTATGTTAGTTTTGGGAACGACCTCCAATTAGAAGCAGCTGGTTGTCGTTGCTTCTAATTGGAGGCCATATTTAAGTGGGTTTATTTTCTCTTGTGTTTGTGGGTGGTTGTTCCATGTATAGTCTTAGTACCTTAGAGGACTGTTTTTCGTCGTTCTTTTGTTCAGTGTTCATTTCTTTAACCTGTTATGGCTAGGGGGCAGGATTTTCACGGCTGGATAAAAAACGTACCTGATTTAATCTGGTTACTACTCCTGCCCAGTAACTAGAATATGCATATAATTATTGGCTTTGGATAGAAAACACTCCAAAGTTTCTAAAACTGTTTGAATGGTGTCTGTGAGTATAACAGAACTCAAATGGCAGGTCAAAACCTGAGAGATTCCTTTACACGAAGTGGCCTGTCTGACCATTTCTTGAACTTCTTTGCCATCTCTATCTTTTGAAAAGGATCTCTGCTCTAAAGTGACACTTCCTACGTCTTCCATGGGCGCTCAGAGCCCGGGAAAAACCTGAATGTCGTCATCCCAGCCCCAGGCTGAAACACATTATCACCTTTCTCAAGTGGCCGATCAAGGGACTGTGGGCTTAGGCGCGTGCCCTGGCCGCCCCCGTCTTTGTGATTTTTCCTCTGTTTGCCGAAAAGGAGATTCCCGGTCGGAATATTATCGCTTTTTTACGAGATATATTGCATAAAAATTGATTTTAAACAGCGGTTGACATGCTTCAAATTACGGTAATGGAATATTTAGAATTTTTTTGTCACGAATTGCGCCATGCGCACGACCCTGATTTACCATTTCGGATAGTGTCTGTGACGCACGAACAAAACGCCGCTATTCGGATATAACGATGGATTATTTTGGACCAAACCAACATTTGTTATTGAAGTAGCAGTCCTGGGAGTGCATTCTGATGAAGACAACAAAAGGTAATCAAACTTTTATAATAGTAAATCTGATTTTGGTGAAGGCTAAACTTGCCGGGTGTCTAAATAGCTAGCCCTTGATGGCTGGGCTATGTACTTAGAATATTGCAAAATGTGCTTTCACCAAAAAGCTATTTTAAAATCGGACATATCGAGTGCATAGAGGAGTTCTGTATCTATAATTCTTAAAATAATTGTTATGCTTTTTGTGAACGTTTATCGTGAGTAATTTAGTAAATTGTTAGCAAATTCCCCGGAAGTTTGCGGGGGGTATGCTAGTTCTGAACGTCACATGCTAATGTAAAAAGCTGTTTTTTGTTATGCGGGAACACGGCTGGCAAGGAAGCCTGAGAGGCAGCCCCCCCAAAAAATTTGGGGGGGCCACACGGGAAGATTGGCTAGGTCAGGCAATAGACCTGAGCCAACTCCCCGTGCTTATTATGGGGAGCGTTTGGCGGTGAGAGCACCGTTCTATGCGGAAGTGCGCAAGGTCTCGCCCATCCGCATGCACAGTCCGGTGCGAGCGATACCAGCCCCCCGCAGGTGCCGTGCTAGAGTGGGCATCCAGCCAGGGAGAAGTATGCCTGCGCAATACATCTGGCCACCAGTGCGTCTCCTGGGCCCAGGCTACCCTACGCCTGCTCTACGCACGGCAGCCATCTTGCCTCAGCACAGCCCAGTTCGCCCTGTGCCAGCACTCCGTCCGTGCCGGGCTACAGTAACAATCCAGCCAGGACGGGTTGTGCAGGCTGTGCGCTCCAGACCTCCAGTGCATAGTCAAGGCCCAGTGTATCCAGTTCCTGCTTCTCGCACTAGCCCTGTAGTGCGTGTCACTAGTCTGGCACCTCCAAAGCCAGCCCCACGCACCAGGCTTTTAGTGCGCCTGCCCAGTCCAGTACGTCCTGTTCCTGCTCCTCGCACTAGCCCTGTGGTGCGTGTCACTAGTCTGGCACCTCCAAAGCCAGTCCCATGCATCAGGCCTTCAGTGCGCAGTCCCCGTCTAGAGCTTCCGGCAACAGTGCCCCGTCTAGAGCTTCCGGCAACAGTGCCCCGTCTAGAGCTTCCGGCGACAGTGCCCCGTCTAGAGCTTCCGGCGACAGTGCCCCGTCTAGAGCTTCTGGCGACAGTGCCCCATCTAGAGCTTCCGGCGACAGTGCCCCGTCCAGTGCTTCCGGGCGACGTCCTACAGTCCGGAACCGACAGAGACGGCCCACAGTCCGGAACCGACAGAGACGGTCCGCCAGTCCGGCGCAGCCAGAGACGGCCCGCCAGTCCGGCGCAGCCAGAGACGGCCCGCCAGTCCGGCGCAGCCAGAGTCGGCAGCCAGTCCAACGCAGCCAGAGTCGCCCGCCAGTCCGGCGCAGCCAGAGTGGGGATTAAGCCCGGAGCCAGAGCCACCTCCGTGGGGGGAGGTTTGGGAAGGGGGGGTGTAGCACAGGAACTGTCGGTGACGGTGGCCACCCTCCCTTCCCTCCCTTTATTTTGGGGTTATTGTTTTGTTAGTTTTTGTTTCAGGTGCATCCGGGGTCTGCACCTTTGGGGGGGGGGGGGGGGGGGGGTTCTGTCACGTCCAGACCAGTAAAAGCGGTTATTTGTTATTGTAGTTTGGTCAGGGCATGGCAGGGGGTGTTTGTTTTTGTATGTTTCGGGGTTTTTGGTTTATGTTCTATGTTTTCTATTTCTATGTGAGTTTTCTAGTTTTTCTATTTCTATGTTAGTTTTGGGAACAACCTCCAATTAGAAGCAGCTGGTTGTTGTTGCTTCGAATTGGAGGCCATATTTAAGTGGGTTTATTTTCTCTTGTGCTTGTGGGTGGTTGTTCCATGTATACAGTGGGGGGGGAAAGTATTTGATCCCCTGCTGATTTTGTACGTTTGCCCACTGATAAAGAAAGGATCAGTCTATAATTTTAATGGTAGGTTTATTTGAACAGTGAGAGACAGAAAAACAACAAAAATATCCAGAAAAACGCATGTCAAAAATGTTATAAATTGATTTGCATTTTAATGAGGGAAATAAATATTTGACCCCCTCTCAATCAGAAAGATTTGTTTTTCGTCATTCTTTTGTTCAGTGTTCATTTCTTTAATAAATCAAGAAGATGATTCACATCCCTGCTGCCGTTTGGTCCGATCATTACGACGATTATGACACACAGTACTATATAGCAATTGACATGGAGGATATTCCATATTCCATGACTGTTTGTTCATTTTGTTGGAAAAGCTCTTCAATCACTGAACATCTACTCAACATTATTCTAAGGCAAGGTACCCAAAACTGAGAGCCAGACCACTAAGGTAATATCATCAAGGTCACAGAAATATGTTTCCCCTGCTAGCACCGTCTAACTTGACCTTAGGGTGGCCAATTCTCTAAATCCAAAACATAATGGCAAAGGTTCTAGTCTACAAGGACAAAGGTTAAAAAGCACAGAAGGAAAAGCACATTGTTTCTTTCTAGGAAATAGATTTCTTTATACTCAAGCAAAGTGTAACCTCAATGAATAAAAGGGTCAATTGAAATCCTGTGAGACAGAATGAGTGATGGACATCTAGGTTGAGAGTAGGTGTGGAGGTCTGCTTGGCATAAACACCTGCCTGGTAAAGAAGAGGAAAGACAGACTGAGAAGAGAGTGAAGAAAGAGAGCGGGACAGCAAGGAATCAGCAGAGGACAAGCAGGAACAAGAGCGGGGAGGGATTGCTAAACCAACATCGAGAAAGAGAGAACAGGACACTGATGTGAAAAATCGAAGGTTTAGACTCTCAAATAAATGAGAGAGAAAGAGAGAAATAATCAAAGAAACAAAGAAACAAAGAGAGAGAGACTGGTGCTTTCTGGAGACATTCAAATACAAGCACAGTATCATATCATTACAACCTTAAAACAAAACACACAGACAAAATGCTGCCTGCACAGTTGGTTCATGTGCAACTAGTTTTCCCCACCAGTTTTCTCTATCATAGTGTTGTAATAATGAACTGGTAACAGTGGAAAGGAAGCCTGGATGAGGATAAGAATACAGGAGGAACACAGCCAAACAGCATGGTGCTATAAGATCAGAATACAGGAGTAACACAGCAGGTAACAGAGCCAAACAACATGATGAGGATCAGACTATTAGAGTAAGCCAGTCAGACGATGGACATCATTATCTAGGTCATAGTGTGGCTGTTGGTAAAGTAATAGTTGATAATTAATTTTATAATTCAGATATGAAAAGGTATTTACTAAGAAATTACAAAGATAAATGGTTATTGCACAGTAAAACCCTGTTTCTCCCACCTGTATTCTCTTGAGTTTTTAACATAACTATTACCTCCATCATACAGGCTGGTTCTGGTTCTCCTTCATTCCCTCACAGCAGGGCAGCCTTGCTGTCAAAATGGCTGCCGTTGATTGGCGTCTTTTCATTCTGCAGAAGCCTAAATCTGAGTCAATCATTGACCTATTCAGAGAGATGGCACCATGATGTGAAGAAATTAGTAATCTCTTATATGCGCTTGTTTACATTCCAGATCCATATTCTCCACCAGCCAATCAAGGCTACTTAAATAGTGTAAGACCATCAATTATCATCAAATACCATTTTATGGTCCGTTTCCCCTTTCAAAGGTTTTTCATTTCTTTCATTCCTCAACCCTCAGAAACCAACAGGGCGATAAGACTGATCCCAATCCCCATAAACGTGTCATAGCTATTAGCACCACTCACATGAGCATATACTGTTATATATAATATATATATACATTACCAGTAAAAAGTTTGGACAAAGTTTTTCTTTATTTTTACTATTTTTTACATTGCAGAAGTAACCAAAAAAGTGTTAAACAAATCAAAATACATTTTATATTTAAGATTCTTAAAAGTAGCCACCCTTTGCTTTGATGACAGCTTTTCACACTCTTGGCATTCTCTCAACCAGCTTTACCTGGAATGCTATTCCAACAGTCTTGAAGGACTTCCCACATATGCTGAGCACTTGTTGGCTGCTTCTCCTTCATTCTGCGGTCCAACTCATGCTAAACCATCTCAATTGGATTGAGGTCGGGTGATTGTCATCCCATGGTGTTTATACTTGCGTACTATTGTTTGTACAAATGAACGTGGTACCTTAAGGCGTTTGGAAATTGCTCTCAAGTATGAACCAGACTTGTTGAGGTCTACAATTTTTTTCTGAGGTGTTGGCTGATTTATTTTTATTTTCCCATGATGTCAAGCAAAGAGGCACTGAGTTTGAAGGTAGGCCTTGAAATACATCCACAGGTACACCTCTAATTGACCTAAATGGTGTCAATTAGCCTACCAGAAGCTTCTAAAGCCATGACATAATTTTTGGGAATTTTCCAAGCTGTTTAAAGGCACAGTCAACTTAGTGTATGTAAACTTCTGACCCACTGGAATTGTGATACAGTGAATTATAAGTGAAATAATCTGTCTGTAAACAATTGTTGGAACAATTACATGTGTCAGGAAAAAAGTAGATGTCCTAACCGACTTGCCAAAACTATAGTTTGTTTACAAGAAATTTGTGGAGTTGTTGAGAAATACGTTTTAATGACTCCAACCTAAGTGTATGTAAACTTCCGACTTCAACTGTATATCCACAGTAAAACTAGTTCTATGTCAACATAACCTGAAATGCCGCTCAGCACGGAAGAAGCCACTGCTCCAGATTTGCCATAAAAATGCCAGACTACGGTTTGCAACTGCACATTGGATCAAAGATCGTACTTTTTGGAGAAATGTCCTCTGGTCTGATGAAACAAAAATAGAACTGTTTGGCCATAATGACCATCGTTATGTTTGGAGGAAAAAGGGGGAGGCTTGCAAGCCGAAGAACACCATCACAACCGTGAAGCACAGGGGTGGCAGCATCATGTTGGGGGGGAGCCTTGCTGCAGGAGGGACTGGTGCACTTCACAAAATCGATGACATCATGAGGGAGGAAAATTATGTGGATACATTGAAGCAACATCTCAAGACATCAGTCAGGAAGTTAAAGCTTGGTTGCAAATGGGTCTTCCAAATGGACAATGTGTCACGTCCTGACCAGCAGAGGGAGTAGTTGTTTAGTATTTTGGTCAGGACGTGGCAGAGGGATGTTTGTTTTGTATGGTGGGGGTTTTGTGTGTGTTAGAGAGGGGTGTTTGATTTATGTGTTCCTGGGTTTTGGGTGTATGTTCTAGGTTGTATTTCTGCATGTTGTCTAGTTTAGGTTTTCTATGTTTAGGTTTGGGTGCTGGACTCTCAATTGGAGGCAGGTGTTTCTCGTTGCCTCTGATTGAGAGTCCTATATATGGGTAATTGTTTGGTTTAGTGTTTGTGGGAGATTGTTTCTTGTTTTGCGTGTGTAAGCATGACAAGACTGTTGTGTTGATCGTTAGTTCTTCGTTGTTTGTTATTTTGGTGTTCACATTATTTAAAAAATAAATCAAGATGAGCATCCACATTCCTGCTGCGTTTTGGTCCTCCATTCCAGACGACAACCGTGACACAATGACCCCAAGCATACTTCTAAAGTTGTGGCAAAATGGCTTAAGGTCAACAAAGTAAAGGTATTGGAGAGGCCATCACAAAGCCCTGACCTCCATCCTATACAACATTTTTGGGAAGAACTGAAAAGTGTGTGTGAGCAAGGAGGCCTACAAACCTGACTCAGTTACACCAGCTCTGTCAGGAGGAATGGGCCAAAATTCACCCAACTTATTGTGGGAAGCTTGTGGAAGGCTACCCGAAATGTTTGACCCAAGTTAAACAATTTAAAGGCAATGCTACCAAATACTAATTGAGTGTATGTAAACTTCTGACTCACTGACATTTCACATTCTTAAAATAAAGTGGTGATCCTAACTGACCTAAGACAGGAAATTATTACTAGGATTAAATGTCAGGAATTGTGAAAAACTGAGTTTAAATGTATTTGGCAAAAATGTATGTAAACTTCCGACTTCAACTGTGTGTATATATATATATATATATATATATATATATATATATATATATATATATATATATATATATATATATATATATATATATATATAATAAAAAAATATAATAAATCCATTATCCAATATTATGATATTTTAGGACAAACTGAGCGTTATTTCTGTCTGGTGTAAAGGATATGGACGTAATCACTCCCTGTCTTGATTGACAGAGGAATCGGATAGAGATGTTAATCCCTTAGTAAATACTCATTTATAATCCTCCTTTTAAGTTTCAACTGGCTCTCTGTGCTGTTCAGTACAGTGCCCTCTGGTCTCCATGCTAATGTAAGATATTACTAGAGCCTGTCAAGCCCAGAGATGGTGGTCGAATCATGTGCTAACCTTGAGTAAGTAAACATCTCTGTAGACTTAGATAGAATAATATCTTTATCCGAGTTGACAACCAAATCTAATTCATATTTTCTCTAAAAAAAGCATGTACCTCTCCAATTACAGTGTAAAGACATCAGTTATTCACAAACCATCTACTCTACCTTACAGATGAAGCTATAGTCCGAAAGCTACTTTTATATTGAAGGATTAAAGTTAACTGAACCTTTCAAAGTCGTATTTTCAGTTGGTATGTTGTTTATTCAAACACAATTCACAGCTCTGTAGTTTTTCATAATAAAACAAGACAGAAAGGATGTATGATTTTATCCTACAATTAAATTGAACGACAAAGGAAAAATAGTCTGCATAATGTAATAAGTGACGATGATAGTTTTTTTTTAACGTTTTTTATTTTTAAAATATTTTCATTGTCTCTGGGCAATGTGGATTCTCATCAGCATGTGTAGCAATTGTCTGTTTGTTTGCACCTCTAGAATTATAAGCCAAGCATGAAATAAACAAAAGGTAGGTGCAAGAGTTTCTCTCCTCCAGTGATTACCAGCGAATGCAAGGTAGTGTAGCATTCATAATCACATAGTTGGTGCTAATATCATAAAACAAATGACTTACAAATCTCCTCCACAGACTAACTTCAAAACCAATCCAGTGTAGGCTACAGCCGTTCAGTCTAAACAGCAAATCCTCCTACCGTACATTAAAATAAAAACTAGTAACTATTGTATCTGAGTGGGGTATTTGTGTATAGCTATCATGAGAAAGTCACAGTCTTTTGTTTTTCAGTCATGACTCATGAGTTGTTTGTGGCTGGTGATAATAGTCTACATTGGCGTGTCAGTATTGGTGTGTGATAGGCAGGGGACAGACCATGAGGAAAGGGATCATGGCACCTGAGAGGGAGGGATTAGGAATGGTAATCTCCCTGTTTGGCATGCTCCCTGTTCTTGCCCCTCAGCTGCTTGGCAGATGACAACATGTTTATCAAGCACATTTTCTCTGCCTTTTCTCTCAAACACATTTCTCTTATTTAAATATTCTTTCTATGTCCATGGCTGTGATACATACCCATATGCTCGTAAAGGAATGGAAATTCCACAGATGAAAGGTTTATTGGGAATGTCGAAGTTAGAAAATGCTATTGACCTTAAAAAATGCTAACTATCCATGCTTTTGTCCCCCCATATCAGAAAGTATACGCCGAAGGATCACACTGAGCAGAGCTGCATGTGCCTGTATCAGAATCTTAATTACTATTTACTTTAAGAGAATAATTGAAATTACAGAAACTCTGCAGCGGCAGAGAAAATGGCTTCCGGATCTGTTCCGTCCATCCCCGGGTCCTTAGAGCATGTCATGATTCATCAGCGATCTTCAACTACATATCAAAACTAAGAGTCGGAGAGAACCTCCCCGATCATCATGGCTGCTGCCTCCCTAGTGTTCTCTGTCTGCAACATTCTCTGAAGTCATCTTGAGTGCTGAACTCTCAAATAAATGAGAGAGAGCGAGAGAGATAGAGAGAGGAAAATACATGAAAGGAGGAGGAATCTAAATTCTTCCCTGAACCCCCCCCCTCTCTCTCTCTCTCTCTCTCTCTCTCTCTCTCTCTCTCTCTCTCTCTCTCATATATATATATATATATATATATATATATATATATATATATCTATATATCTATATATCTATATATATATATATATATATATATGAGTGCACTAAGTTTAGCGGATGTAGAGGAAGGTTTGGGAACACTTTAATGCTCGTGAGAGCGTATATTGTTGAACTTGAAATGGTGCACACCAGCACTCAGTACAAAAAAAGCCTGAACATGAGGCTGTAACTCTGTAAGCATGATTATTTAATGATACCATTACCTTCTGCAGTGTTCACCCTGTATGCACCATGCATCAAGACAGAAACAACTACAGTACTCCAGTTCTGTTGTTATATACACCATGTTAGCAGCCTTTAAAACAGATCTAGCAAATTAATAACAGACCTATTCTATTGTCTTTGTGTGAGTGTGTGCCAATTTGGCTATCACATGTCAGTCTCAGGAGGAACAGAGAGGAGTGAATGTATGTGTAGCTGACTGTATATGAATGAACTACAGATAGGCAACCTTCATGACTTGTCTTCATTGAGCATTATTAAGATACAGTACGGCTTTGGTAGCTAATTTGCTATAGCCTCGTTTTCTATATATATATGTTCTGCAGGCTGACCCCAGTCGCCAAGATCAAAAATTGGGGAGATATATATATATATATATATATATATTTTATTTGCATATATATATATATATATACTGCTCAAAAAAATAAAGGGAACACTTAAACAACACATCCTATATCTGAATGAAAGAAATAATCTTATTAAATACTTTTTTCTTTACATAGTTGAATGTGCTGACAACAAAATCACACAAAAATAATCAATGGAAATCCAATTTATCAACCCATGGAGGTCTGGATTTGGAGTCACACTCAAAATTAAAGTGGAAAACCACACTACAGGCTGATCCAACTTTGATGTAATGTCCTTAAAACAAGTCAAAATGAGGCTCAGTAGTGTGTGTGGCCTCCACGTGCCTGTATGACCTCCCTACAACACCTGGGCATGCTCCTGATGAGGTGGCGGATGGTCTCCTGAGGGATCTCCTCCCAGACCTGGACTAAAGCATCCGCCAACTCCTGGACAGTCTGTGGTGCAACGTGGCGTTGGTGGATGGAGCGAGACATGATGTCCCAGATGTGCTCAATTGGATTCAGGTCTGGGGAACGGGCGGGCCAGTCCATAGCATCAATGCCTTCCTCTTGCAGGAACTGCTGACACACTCCAGCCACATGAGGTCTAGCATTGTCTTGCATTAGGAGGAACCCAGGGCCAACCGCACCAGCATATGGTCTCACAAGGGGTCTGAGGATCTCATCTCGGTACCTAATGGCAGTCAGGTTACCTCTGGCGAGCACATGGAGGGCTGTGCGGCCCCCCAAAGAAATGCCACCCCACACCATGACTGACCCACCGCCAAACCGGTCATGCTGGAGGATGTTGCAGGCAGCAGAACGTTCTCCACGGCGTCTCCAGACTCTGTCACGTCTGTCACATGTGCTCAGTGTGAACCTGCTTTCATCTGTGAAGAGCACAGGGCGCCAGTGGCGAATTTGCCAATCTTGGTGTTCTCTGGCAAATGCCAAACGTCCTGCACGGTGTTGGGCTGTAAGCACAACCCCCACCTGTGGACGTCGGGCCCTCATACCACCCTCATGGAGTCTGTTTCTGACCGTTTGAGCAGACACATGCACATTTGTGGCCTGCTGGAGGTCATTTTGCAGGGCTCTGGCAGTGCTCCTCCTGCTCCTCCTTGCACAAAGGCGGAGGTAGCGGTCCTGCTGCTGGGTTGTTGCCCTCCTACGGCCTCCTCCACGTCTCCTGATGTACTGGCCTGTCTCCTGGTAGCGCCTCCATGCTCTGGACACTACGCTGACAGACACAGCAAACCTTCTTACCACAGCTCGCATTGATGTGCCATCCTGGATGAGCTGCACTACCTGAGCCACTTGTGTGGGTTGTAGACTCCGTCTCATGCTACCACTAGAGTGAAAGCACCGCCAGCATTCAAAAGTGACCAAAACATCAGCCAGGAAGCATAGGAACTGTGAAGTGGTCTGTGGTCCCCACCTGCAGAACCACTCCTTTATTGGGGGTGTCTTGCTAATTGCCTATAATTTCCACCTGTTGTCTATTCCATTTGCACAACAGCATGTGAAATGTATTGTCAATCAGTGTTGCTTCCTAAGTGGACAGTTTGATTTCACAGAAGTGTGATTGACTTGGAGTTACATTGTGTTGTTTAAGTGTTCCCTTTATTTTTTTGAGCAGTGTATATATATATATAGCCCCAATTTTTTATCTTGTCTCATCGCTACAACTACCCAACTGGCTCGGGATAGGCGAAGGTTGAGTCATGCGTCCTCTGAAACCTGACCCCCCTAACCGCGCTCTTTAACACACGCCAGCTTAACCTGGAAGCCAGCCGCACCAATGTGTCGGAGGAAACACTGTTCAACTGGTGACTGGGTTCAGCCTGCAGGGACCCGGCCCACCACAAGGAGTCACTAGAGTGCGATGTGTTAAGTAAAGCCCCACCAGCCAAACCCTCCCCTAACCAGGGCGAGTCTGGGCCAATTGTGCAACGTGCTATGGGACTCCCAGCCACGGTCGGTTGTGGCACAGCCCGGGAATGCTATGCAGTGCCTTAGACCGCTGCGCCACTCGGGAGGCCTCTATAGCCTCATTTTCTGATCTATAAAATAAAATAAGATAATAAAGGCTGGATAAGGCTTTTTCTCTGCTCACTTAACAAAACACACCAGCCAAAAGAGCTCCCTCTCCATGATTATGGAAAATTGCTATAAATTAAAGGCAATTTTCACAATATGAGACACTCTTAAAAGGAGCAATTTTCTCTTGGAGGGAAAGAAAATCATTGAGTGGTCCAGACAGATTCACTCTGACTAAGGGGTGGGAGAGAGAAAGGGTAGGACAGAGTGTAGAAGACAGAGTGCAGAACATCCATTAATAGGCCATTATAAATGCTTAAAGATTATTTATTAATGCTTATAATCCTGTAATAAACTGAATTATATATGAGAAAAGACTGGTGCATCCACCCTGCATCATCACCTGGTATGGCACCGCCTGGTACGGCAACTGCACCACCCTCAACCACAAGGCTCTACAGAGGATGGTGGGACAGCCCAACACATCACTGTGGGCAAGCTCCTTTGCATTCCAGAACATCTACACCAGGCGGTGTTTGAGAAAGGCCCAAAAGATCGTCAAGGACCATCTGTCAGGCGGTATCAGAGGATCGAGTCTCGGACCAACAGGCTCTGAGACTTCTTCTACCACCAGGCCATCAGACACTGCTGAACAGCTAACCCTAAACTGCCTCCCTACACAGGCCTGCACCTTAGAGATGATCTGCATTTTAGATATTATCTGCACTTTAGAGACAATCTGCACCTTAGAGACTATCTTGCCCTTAGTTTCTAAGGTGCAGAAAATCTCTATCTGCACTTCAGAGATTATCTGCACTTCAGAGATTATCTGCACTTTAGAGACTATCTGCACTTTAGAGACTATCTGCACTTCAGAGATTATCTGCACTTTAGAGATGATCTGCACTTCAGATATTATCTGCATTTTAGAGATTATCTGCACTTCAGATATTATCTGCATTTTAGAGATTATCTGCACATTAGAGACTATCTGTACTTTAGAGACTATTTGCACCTTAAAGACTATCTTCACCTTGGAGACTATTTGCACTGACTGTCCACACATCCAACCTTTACACACAAGCACACACACACAAACACCCAAAAACACACACAAGCACACATACAATCCCCCCACACACACACACACACACACACACACACACACACACACACACAGTCAATGCTGCTGTTCTATTATATACTATTTATTCAACTGCGAGACCAAGACACTAACCACTTTACATGTGTAAATACAGTTGTACTTGACATAGCACATTAATTATCTATACTGTATTTCATATTGTGTACATATGATGCTATTACTAGGCATACTGCCTCTTCTAATATTGATGTGTGGTGATTATTGTCCTGCAATGTTAAGGTAGCTAGCGCACAAGCATTTCGTTGAACCTTTAATACCTGTGTAAACTGTGTACGTGACGAATAACATTTAATTTGATGCAGGTCAAACGCAGTTTGTGCATGTGTGCGTGCTTGCATCTGGTGTGCATGTTTGCGTGTTGTGGTTGATAAAACACTGTTCATACAGTCCATACAGAACTGGGACATTGTGTGTTACCCTTTATTTGTCATCCTTGTGCAGGAGGAAATAGAGCAACACTTTAATGCTGGAGGGCTGATTGTTCCTCCAAGCAGGCAGGCATAGATACTCAGTATGTCCCAAATGGCACCTTATTCCCTAAATAGTGCACTACATTTCACCAGAGAACACTGGGCCCTGGTCAAAAGTAGTGCACTATAATGGGAATAGGATGCCCTTTGGGACAGAACAGATGAGATAGTACATCACTATTACCATGAGAGAGTACTATATGAAGACAGATCTGCTGCTTACTTGCCAACACTAGACGGTTTTAAACACTGACAGCAGCCTCACCACACATCTCTCAGGGTTATGTTGCCAGTTCCCACCCTCAAATCCTGCCAAATCAAAGGTTCTGTAATTAAGAGCAACGATTACCCACACACCATTCAATTTCTCTGATGTCTTTACATTAACAAACAAAGTTGTTGTATATACTTTTTCTGGGCACCATCCATATATTACATGTATAGTTATTTTTGACATATCTCAAATCTCTCTTGAAATCCAGCTCCAACTGACAAATAGAGCTCCGGCTAACAATGACACATTAGAGATGGCATGTATAAACAGTAAAAATTTGGCTTTGATGAAGTTGTATTTCCAGAGCACTTTGCTTTTCTAAAGTAGAGGCAGGCACTAAGTAAACACATCTCTCTTTTTCTCTCCCTCCCTCTCATGTCCCTCTTTTCCCACTCCGTCCTCCATTAGGGGAAATGATGAGAGTCAACATGTGTTTACTCCACTTTGATGTGTTCTTTTAGTAGCTCTGAGTCTCCTTGCCTCTGTTTATTCTCACCCAGCAGTACATCTTTCTTTATGGCATCTCTCCTCCTATTCTCCTATAAGCCTATAGCCCTGATTTACACATTCTAATAAGACTACACTGAGGTGTGCGTCCCACATGCCAGCCTATACCCTATATAGTACACTACAGTACGTTTGACCAGAGCCCATATGGAACAGGATGCCATTTGGGACGCAGCCTGAAAATAAGATGATATGTTCAGAAGGTACAGGTATAGTACAGTAGTTAGATCCATTGCCCTGATGCTTTTCAATGAACCCGTTTATTGCATGTTTAAGCCATCCGTAATGGCTAGAGTAGTCTGTCTGTGGTATGAAACCAGGAGTCTGTCTGTGGTATGAAACCAGGAGTCTGTGGTATGAAATCAGGAGTCTGTGGTATGAAACCAGGAGTCTGTCTGTGGTATGAAACCAGGAGTCTATGGTATGATATCAGGAGTCTGTGGTATGAAACCAGGAGTCTGTCTGTGGTATGAGACCAGGAGTCTGTGGTATGAAATCAGGAGTCTGTGGTATGAAACCAGGAGTCTGTCTGTGGTATGAAACCAGGAGTCTATGGTATGAAATCAGGAGTCTGTGGTATGAACCAGGAGTCTGTGGGATGAACCAGGAGTCTTTGGTATGAAACCAGGAGTCTGTGGTATGAACCAGGAGTCTGTGGTATGAAACTAGGAGTCTGTGGTATGAAACCAGGAGTCTGTGGTATGAAACTAGGAGTCTGTGGTATGAAACCAGGAGTCTGTCTGTGGTATGAAACCAGGAGTCTGTGGTATGAAACCAGGGGTTTGTGGTATGAAACTAGGAGTCTGTGGTATGAAACTAGGAGCCTGTGGTATGAAACCAGGAGTCTGTCTGTGGTATGAAACCAGGAGTCTGTGGTATGAAACTAGGAGTCTGTGGTATGAAACCAGGAGGCTGTGGTATGAAACCAGGAGTCTGTGGTATGAAACCAGGAGTCTGTCTGTGGTATGAAACCAGGAGTCTGTGGTATGAAACTAGGAGTCTGTGGTATGAAACCAGGAGGCTGTGGTATGAAACCAGAAGTCTGTGGTATGAAACCAGGAGTCTGTCTGTGGTATGAAACCAGGAGTTTGTGGTATGAAACTAGGAGTCTGTGATATGAAACTAGGAGACTGTGGAATGAAACCAGGAGTCTGTGGTATGAAACCAGGAGTCTGTGGTATGAAACCAGGAGTTTGTGGTATGAAACTAGGAGTCTGTGGTATGAAACCAGGAGTCTGTGGTATGAAACCAGGAGTCTGTGGTATGAAACCAGGAGTCTGTGTTATGAAACTAGGAGTCTGTGGTATGAAACCAGGAGTCTGTGGTATGAAACCAGGAGTCTGTGGTATGAAACCAGGAGTCTGTGGTATGAAACCAGGAGTTTGTGGTATGAAACTAGGAGTCTGTGGTATGAAACCAGGAGTCTGTCTGTGGTATGAAACCAGGAGTCTGTGGTATGAAACCAGGAGTCTGTGGTATGAAACCAGGAGTCTGTGGTATGAAACCAGGAGACTGTGGTATGAAACCAGGAGTCTGTGGTATGAAACCAGGAGTCTGTCTGTGGTATGAAACCAGGAGTCTGTCTGTGGTATGAAACCAGGAGTCTGTGGTATGAAACCTGAGAGCAGGTTCTCATTAACATGTACAGAGCAGCGGTTTAGAGGGAGGAGGAACGACTGCAGAGGATCTGATGAGATGACTGAGTCATTCTGTTCTTCAGACCAAATCAGGCAGAGAGAGATTAATACATGCATTAGTGATGAACACACTCTGACAGCTCACACTCTGACAGCTAGCCGTCAACAAGGTTTTTGCAGATAGAGCCAGATACAGTATTTATTCTTCTCTCTATATATATTCAGCAGTTTTGCTAAATGTAAACTTACCACTTCAATAGAGGAGAAGAGACTCTCTAGAAGTTCAGCTTACAGCACATCATAATTCATTGTATTGAATAGTTAATGGCTTGATGGATTTCGTGTGCAACTGTTTTGGATCTACTCCTGTTTTTGTACTTCTTCTGTGATTGAAATCAAAATGTATCTTTTCATTTACAACTGTTAATACAAAAACAAATAGTTTGCTGTCATGAATCAAGAGTAGCTAAACCACTAAATGTTGGGAGTTTATGGAGATCACTATTCTCATGCAGTATATTTCAGGAAAGCTACAAACTTTACCAAAGGACTTCTATTTTATTACTGGAAGCCCCCCTCCCTCTGCACCCTGCCAGAGTTTTCAGAGTAATCTCTATATTGTGTGTCCAGCAATTTTTCCACAATTAAATTGTGCCTTTTCCCCTGAGCGTTGACACAGAGAAAAGAGGAAGGGAAAACGGTTTATACTCACACTACTATTGATTCATCCTTTATTGTTTTAGATTTATGAATTATTGTACATCTGATGGTGTCTCACAATGCTGCCACCAGCTCTTTAAATCAATCTGGCATCTTTATTATTAGTCTACTGGCAGAGGAAGGCAGGGAGAGAGGGACTTACCATCCCTGATCGCAGAGGGGAAACATTGCACACTATTCCCTGTCATGAGTTGATGATCATGGTAACTATGTCTTCAAACACCGTTGTAGCTTTTTCCCCCCTCACAATTAGTATTGGGAGCCACAGTAATTCACATGCACACGTGCACACAGGCAGGCACACACTACACATACAAGCACACACACAAGCACACACTAGATCCTTTCACTTTTCACCTCTTGTATTATTAGGACAAACCACAGTGGTTAATCATGTTCAATATCACAGCTTTCGAAACTTGTCCTTATGACTAACCGCTTATTGTCATACAGAAAGTTAACTACAGACTTGAATGAGAGCAAGAAATTACAGTATTTCTTTGAGTGCCATAAAGGAATTTATGAGAGAGCTGCTACTATAATCAGCGGCAGTGTTCTTGTTCTTGTTGCTGTCCATTAGTGTATAACCTCTCTGCACCACTGACTCCTCTCTGTACCACAGGGCTGACTGAGTGTCTGACTGGGCAGCTCCAACACTATGGGTGGTCATGGGTCTAATACTGGGTCTCAGCATGGGCTTAGTTTTCCCTTTAACCTCCTTCTGTGCAGAGGTACAGTATATCCGTATAGAGTCACTAAAGGTAGAGAGAGATATAGCATGTTCTCTCACACATTCATGTAGCCTATATACAGTACTGTAGCTAAAGTGTTGTTAATTGTTTGAAACGTGCCAAACACATTGTGCAAAGTGAATGAGAGATATATTTAGAGAAATATATATTTACAGAAATATATATTTAGAGAAAGGTATACATGGTATACCTTGCATTCATGTGCTGTATACTATAGATAAAGCGTTGTTTCGTATGAAAAGTGCCAAAAACATTGCATCATATTAATTATTACTTTAAAGGAAATTGGACAGATATTCTTGATAAAGAGAGTGTGTAAAGGAAAGGGGAGATATATTCTCTAGTGTTCCAAGTGTCTCTCTGACTCACTGCTGCCTCACCTCACTAAACATAACTAATTACTCCATGATGACAGGAGCGGACCAGAAGACAGTCCTTTCCTTTTCAGTCCCTCTCCTCCTCCTCCTCCTCCTCCTCCTCCTCGCCTCTACCCAACAGCCTACCACTCCACTCTCTGAGTGCTCATCTACTTTCAAATAAATATTCTTAGCAGTACACCATGAATTTACCTCGTGAATAAAATGCCAATGTTTAAAATGTCCTTCTCTCACTTGATGTCTCCATGTTCCACTCCATGCTTTATGAAATATTTTTAAAACTGGCATTAATCCTAAAGAGATCGGACTATTCCCAGGTTTCTGACAGGGGAATATTTATCTCTGACACTGAAGATGTGACTACTGCCTTTTTATTGAGCAGCGATTGCTTTTTATTGGGGAGCCTTGGTTATCCTCAAGTCCCTCCACTCCCCTCCCCTCCCTTTACCATCCCCACCACTCCCCTCCCTTTACCATCCCCACCACTCCCCTCCCCTCCCTTTACCATCCCCACCACTCCCCTCCCTTTACCATCCCCACCACTCCCCTCCCCTCCCTTTACCATCCCCACCACTCCCCTCCCCTCCCTTTACCATCCCCACCACTCCCCTCCCCTCCCTTTACCATCCCCACCACTCCCCACTCCATGTTGTTTGATATTGGAAATGTTTTTCCATGTCATTTGAAAGTTTAATCTATGATAATACATTGTCAGATCAAACTGATTTATATTCCCCAGTATTCACAGTCCTTCTGAAGCGGTAGATAAAGAAGCATATTGGGAATAATAGAACAAACCCTTAGAGAAACCCTCGGCACATTGAAGCAATTTCACAAGCTCTAAGTTCCCACAACTGCACCATCTAATGAATATCGCCCACAAATTGAGCTGGTGTACTGAACATATGCTGAACCTTTAATTAAGCCAGAATTAATGTCAATGTTTGGTCAATAAAATTATATTGAAAGTGTCTCAATTGTGGCAATGCAATTTGTCCATTTCCATAGTTATAGTGATGATAAGAAGTGTTTTTAGTGTTAGAAAGGGAATGGTTTGAGTGAATTGTTTGTCAAACAAATAAATAACATGCCTGGCAACTCCACTTCATATCAAAAAGGTATGTCATTTGATAGATGCTGAGGTTTATTCAATTCCGGTACTATTGCTACAAACTACGTCTAGAAATAGAAGTAGATTTGGTCCTACAATCATATTTCTATTTTACGGTATTTGTGATACAGGCCTGTCACCACTAGACTTCCAGTTCCTGCCGTATATACTGTGTAAATGGCAGAATGGTTAAACAAAACAATCTCCTTTCTGTCTGATATTGTCTTAGTGGTAATCATTTTAGATGTGTATTTCTGCACTTGCGATAAATACACGTTTTGTCTCCTCATCCTGTTATAATTGCGAAAGTGAAACAATATCATGTCTCAAAAATGTTAGAGGTATACAGTCTGCCTACATATTTTAAGACATTTGTTGTTTATTTATTGAGCACTAGCTAGTTACTGTGTGTGACTGATCGTGGTTTCATCTAACTTCAGTTGTATCCTACTACTGTAATTCCAGAGTATGCACACATTTACTTGCAGTATTGACCTCCAAAGCATGGGCGTGTGTAGACATGCTGTTTAAGGGATGTGTAAGCAGTGTCACTATGACAGGCCTGGGGTCAGTTTGTGCAGTCTAACTAGTAATGCAACTACAAAACTTCAGGCTTCTTACAGGTCACAGATCTGCTCTGTCTGGTCTAACTTTACAGGACTACTAACACATGGGTCACCCATGAGACTTCTCTGTCTAACGTCACTGTTGCTGTTTCTGTTTCACAGAAGTCATAACTTTGCTGAATAAGGTTTGATACATGCAGCAATGTCACATTTCCTAATGCATATCCATTTACAAAATACATTGTGACTTGAATCAAAACTATGACTTGGTCATTGTGATATCTTTCCCTCTGACATGATTGGGTTGATAGGCCTTTGCGCATGTGATGTCCCTCCCCTCTGTAAAGTTCTAGTGTGTGCGTTAAAACACTCCCAGTCCGGCCCATCCCTCAGGATCAGCCATTTTGCTACTGTAAGGCACTCTAACTAATGCTGATGGGACTGAAGCCGTGGCCACTACCATTGCTCCATCCCAACAGTCACGTTTACTTTGCATTAAAGGCATTTCAATCTGTAGCAGATCACACTAGGCATCTCCCTCTTAACAACTCATCTAAAGACTTTATGTTTTCATTTCATGAGGAACGATGCTTTCTTAATAGCTCCATGCTTAGGCTTTCAGAGTTATTTCGTAAGTGGGCTCTACTGTGGTCTGTGGGAGAGTCTGAGAGACATTCCACTTTCCACAGGTCTACAGTCCACTACTTTTGACCAGGGCCCATAGGGAAATAGTCTGCCATTTGGGTTGCAACCAAAGCCTTTGATTGTCTCTTGGTGTAAGTTGTTCATGTTAAACTAATGATATTCACACCCTTGCAGAGAGTAAAAAGACTGCGGCAATGTTCAGCATGTGGAAGGAAATATTTCAACGTGTTTTCATGTTGTCCTTTCTTCCATAGTCTTTATTATCTTTTCTGTCTGGGACAGAATAGGAAATGTACGGTAGGTTTGTTACAGTGCCTGGTTATCTAGACTGTCATTTTACAGCTTGACGTTTTGTTTCCTAACACAACAAGCAGCTGTGCAAGAGGAAGATAAGTGTCAGTAAGTGCATTGCAAATGGCACCCTATTTCCTATATAGCGCACTACTTTTGACCAGGTTCCATCCAGGCATGGTCAAACATAGTGCACTATGTAGGGAATAGGGTGGCAATTTAGATGCAGCCCATGTGTCTGCGTGTATCAGCATCGTGGGGAGTGTGAGTTGAGCTGACAGGCTCAGAGTTCACCCAGAGAAGAGACTGTTCAGAGGTATCAGTGGCCAAGGCTTGTTGCTCTGCCTGTCTCTGCCTGTCTCCAGCCTACTCTGTAAGTCAAAGGGTTAGCATTGTGTTTAGACAAGGAAATGAAAGATGTGTCTGAGATGCGTTGACTACAAGTGGTGCTGTATCCACACACACTAACAAGCATAGTGTCAGTACAGCACACACACGCACGCACGCACGAACGCGCACACGCACACACACACATACAAACACTAACAAGCAGTGCCAGCAAAACACTCTCTGGTACATCAGATCCCCTCAACTAAGTCAGGGAGGACCTGATCTAAGAACCCAGAACCACATCTTGCATGCACTGTTTACAGTCTGTTAAGAGAAACTAGTGTAGACCTGATTTAGCCCAGTGCATCTATAGTTTACAGGAGTGTCTTGGGGAATGAAAGTGTTATCAACAATTTGGCATCCCTCATTCCAGATCAGTAAATGGCTGAGTTTGGATACAGGCTGCTGTTGAAGTGAGGGCAACACAGATTAATCTTTACTGTGTGCGGACTGGTGGTTCAGATGGAGAGTTCAATATTGTATATCATAGCTGGTGTCATCATTGGACTTGATGAGGTGTGTCATCACCTACTGTAGCCCAGGCTGACTCCTGAGAGGGAAGGGACGGAAACAGCAAAAATGCTGTCTCTATTGATACAGTTGAAGTCGGAAATTTACATACACCTTAGTCAAACACATTTAAACTCAGTTTTTCACAATTTCTGACATTTAATCCTAGTAAAAATTCCCTGTTTAGGTCAGTTAGGATCACCACTTTATTTTCAGAATGTGAAATGTCAGAATAATAGTATTGAGAAGGATTTATTTTAGCTTTCATTCCTTTCATCACATTCCCAGCAGGTCAAAAGTTTACATACACTCAATTAGTATTTGGTAGCATTGTCTTTACATTTTTTTACTTGGGTCAAATGTGTCAGGGAGCCTTCCACAAGCTTCCCACAATAAGTTGTGTGAATTTTGGCCCATTCCTCCTGACAGAGCTAGTGTAACTGAGTCAGGGTTGTAGGCCTCCTTGCTCGCACATGCTTTTTCAGTTCTGCCCACAAATGTTCTATAAGATTGAGGTCAGGGCTTTGTGATGGCCACTCCAATACCTTGACTTTGTTTTCCTTAAGCCATTTTGCCACAACTTTGGAAGTATGCTTGGGGTCATTGTCCATTTGGAAGACCCATTTGCGACCAAGCTTTAACTTCCTGACTGATGTCTTGAGATGTTGCTTCAATGTATCCACATAATTTTCCTCCTCATGATGCCATCTATTTTGTGAAGTGTACCAGTCCCTCCTGCAGCAAAGCACCCCCACAACATGATGCTGCCACCCCCGTGCTTCACGGTTGGGATGGTGTTCTTCTGCTTGCAAGCCTCCCCCTTTTTCCTCCAAACATAACGATGGTCAATATGGCCAAACGGTTCTATTTTTGCTTCATCAGACCAGAGGACATTTCTCCAAAAAGTACGATTTTTGTCCCCATGTGCAGTTGCAAACCGTAGACTGGCTTTTTATGGCAGTTTTGGAGCAGTGGCTTCTTCTTTGCTGAGCGGCCTTTCAGGTTATGTCGATATAGGACTCGTTTTACTGTGGATATAGATACTTTTGTACCTGTTTCCTCCAGCATCTTCACAAGGTCCTTTGCTGTTGTTCTGGGATTGATTTGCACTTTTCACACCAAAGTACGTTCATCTCTAGGAGACAGAATGTGTATGCTTCCTGAGCAGTATGACGGCTGTGTCGTCCCATGGTGTTCATACTTGCGTACTATTGTTTGTACAGATGAACGTGGTACCTTCAGGCATTTGGAAATTGCTCCCAAGGATGAACCAGACTTGTGGAGGTCTACAATTTTTTTCTGAGGTCTTAGCTGATTTCTTTTGATTTTCCCATGATGTCAAGCAAAGAGGCACTGAGTTTGAAGGTAGGCCTTGAAATACATCCACAGGTACACCTCCAATTGACTCAAATTATGTCAATTAGCCTATCAGATGCTTCTAAAGCCATGACATAATTCTCTTAGTGTATGTAAACTTCTGACCCAGTGGAATTGTGATACAGTGAATTATAAGTGAAATAATCTTTCTGTAAACAATAGTTGTAAAAATTACTTGTGTCATGCACAAAGTAGATGTCCTAACCGACTTGCCAAAACTATAATTTGTGGAGTGAAAAACTAGTTTTAATGACGCCAACCTAAGTGTATTTAAACTTCCGACTTCAACTGTATATATATTCCATATAAATATATATGAATAGCAATATTGACAATAAATAGTACTGGAAATCAAGTAATGCATCATACTGGCAAGAAAGATAACACGATTTCAATTAAAGCGTTTTCGATTGCAGTAATTTAGTTTTAAGTAGAACAATATGCCAATGTGTTTGCAAAAAAATGGCTTTGTTTTCAGTGCCTTTCACCAGAGGTTAAAATGTTGAATGGTGCTGGTGCAGAGGCATTTGTAGAAGTGATGTGCAGTTTGCGAACGATTTGTTCTTTTGAAGGACTCTTTACTGACTTGAGTCATGATTCATTTTTCTGAGTGACTTGTTCATTTTAGTCGTTCGTTTGACCTGCTGGCTGGCCGCAATGAATTCTACAGCAGGATTAATCCGCGCTCCTCCGGCTCAGTGTCTCCGAAGACGTGCTCCGACCAATAATTGTAAAATATATCATGCTGCAGGCAGCATAGAGAAGAAAAATACATGTTTAGAACTGGTAACTGATCGCATGGTGCAAGAATTAATGCAATTAATTGATTATTGAATGTTATGATGGACACAGCTTTGTGGAACCAAAACATACACAACCTCTGCTCAACAAACTCGAATTCAAGAACAAATCATTCGGGGGGGGGGGGGGGGGGGTTGCAGGTTGTGAACGGTAGGCAACTTTCAATGCAATCAATGCATTCCGACAAGAGCCGTTCACAATCTAGTCCAGTTGCGGCCAGAACTAGACCTTGTTTCAAATGAATCAAGAAATAATATTATTTGTATGCCTATATTGACAAATTTACATTATTTAAAGTACACTTTTACAAGTCTCAGTTACAAATGACAGCTCCAATAAGCCCCTTATTGGGAACGACATGTGAGGAGAGGCTTGTAGAATCATGACTGTTTTGAGTTATCAGTTCATCGTTCGCCGGTAGGGGGTTCTGCGTGCTCTGGGCATTACTGTCTCAAATCAATGATATGAGTCAAAAGATTCATTCTTTTGACTGAGCAAGTTGAAAAGATCTGAGTCAGTAAAAAGAGCCAAACTTCCCATCACTAATTTGTAGTAGTGTGGTGTGTTGGCCAGAAAACAATCACAACCTTCTCCATACCTTGTTCAGTGGACATCGCCTAAGCTTATATTAGGCCTGGCAGCTCTCTGTGGGAAAAGTAGTGAAACGATGATAGCTGCCACAGAAAGAGAACGGGGGGCACCATGTTTCTCAACACAAGGTTAAGACATAGTGTTTCAGTGGAAAGAGGAAGGGCAACAGGCAATGAATGAAATGTGGTTGGAAAAAATCCAATTGTATTTCTCATCTACCTTATATTTATTACATGAATCAGATTGAAAGGTTGGGAAGTTGAATTTCTACGATCACAAAATATCAAGATGGATGTACTTTATATTCCATGATGCATATATTTAGTTGATAATATACGTAACAACAGATTTAACTAAAGTGGAGAGAGAGAGAGTGAGAGAGAGAGTGAGAGAGAGGGGGGGAGAGAGAGAGAGAGTCTCATGTTTAAAGGTGTTTAAAGGACAAATTGTACTGTGAATAAGGAGCAATGTGGTCTGGATTGTTATGTAAGGTGTCTGCTCATTTGATTCACATTCGGCCTGGGTTTTGCATTTACTGTAAGTGATATAGAGCGAGCACACAGACAAACGCAACTTCCAAAAGCAATATATGCATATAGATCATCTTAACAGACCGAAACTTTCAAATATTTTTTTCAAAGTGTTGAAATACAATGCATAGACACACATACACACATACAATCACACAACAGCTTATATATGCATTCTATATACATTCTGATAACTTTGTAATGATATTTAACTTTACTTATAATGTTAACATCAATCAATCTCTTGTGAATTCACCACAATTCTTTTAGTCTCAAATTACTTTTTTTAAGCAATCAATGCGTGCTTTAAGTCTTTGTGATGATAAGGTTGTACATTATTCAAAGCCCCGACTGCGCTGGGAGTAATTTATTTCAATGGAATTAAAAACATTACAAAAGGGCCCCATTCACAGGCAAACCTTGTATTAGGCTACCTGCTAATGGTTCAGCTCCAAATTATTCAGAACAAATACTAGAGTCGTGCCATGCCAAAATAGGAATTAAGAACTAATTTGCATGTTCATTTTCATGCAAATTAATGCAATTTACCGTTCAAAGCGGTAAAAACAATGCTTGGTCATAAGTATTCACGCCCACTGATGGAAGGTAGGCTAGCTACAACAAAGGGAACGAGGCTAGGAGCCCATATAATACAACCAGCCATTACATGGTTGGGCAATTATTGTGTACGATTCTGATTGTATCCATGGGATCACTAGGTAAATAACTAAGCCAAAATGACCATCTTGGTACAGGCAATCATAATGTCTGGAGTTTGTGTTGGTTATATCATTGGTCTTGATGAAGAGAATAACCAGTGACAATGTTTAGGAATTAGGAACAGAGCAACTAATACCTTGGGATTATGCCTTCACAATAGAATGACTACGTTAAAGAGATTCTCAGATACTTTTGAACACTTTTTAGCCAGTAGTTCTGAAAGTAATGCTCACGAGCCAAAAGTGGTCCCTGAAAATTGCATACTAAGTCACATAATTATGTGCAGATACTGTATGTGCACCACGTCATTGCTCTCACTCTGTCGCTCTGCTGTGGTGTATCATGTGCAACTTGCTAGCTGTTAATCATATGGTAAGGGACTAAAGCTCATTGGTTGAACTCAACTTGCTAGGGGGCAATCCCCTGTTGGGGGAAATGTAGGGAAAATGACGCAGCACAGCTTTCAGAAAAACAGTTGCTTTCAAACTAGGGATTTCGTGGCAAATTGAGTAACATGCTTACACCCATCTGCCAACCCTTTCCACAAAGCCCTTGCAAAACAAAAGCCTACTTCAAGGAAACAGCACTCACTGTTGCCCCTAGTGGCAACGTCATCTCCCAACTTCCTCAGATATGGATGGACGTTGAATACTGGCTTGTATCACGGGTGGCCTGCCTTAATTGAGGTAAAACAGTAATTATGTATGTATGAACTACACATTGACACATGCAGCCCAAAGTAGAAGGTTTAAAAAATACTTAGCAGTCTCCAAAGTTTCGGAGCATGTCTTTAAAGGATGACAGGAAACTATAACTGTAGTGTGTTTTTCAGTGAGATATTCTGTAGAATAACTGCAGGGCGTTTACCTAATTAGACTCAGTAGCCACAGTCTTAGATATCTGCAGATGTTTTATGAGGTAAATGAGTCATGATGTACAGTAACACCCCATTAGTTATGCAGATATGATGCACCTTGGGAGAAAACCATTTGTCACACAGATTGTCATTGGGGATGTGTTGTTAGTGCTTTCATGAAGAATCAGTCAACAAGTCGTGAGCTGAATAGAGTTAATACAGTATCTACTATTAAATTAGTTGTGAAGTGATACAAAATAGGTAAGAACATTTTTGTAATAATATTCGATCAAATACCTTCTGTATGCTGACTCATTAACTGAGGCATACTGTCAGTATACTCATCTTGCTTGAATCTTCATTGAAAAAAAATTTGTTAATGTATCATGCTTTTGTGATAGAATACTTTGGTTTAAATATTCTAACCCCGACTGTACTTTATTGCAGGTGCTGCGATGTAATTATCATGACAGAACCTCAGTGAGTTAATATTACTCCTCTCCTCCTCTGCTCTCCTCTTTCAGGGATGGAGGGATAAGATGGAGGGATGAAAGGCCACCAGGACCGAGGGAGAGGTTAGTTTATATTTGCCTGTGTGTAAACAGTTCCTGGAGGAGTCTCTCTCTGTGTGTGTGTGTGTGTGTGTGTGTGTGTGTGTGTGTGTGTGTGTGTGTGTGTGTGTGTGTGTGTGTGTGTGTGTGTGTGTGTGTGTGTGTGTGTGTGTGTGTGTGTGTGTGTGCAGCTTGGGGAGGATATGTGCACCACTCACACTGCAATTGATTATCAGCCAAACCAGTAACAACCAGCATATAGTCCATATCATTAGCCGAATATCTAGCATGAAGAATGACAATGTAATTTAATAAATTATATTATATACAGTAGATTAGGCTGATTTTAACAAAGAGCTGATTAAAAAGCTAACTTTCACAGGTAATATTCCCCACTTTCTAAATTATTTCTACAAATATAATGTCATGCCCTAATACTTTACATTGTAACAATTAAACAAAGAGGACATGGAAACAAAATCATTTTTGTCAGCCAGAGACCTTGAAAGTCATAATTCAGAAGCAAAACAAATCAACATTTTCATTCACAACACCATCAGTGTGAACTTTGGCACAGCCATGAAAGAACCTTTCAAAGGGAGCCAAGTATTCTGAACCACAGAGAGAAGAATTATGTAATTGCACTGATTTAGTCTATGTTTGAGGTTTACTTCACACATAGAGATGCATACAAAGCGCTCCATCGCCCTCCATTTGGCAAATCTGACCGTAACTTTATCCTCCTGATTCCTGCTTAAAAGCAAAAATTAAAGCAGGAAGCACCAGTTTTTCAGTCAATAAAAAAGTGGTCAGATGAAGCAGATGCTAAGCTACAGGACTATTTTGCTAGCACAGACTGGAATATGTTCCAGGATTCTTCCGATGGCATTGAGGAGTACACCACATCAGTCACTGGCTTTATCAATATGTACATCAATGACGTAGTCCCCACAGTGATCGTACGTATATACCCCAACCAGAAGCAATGGATTACAGGTAACATTGAGCTAAAGGCTAGAACTGCCGTTTTGAAGGAGCGGGACTCTAACCTAGAAGCTTATAAGAAATCCCGCTATGCCCTCCGACGGACCATCAAACTGGCAAAGCACCAATACAGGACTAAGATCGAATCGTACTATGTGGCAGGGCTTGCAAACCATTACATACTACAAAGGGAAGCACAGCCGAGCTGTCCAGTGACACGAGCCTACCAGACAAGCTAAATTACTTACAGTTGAAGTCGGAAGTTTACATACACCTTAGCCAAACACATTTAAACTCAGTTTTTCAAAATTCCTGACATTTAATCCTAGTAAAAATTCCCTATCTTGGGTCAGTCAGGATCACCACTTAATTTTAAGAATGTGAAATGTCAGAATAATAGTAAAGAGTGATTTATTTCAGCTTTTATTTCTTTCATCACATTCCCAGTGGGTCAGAAGTACACTATATTAGTATTTGGTAGCATTGCCTTTAAATTGTTTAACTTGGGTCAAACGTTTGGGGTAGCTTTCCACAAGGTTCCCACAATAAGTTGTGTGAATTTTGGCCCATTCCTCCTGACAGAGCTGGTGTAATTGGGTCAGGTTTGTAGGCCTCCTTGCTCACACATGCTTTATCAGTTCTGCCCACAAATGTTCTATGGGATTGAGGTCAGGACTTTGTGATGGCAATCCAATACCTTGACTTCGTTGTCCTTAAGCCATTTTGCCACAACTTTGGAAGTATGCTTGGGGTCATTGTCAATGGGACTCGTTTTACTGTGGATATGGATACTTTTGTACCTGTTTCCTCCAGCATCTTCACAAGGTCCTTTGCTGTTGTTCTGGGATTGATTTGCACTTTTTGCACCAAAGTACGTTCATCTCTAGGAGACAGAACGCGTCTCCTTCCTGAGCGGTATGATGGTTGTGTGGTTCCATGGTGTTTATACTTGTGTACTATTGTTTGTACATATGAACGTGGTACCTTCAGGCATTCGGGAAATTGCTCACAAGGATGAACCAAACTTGTGGAGGTCTACAATTTTTCTTCTGAGGTCTTGGCTGATTTCTTTTGATTTTCCCATGATGTCAAGCAAAGAGGCACTGAGTTTGATGGTAGGCCTTGAAATACATCCACAGGTACACCTCTAATTGACTCAAATTAGTTTCTAAAGTCATGACATCATTTTCTGGCATTTCCCAAGCTTTTTAAAGGCACAGTCAACTTAGTGTATGTAAACTTCTGACCCACTGGAATTGTGATACAGTGAATTATAAGTGAAATAATCTGTCTGTAAACAATTGTTGAAAAAATTACTTGTGTCATGCACAAAGTAGATGCCCTAACCAACTTGCCAAAACTGTAGTTTGTTAACAAGAAACTTGTGGAGTGGTTGTGTATGTTGTGTAAGTGTATGTAAACTTCTGACTTCAACTGTATATGCTTGCTTCAAGGCAAGTAACACTGAAACATGCATGAGATCATCAGCTGTTCCGGAAGACTGCGAGATCAAGCTCTCCGCAGCCGATGTGAATAAGACCTTTAAACAGGTCAACATTCACAAGGCCTTAGGGCCAAACAGCTTACCAGGACGTGTACTCCAAGCATGTGCTGACCAACTGGCAGTGTCTTCACTGATATTTTCAACCTCTCCCTGTCTGAGTCTGTAATACCAACATGTTTTAAGCAGACCACCATAGTCCCTGTGCCCATGAACACTAAGGTAACCTGCCTAAATGACTATCGACCCATAGCACTCACGTCTGTAGCCATGAAATGCTTTGAAAGTCTGGTCATGGCTCACATCGACACCATTATCCCAGAACCCTAGACCCACTCCAATTTGCATACCACCCCACTCCACACTGTCCTTTCACACCTGGACAAAAGGAACACCTATGTGAGAATGCTATTCATTGACTACAGCTCAGCGTTCAACACCATAGTGCCCTCAAAGCTCATCACTAAGCTAAGGACCATGGGACTAAACACCTCCCTCTGCAACTGGATCCTGGACTTCCTGACGAGCCACCCCCAGGTGGTAAGTGTAGGTAACAACATATACGCTACGCTGATCCTCAGGGGTGCATGCTCAGTCCCCTCCTGTCCCCCCTGTTCACTCATGACTGCATGGCCAGGCACGACTCCAACACCATGTTTAAGTTTGCTGATGACACAACAGTGGTAGGCCTGATCACCGACAATGACAAGACAGCCTATAGGGAGGAGGTCAGAGACCTGGCTGTGTGGTGCCAGGGCAACAACATCTTCCTCAACGTGATCAAGACAAAGGAAATGATTGTAGACTACAGGAAAAGGAGGACCGAGCATGCCCCCATTCTCATCGATGGGGCTGTAGTAGAGCAGGTTGAGAGCTTCAAGTTCCTTGGCGTCCACATCACCAACAAATTAACATGGTTCAAGCACTCCAAGACAGTCGTGAAGAGCGCACGACACAACCTATTCCCCATCAGGAGACTGAAAAGATTTGGTGTGGGTCCTCAGATCCTCAAAAGGTTCAACCGCTGCACCATCGAGAACATCCTGATGGGTTGCATCACTGCCTGGTATTGCAACTGCTCGCCACCCCACCCCCCTTACGCTGCTGCTACTCGCTGTTATTATCTATGCATAGTCACTTTAATAACTCTACCTACATGTATATATTACCTCAATTACCTCGACTAACCTCGCTATTGTTATTTTTCTGTTGCTCTTTAATTATTTGTTACTTTCTTTTCCTAATTTTTTTTGTTGGTATTTTTCTTAAAACTGTATTGTTGGTTAAGGGCTTGTAAGTATGCATTTCACTATAAAGATCTACACCTGTTGTATTCCGTGCATGTGACAAAATACAATTAGATTTTATTATATTTGTGTTGAAGAACAGAGGATGGTATATATACAAAACCATTTTAATCATCTGGATCTGCGTCATCATGAGCCAGATAGAAGCAGGTCTCCTTGTTTGCGTTTCACCCTACTCCCTGTATAGTGCACTACTTTTGAGCAGAGCCCTATGGGTCCTGGTTAAAAGTAGTGCACTACACTCTTTAAAAAAGGGTTCCAAAAGGGTTCTTCGGTAGTCCCCATTGGAGAACAATTTTTGGTTCCAGGTAGAACCCTCTGTGGAAAGGGTTCTACATGGAACCCAACATGATTATACCTGGAACCAAAAATGATTATTCAAAGGGTTCTCCTATGGGAACAGCCAAAGAACCCTTTTAGGTACTAGATAGCATCTTTTTTTTTCTAGAGTGTATATAAGGAATAGAGTGTCATTTGTGACGTAGGCTTCTTTCTCTCCTCTCCAAGGGCTTTATTTATTACTCTCAGGAAAAAAGAGAAGTATTAATTTCACACTCTGCCACACAACCCCACAGACGAGCAGATTATATATTTGTCACGCTAAGGACCCATCCTGCCTGGACGCAGAATTGTAGACAATTACACCCACCTATTGTAGGCCTGGTAATGAATGAATGCACGTCAACACTAAAAGGTCATTTCTTAATACTATTCAATCATACTGATGCATGGTGAATCCCTCTGCCCCAAATGATTGGTTTAGACACATTCTTCAAAGCAGATTCTTCATATTGATGAAACCTCAGACTCAAACAAACTATTATGCAAAGGGCAGAAGGAATTATTGTGTGACTTAGATAGCAGAATGCTGCTGAACTGCTTACTTAATAAAGTAATACTCTCTCTCTATTCTCTCTACTCTGTCGGAGGAGAAGTACAGTACGATATTCAAATGTGATGCAGAGCGAGCTGAGATGTGGCAGCAGCGAGCTGTGTGATTATGTTCTAGATTTAATCAAAGACAGGAAACCAGGGAATATAAGGAGAGAGATAGAGACGGAGAGAGGGTGGCGAGAGAGAGGGAGAGAGAGATAGAGAGAGGTAGTTGGAGAGAGAGATAGAGAGAGAGAGGGATAGAGAGTGGAGAAAGAGAGAGAAAGAAAGTGAGTGAGAGAGAGAGAGCGAAAGAGTGAAAGTGAGGAATTAAGAGTAGAGAGAGATAGAGAGAAAGCGAGAAAGAAAAGGAAAGAGTGGAGAGAGAGAGAGAGAGAGAGAAAGAAAGAGAGAGAACAAGAGAGAGGAGGGGTGCTGTTGTGTGTAATTCAATTTACGGCTGTGGTGGCGTAATCTCCATTTGAGGCTGGTTGGCAGAATACTGATCTCATATTCTACAGACATGAATGAATAAAATTATATTGATGGAAGTGGCTTGAGCCTCGCTCGGCCCATACATAAATTCAACCCTGTCCCAGGCTATTCAATCTATTGTGATGTTGCTGGTTAATACATACAGGTGGTTAGCGTGGTGTGACTATAGCCACAGGGTCCCTGTTTCAAAACACAATTCTGACCTGCATTCACAACAATATTTCCCTTTTCAAACTACATCAATCCACCATTGACCTGCTATGTCACGGTATAATGCCTTGCAACAAAAGAACCAAGCAGAGCAGAGCAGCCAATGACTGTGGCTCTGTGGCTAAACTGAGTTTAACAGAAACGAGAGCTGTGACGGTGTGAAATGGCATACCACGCTATTACAGCCAGACATTCTTTTCTTGTTGGTCATACAGATTACAAATGGCAAGCCCCTTTTGTTTTGCATCTTTTCTGCTCTGTGCCTCCCAGCCCTTGGCCCGAGGGCTGCCTTTCGCCCACTACCCGCCTTCCTTTGAGGGTTGTTCTAATTTAGAGTGTTGGGTTTGTTTATGTTCTGAGAGGGTAATTACGGTCATCGGTCATTCCGTGGTTCCGGATCGTGACGGTGGTTCTAGCACTCTGGAGTCCATTCTAATTGTCAGTACTGTGGGGGGCCAAGCATTTCTAAGGTATTCTTTTATTTCTCCCCACTGGTGTTGTTTCCTTATGCTGTGACAATCCATTGCCCTCACAGCTGCCGTAAATTGACTTCATTGTGTGTTTGGTTTGGATTCCGTGACAGGAAATCAAAGACATCGGAGTCAGGAGTCAATCTCCTAACATTGAATTTAAAGAAAACTGGTAGTATACAGTATTTATAAGGGTTGGGGTGAATCCCACAAATTCAATTCTAATTCAATTCCCTCTCCCTGTAAATTCCATTACATTTTATTCAAATTCTAGGTCAGTCTTTGAATTCAGAGATAATTCCATTCCTCACAATTCCAAGGTTAGGTATATTCCAAGAATTCAATTCCCAATTCAGTATGATCTCCACCAATTCCACAATAAAACTTCATGCTCAATAAAACTACAATAAAACTACATGTGATAAAACTACATGCTCAATTCCATAGTTGACAGAAGAGTTATAGGGTACATCCTCCTAATATTGAGTTGATGGTTGACAATATTATCAATTGTCAAATAGAAAATGAGGAGACTGATGACCTGCATTGCTTGCACTGACAGCATGTATTGACAAAGAAGCAAGGAGCATACCAAATAGCACTTATTCCATATTATCCTACAGAGGTCCATGCAGGCCAGATGTTTTGATTGCTATACCCTATAAGAAAGAGCAGATTCCAAGGTTTGTAATGAACCTATTTTTGCCAAATAACTACAAATTGCATGTATTGTATCAAAATATAACTTTTTCCTATAATAACCATGGCTCCATGCATTCCTAATGTGAGTAGGCTATTGGTGACAATCAGCAATAGCCATTTGGGATATTCCATTATATTCTTACTGTAAAATACGTGTGGTAAGGCAGGGCCTGCTAAACGAACATGTTGATTTTATTGGCATGGAGCAGCCACAGATTGGCATGGAGCAGCCACAGATTGGCATGGAGCAGCCACAGATTGGCATGGAGCAGCCACAGATTGGCATGGGGCAGCCATAGCCTTGGCGACTAAGCACAGATAAATACAACTCAAAACAATCAAATGTATTTATAAAGCCCTTTTTACATCAGCTGATATCACAAAGTGCTATACAGAAACCCAGCCTACAACCCCAAACAGCAAGCAATGCAGATGTAGAAGCACGGTGGCTACGAAAAAACACCCTAGGAAGGCAGGAACCTAGGAAGAAACCTAGAGAGGAACCAGGCTCTGAGGGGTGGCCAGTCCTCTTCTGGCTGTGTTGGGTGGAGATAATAACAGTAAATGACCAAGATGTTCAAGCGTTCATAGATGACCAGCAGGGTCAAATAATAATAATCACAGTGCTGGTAGAGGGTGCAACAGGTCAGTACCTCAGAGTAATTGGGGATCCAAATTGCCTAGTATCATGTTTTTTATGACCTTCCTAAACTAAATATTAATTGATTTATTTGTGTTTGTGTATATTAATACTAGAAAGGCAGAGCATCCTAATGACTCAAAATGAATTTAAATATTTAATTACTCTGCCATTTTTAAGGGCAGCGCACAATTGGCCCAGCGTTGTTAGGGTTTGGCCGGGGTGGGTGTCATTGTAAATAAGAATTTGTTCTTAACTGACTTGCATAGTTAAATAAAATAAAAAACACCAAATTACATTGGCAGGAAGGGGGGTCCAATGAGACCAGACTTTCCTTGTTAAATGTATTTATTAGACTGGTGGCTTTTGGTACTCCTTGAGGCCAGGCTATTCTACTGATGAACATGCATGCAATAATTACCCTCATGGCACTTTGAGAATGAAATGCTCATGGCACTTTGAGAATGAAATGCTCAGAACGTTTTTGTCTTTTATTATACAGTTAAAGTTGGAAGTTTACATACATTTATGTTGGAGTCATTAAAACTTGTTTTTCAACCACTCCACAAATTTCTTGTTAACAAACTATAAGGACATCTACTTTGTGCATGACACAAGTAAGACCTTGTGAAGATGCTGGAGGAAACAGGTATAAAAGTATCTATATCCACAGTAAAACGAGTCCTATATCGACATAACCTGAAAGGCCGCTAAGCAAGGAAGAAGCCACTTGTCCAAAACCGCCATAAAAAAGCCAGAATACGGTTTGCAACTGCACATGGCGACAGAGATCGTACTTTTTGGAGAAATGTCCTCTGGTCTGATGAAACAAAAATAGAACTGTTTGGCCATAATGACCATCGTTATGTTTGGAGGAGAAAGGGGGAGGCTTGCAAGCTGAAGAACATCATCCCAACCGTGAAGTACGGGGGTGGCAGCATCATGTTGTGGGGGTGCTTTGCTGCTGGAGGGACTGGTGCACTTCATAAAATAGATGGCACCATGAGGAGGAAAATGACGTGGATATATTGAAACAACATCTCAAGACATCAGTCAGGAAGTTAAAGCCTGGTCGCAAATGGGTCTTCCAAATGGACAATGACCCCAAGCATACTTCCAAAGTTGTGGCAGAATGGCTTAACCTGTTCCTTCCCCTTCATCTTCATTGATTGAAGTGAATTTAACAAGTGACATTAATAAGAGATCATAGCTTTCAACTGGATTATCTTGATCAGTCTACATTATGTCAAGGAAAGAGCAGGTTCCTTAATGTGTTGTACACTCAGTGGGCACACACTGGTTGAATCAACGTTGTTTCCATGTCATGTCAATGAAATTACGTTGAACCAACGTGGAGTTGACGTTGAATTGACGTCTGCGCCCACTGGGGTATTTGTTTATTTAGATCCCCATTAGCTTTTGCAGAAGCAGCAGCTATTCTTCCTGGGGTCCACAAAAAACACAAAACATGACAAGTAACAAAACACTGATACACTGATAGACAAGGACAGTCACACAAATGTAAAATACTATATACAAACAATCAGTGCTTAATTTGAGCCGGATCCTCTTCGTTTTGGACTGTTTTGTTCCGAAACCTATTTGGCTGGATCCGGTACCCCTTTTTTCATGAACAATAATTGTCACTTTTTGCATTGTAAAAATTGTAATAAACGTTGCCTCTTTGTTACCCCCCCCCCCCACACACACACTTTCTATGATCTCTCTCCCTCTGATCTGATACACATGAGCCTGCAACTTTCATCTCGCCAGCATTGCACTTCATCACGTATTTCCTTATAGAATCATAGCTGCGCGAATGGTTACTGATGTCTGTTCAGATAGAAATGTAATAATTCAGAATAGTCTGCTACACCATGAGAAAGCCTACAATGTTGCCACAGAGGATAAATAGCTTATTTTAAAAATAGACTAGCTGTGGAGTGCAGCCCAATAACAAGGCATAGCCTGCAGTCAGGAACGAGGCAAATCTGTTAGTGAACAAACAGCATCCAGACAAAACTGGCCTTTCGCAATATTTCAAATAGCCTACAACTGCTGGAAAACACAGGTAGGAAGCAAATGTTTCCTGCTGAAAAGAGAAGACTCTAATCTGTCAGCTGTAGTCTACCAATATATTTGATCAACTTCCAAATATTGTTTTACAAAGTAAAACGAGAGAGAGAGGCTTTTGGCAAGAGCGCATAGGCCATCACCAGCAAGTGAGCTGCGCATGATTGGGTGAGTCAGTGAAACTGGGAAGCATTTTTATGACTATAATTTCCTCCTCAAAGTATAGCATACAATATGTGTCTCCACACACCTAGCCCTAGGCTATTGATTGATTCAAGACAAGGTCCTTTTCACTGATCTCAGATTCTCAGTTTGTAAGTGTTAAAGTAACCTGGAATTTCGATCATTTGTGCGGTATTATGGTGCTTTCAAGACAACTGGAAACTGAAAAATACGAGGTCGAATCGGAGATTTCCCAGTTCTGAGTTCCCAGTTGTTTTGAACGCGGCATAAAAAAAAAGATTTCCTCCATATGTGCAATTTCTGTAAGTGCCTATACTCTACTGCTCCATGCCAGTATGCAAATGTGATGATATGCATGCAACGCTTTATTGTAAAGGTGATTCTTTTTCGTTCATCAGAGCTCCCCGCGTCACCCCCCTTTCGCGCTCACTTTTTGTTCCTGGACCTTGCAATATACAAATTAAGCACCGCAAACAATAAAACTTACAGATAATACAAACAATACAACTACATTTTTTTGTTGTTGTATTGTTTCTATAATTTGTGTTGTATTGTAGAGTGTGTCTGATTGTGCATGTGTTTGTGTGTGTGTTCCCATGAGATGTTGTTTAATCCGTTCTTTATTAAAGGTAATTCGAATTTTGCTTGAGTAATTGGAGATGGCTCTGTATAATACTGTGTGTTGCCGAGAATTCATTTTGGACTTGGGGACTGTGAAGAGACCCCTGGTGCCATGTCTTGAGGGGTATGAGCAGTATGAGCTGAATGTTATTTGATTATACAGACTATCTGACATTTTCATCACAGTAGTATTTCTCATAAAATCTATAAGAGAAGCAGTTAATCTCTCATCAACCCTCAAACAAGAAAGGCTGTCATACATGTTGTTGATGTTAGTTCTGTATGTGCACTTAAGGGCAATGTGTGCAACAAGAACAGTTGATTTTTGTGTAAAATCGCATAACGTCTTTTTATAACAGACATACCCCTCCCCATATTCACAATAACTTTGTCAATATGACTTGCCCATGACAATTGACCATCCAATGTTATACCTAGGAGTTTAGCTTCCTCAACTTGCTCAATGGTCACACCCTCCAGTTAAGGTTTAGGCCTTAGATAATGTTTTGAACCAAATACAATGTTTTTAGTTTTAGATGTATCTAAGAACAGCTTATTATTAATCACCCATTCTGATACTGACTGCAGCTCCTTATTTAGGGTATTGCTGAGAAGGTTGAAGAGTTAGGTAAGAGAAAGGAAATATGAATTCTATATAAAATATAGACTTTGAAAAGGCACGGTTGAATTGTGGTCTCTACTGCTGAGAGGGTTTAAGGAAGAGTCGTGTAGGTGAAGGATATTATTAATTCTGTATCCTGAAAAGGCAAGGTTGTGCTGCTGGAGTCAAGGACATGACTCTAGGAACAGGGAGAGGGACAAAGCACTTAAAGAGGAGACAGAGGACCAACAAAGATCACCCTGCTGCACACTCACTCCCCTTGAGGATACACTCCCAGAATAAATGGGACTTAAGAAAATAAAATACAATAAAACAAGTAGTAGATATGTATTCGCCAATGGAACTCTTCATTTCTGTTTCACCACATAAAGGGATAGTTTGGGATTTTGGCACTTAACTTGTGGATACAATTTTTATGTCTCTGCGTCCAGTATGAAGGAAGTTAGAGGTAGTTTTGTGAGCCAATGCTAACTACCTTAGCGCAAAGACTGGAAGTCTTCGGGTACAGCTAGAGTGGAACCCCGTATTACTAGCATATTCAATAGCATTAGCACAGTGTTATCCTGTAATCAATCCGTCAATGTTTTATGATTATTGGTATCGTAAAAATGTTAGCTAACGGGTTAGCAATTAGTATGTTTGACATTTCAGTGGTAGCACTACTATTACTGTAGCAGCTTTTTGATAAGCGGTTTAGCTAAACAAATCATCCTGTATCATTGGCATATGGTCCTCAGTTATTGGCCACATTACTATTTTGTTCCCTTACAAGATGTATCCATTTAATTTTGTTCAAAAAAGAGAGACCAACCTCGCTCTGAAGTGTTTACTAGATAGTTGACTAGTTGACTAGCCTTCTGGTTGAAAATAATTTACTCGCCTGTCAACTTTCCATTGCTTAGCCCCCCTGTGGACTCTTAAAAATTATTCTTCACAAGCATATTTTTCAATGTTGTAACCTAAATAATGTTTCATAATTTGTTGAATAGATAAATCTTATTTTGAGAAAGTAGATAAATTTAATCCAAAAGTATAATTTACATCAAATTAAACTTTAATTTCAGTGATGTACATTGGCATAAACAATGAAAAGTTTGTGTTGCAGAGATGCACATGTAATATATATTTTTAGAAATAAATAATTGCATATGAAAACAAACAAAAGAAACAAACAATTACATCTCAACCTCCATCCCTATATTGTCACAGAAATCACAATAGAAATCCAGCTCCACCACCACCACCACGTGTTGACGAAACCACTGACAATGGCTTGGAGGAGCTGGTGTTGCTAGTGGTTGGGTTCAGGGGCCAACGATGGTGTGGCTGAGAGAGCAGCCATGTGGCCTTCTTCTGCAGCTGGGGGCTCCGGCGGCTCCTACAGGTGTTGCATACTGGGAGGCACTGGTGATACAGCTGTCAGAAGTGGTTCCAGCTGGGGGTCCAGCAGAGGTGATGGTGTCGATCATCTCATCCATGGCAGCCCTCTCCTATGCCCTCTGTGTTTTGAGGGCTGCCCAACGCTTTTTCTCCTCTGCCTTGGCCCTGTCCTTCTAGCCCCTCTCCTGCCATTGGCACGTGTATTCCTCCCCGGTGAGGGAGTCTTCTGTATCGGTCTGGCCGATACTTCAGGACGGTAAGGATGTGCCTCAGGTCCTTTGCTATCAAAGTATGCCACGTCAAGTGGCTGCATGACATGGGTGCAGTGTGGTGGAAGACAAAGAAGTATAACCCCTTCCCTTAGTGTCGCCGCGAGCACCTCCGGGTCCATGTGGCTTTTGTGCCCATCGGAGAGGAGAAAGAGTGAGCGAGTGCTGAAGCCACTTCCTGAACAGGTCCCTGTCAATGTAGCCACTGTTGGACCGTCCATATAAGGCTGGGGGGGATGGGGCTCCCAGTGTGTAGTGACCGCTGGGAAATCACTTGAGGTAGATGGTAAACGAGGGGATGTCCTCTCCAGCCCTTTGATGTGCTCCTTGGTCCCCGGAGCCTTCTGGTACACGTGTTTTGTACCCGGGGAGCCAGCACTTTGTGCCTGCTCTGGTCGCTATGAAACCCAGACTCATCTCATTTATAGATTTGTCTGGGTTTCTCCCTCAACCCACTCTCCTCCAAGTGATTCTCATAAGAAGCGAAGAAGGTGTCCATCATTGGACGGGTGGCACACTCAGCTCTCCCCTGTCCAGGGTGTCCGGCCTCCTCATGCTCAGGTTCATGTGCCTCCTCCTGAACATTTCCCACCACCTCTTCCCCAGTGGTGGGATTGTCTCCCCTGGGTGCCGAAACCTACAATAGAATAGAGGATGAAAATGTTTATTTTGGCACCACCATCCACATTTACATCACACATATTGAGAACAGTCAGTCCAGCACTCTACATATGTAAACACATACTGTAGAACACCAAATACCTGCATGTTTTGTCGGCATATTTCATCAGCTTATGTTTGGTGAAGGGGAACCCATTTTCATCCTCTGGTGCAAGCAATGTGGGTGTTCCACTGCGACAACCATCGGTCACCCGGCCGCTCAGAGTCTGCCGAGATGCACCGTGCACCTTGATAGATAAGAAAATAAAATTGTAATTAGCAGATGAAATTCACATACATGTGGTAACCTCCTAAAAACAATCACTATCCTTGGCAGCCCAGTGGATAGCCATCCCTGCCCCTTAGTCCTCCATGGCATGGAACATGTCCACCTCATTCCAGTACTTCCTCTTGACTTTATCCATGCTGTGGTGAGAAATACATGTAGCTAAATAACTTATCATACTATACACATTTTAGAAATATCTCCATCTGAATATATGTAAATATTTACAATTCAAAGGCATTGAAAGTTGAAGATGCCAGGTTTTACTATAAACTGAAAATGTACCCATGTTTTTTGTTTGATGCTATCTGTAATGAAAATTAGTGTCCCAATTAGTTTAATATTTATCCATACATTGCAACATGTGACTAAATACTGCCCCTATGTGTCTGTTGTATGATGAAACATAGCCAACAGTGATAGGTGTCAAAAAGTTAATGGTTCATAGTCAGACGGCTCCAATTTTGATATGGTAAAGCTTGACAACATTCAGCTATTTCCGTGATATGTGCAGTGCCTTCGGAAAGTATTAAAACCCCTTCCCTTTTTCCAGAATTTGTTACGTTACAGCCATATTCTAAAATGGATTAAATATTTTTTTCCCCTCATCAATCTACACACAATACCTCAGAAAACTGAAATACCTTATTTACATAACTGTTCAGACCCTTTGCATTGAGACTTGAAATTGAGCTCAGGTGCATCGTGTTTCCATTGATCATCCTTGAGATGTTTCTACAACTTGATTGGAGTCCACCTGGGGTAAATTCAATTGATTGAACATGATTTTGAAAGGCACACACCTGTCAAAATAAGGTTCCACAGTTGACAGTGCATGTCAGAGCAAAAACCAAGCCATGAGGTCGAAGGCATTCTCCGTAGGTCTCCGAGACAGGATTGTGTCGAGGCACAGATCTGGGGAAGGAAACCAAAAAAATTCTGCAGCATTGATGGTCCCCAAGAACACCGTGGACTCCATCATTCTTAAATGGAAGAAGTTTGGAACCACCAAGACTCTTTCTAGAGCTGGCAGCCCGGCCAAACTGAGCAATCGGGGGAGAAGGGCCTTGGTCAGGGAGGTGACCAAGAAGCCAATGGTAACTCTGACAGAGCTCCAGAGTTCGTCTGTGGAGATGGTGGAACCTTCCAGAAGGACAACCATGTCTGCAGCACTCCACCAATCACGCCTTTATGGTAGAGTGGCCAGAAGGAAGCAACTCCTCAGTAAAAGGCACATGAAAGCCCATTTAGAGTTTGCCAAAAGGCACGTAAAGGACTCTAAGACCATGAGAAAGAAGATTCTCTGGTCTGATCAAACCAAGATTGAAATTTTTGGCCTGAATGCCAAGTAACCTGGCACCATCCCTACGGGGAAGCATGGTGGTAGCAGCATCATGCTGTGGGGATGTTTTTCAGTGGCAGGGACTGGGAGACTAGTCAGGATCGAGGGAAAGAGGAACGGAGCAAAGTGGGGACTGTACAGAGAGATCCTTGATGAAAACCTACTCCAGAGCGCTCAGGACCTCAGACTGGGGGCAAAGATTGACCTTCCAACAGGACAAAAGGTTTGAATACTTATGTAAATGTGATATTTCAGTTTAAAAAAATGTATTTCCAAGAGCGTCCGAATTTGAAGTCTTCTAACGTTAGTTAGCATTGGATGGCCCCCGACAAACCATCAAACAGGCAAAGTGTCAATACAGGACTAAGATTGAATCGTACTACACCGGCTCCGACGCTCGTTGTATGTTGCAGGTCTTACAAACTATTACAGACTACAAAAGGAAGCACAGCCGAGAGCTGGCCAGTGACAAGAGCCTTCCAGACAAGCTAAATTACTTGTATACTCGCTTCGAAGCAAGTAACACTGAAACATGAATGAGAGAATCAGCTGTTCCAGACGACTGTGTGATCAAGCTCTCCTCAAACGATGTGAGTAAGACCATTAAACAGGTCAACATTCACAAGGCTGCAGGGCCAGACAGATTACCAGGACGACTGGCAAGTGTTTTCACTAAAGCTGATCCACCTCCTAAAAAAAAGTGTTTTCACTGACATTTTCAATCCCTCCCTGTTTGGGTCTCTAATACCAACATGTTTTAAGCAGACCCCCATAGTCCCTGTGCCCAAGAACATTAAGGTAACCTGCCTAAATGACTACCGACCCGTAGCACTCACGTCTGTGGCCATGAAGTGCTTTGAAAGGGTGGTCATGGCTCACATCAACACCATTATCCCAGAAACCCTAGACCCACTCCAAGTTGCATACCACCCCTACAGATCCACAGATGATGCAATCTCTGTTGCTCTCCACACTGGCCTTTCAGACCTGGACAAAAGGAACATCGAGATGAGAATGCTATTCATTGACTACAGCTCACCACGGGGGCTCCTCAGGGATGCGTGCGCAGTCCCCTCCTGTCATCCCTGTTGACTCATGACTGCACGGCCAGGCACAACATCATTAAGTTTGCCGATGACATAACAGTGGTAGGCCTGGTCATCGTCAAAAACGAGACAGCCTATAGGGAGGAGGTAAGAGACCTGACCGTGTGGTGCAAAGACAACAACCTCTCCCTCAACGTGATCAAGACAAAGGAGATGATTGTGGACTACAGGAAAAGGAGGACCGAACATGCCTCCATTCTCATCGACGGGGCTGTAGTGGAGCAGATTGAGAGCTTCAAGTTCCTTGGCGTCCACATCACCAACAAACTAACATGGTCCAAGCACTCCAAGACAGTCGTGAAGAGGGCACGACAAAACCTATTCCCCCCTCAGGAGACTGAAAAGATTTGGGCATGGGTCCTCAGATCCTCAAAAGGTTCAACAGCTGCACCATCGAGAGCCTCCTGACAGGTTGCATCACTGCCTGGTATGGCAACTGCTCAGCCTCTGACCTCAAGGCACTACTGAGGGTAGTGCGTACAGCCCAGTACATCACTGGGGCCAAGCTTCCTGCCATCCAGGACCTCTATACCAGGCGGTGTCAGAGGAAGGCCCTAAAAATGACTCCAGCCACCCTAGTCATAGACTGTTCTCTCTTCTACCACACAGCAAGCAGTACCGGAGCACCAAGTCTTGGTCCGAAAGGCATCTAAACAGCTTCTACCCCCAAGCCATGAGAGTCCTGAACATCTAGTCAAATGGCTACCCAGACTATTTGCATTGCCCCCACACCCTTTTTTACGCTGCTGCTATTCTCTGTTATTATCATTGCATTGTCACTTTAATAACTCTACCTACATGTACATCTTACCTTAATTACCTCGACTAACTGGTGTCCCTGCACATTGACTCTGTACTGGTACCCCCTGTATATAGCCTCGTTATTGTTATTGGACTGCTGCTCTTTAATTATTTGTTACTTTTATTACTTTTTTTTTAGGTAATTTTCTTAAAACGGCATTGTTGGTTAAGGGCTTGTAAGTAAGCATTTCACTGTAAGGTCTACACCTGTTGTATTTGGCACATGTGACAAATAACATTTGATTTGATTTGATGGTGAATCTACCTCTAACTTCCTTCATACTGTATGCAGAGTTATCCCATGTGGAATTGAAGCGAGATGGAAAGAGGTCTCTCTCTTTCTCTCTCTCTTTCTCTGTCTCGTTGTTAAAGTAATGGACTAAGACCAGTCTGTCAGCTTCCAGTGAGTTAGGTGGGGGCTCCCTGTCTTATTACCAGGGGCTGGGCTCTGTGGCAGGACCTGCCAGGCACTGTGTTACCACTCCACTTCCCTCCCCTTCTTCCACTCCACCACAGTCTCTCTCTCTCTCTCTCTCCCTCTCTGACAATTTATATCCTGTTCCTGTCTCTCTCCCCGGCAGCTGCCACTGCTCGGCCAAAAAGGTACCGTATGCTTAATTAACATGGATGATGGATGGTCTTCCACCCCTTGTCAAAAGTACAGGACAAGGTAGATACATTCTACAAAGAGTACAGGGGAGACTGAAGTCTCAAAGGGAAACTGATGGAGCTCCCTTGGGATGGTTTTTATACCTACATACGTGCTTGTAGATGGGTCGTTCCACCAATTTGGTGCCTTTTGAATGTAAGTTGGTAAAAAAAAAATAATAATAAGTGAGGAAATATAAATATACTGTTGACATATTACTGACAGGCTACAGATACTTACATTTTAGTAATTTAGCAGACGCTCTTATCCAGAGCATACATTTCATAATTATTTTTTTCCGTACTGGCCCACCGTGGAAATCAAACCCACAACCCTGGTGTTGCAAACACCATGCTCTACCAACTGAGCCACACGGGACCGCAGGTATACAACTGACATATTACTGACAGGCTACAGATATGCTGTTGACATATTACTGACAGGTGATTTAGTCCTCCAACCACTAGAGAGCGCCCGAAGTTAGGGGGTGTCAGATGTTGGGGGGAAATTAGCTAGCTGCAAAGACTTCAAGTCTTCTAGCTAGTCTAACGTTAGTTAGCATTGGATGGCGAAACTATGTCTAACTTCCTCCATACTGGACGCAGAGATATCCCATGGGGGACCCAAGCGAGATGGAAAGAGGTCTCTCTCTCTTTCTCTCTCTCGTTGTTAAAGTAATGGACTAAGACCTGTCTGTCAGCTTCCAGTAAGGCTTTCTTCTTACCAGGGGCTGGGCTCTGTGGCAGGACCTGCCAGGCACTGTGTTACCGCTCCACTTCCCTCTCCGTCTTCTACTCCACCACAAGGCTCTCTCTCTCTCTCTCACGGTCTCTCTCTCTCTGTCTGTTTCTTCCTGCCTTTCTCTCACTCTCTCCCTCTCTGACAATTTATATTCTGTTCCTGTCTCTCTCGCCTGCAGCTGCCACTGCACGTCCAAAAAGGTACCGTATGCTTAATTAACATGGATGATGGATGGTCTTCCACCCCTTGTCAAAAGTGCAGGGCAAGGTAGATACATTCTACAAAGAGTACAGGGGAGACTGAAGTCTCAAGGGGAAACTTATGGAGCTCCCTTGGGATGGTTTTATACCTACAATTGAAGTTTACATACACTGTAGCCAAATACATTTAAACTCAGTTTTTCCCCATTTTTTACATTTAATCCTAGTATGAATTCCCTGTCTTAGGTCAGTTAGGATCAGCACTTCATTTTAAGAATGTGAAATGTCAGAATAATAGTAGAGAGAATGATTTATTTCAGTTTTTATTTCTTTCATCACAGCCTCCCCCTTTTTCCTCCAAACATCACGATGGTCATTATGGCCAAACAGTTCTATTTTTGTTTCATCAGACCAGAGGACATTTCTCCAAAAAGTACGATCTTTGTCCCCATGTGCAGTTGCAAACCGAAGGCTTTTTTTATTGCGGTTTTGGACAAGTGGCTTCTTCCTTGCTGAGCGGCCTTTCAGGTTATGTCGATATAGGACTCGTTTCACTGTAGATATTATAGATACTTTTGTACCTGTTTCCTCCAGCATCTTCACAAGGTTCTTTGTTGTTGTTCTGGGATTGAGTTGCACTTTTCGCACCAAAGTATGTTCATCTCTAGGAGACAGAACGCGTCTCCTTCCTGAGTGGTATGACGGCTGTGTGGTCCCATGGTGTTTATACTTGCATACTATTGTTTGTACAGATGAACGTGGTACCTTCAGGCGTTTGGAAATTGCTCCCAAGGATGAACCAAACTTGTGGAGGTCTACAATTTTTTTTCTGAGATTTTGGCTGATTTCTTTTGATTTTCCCATGATGTCAAGCAAAGAGGCACTGAGTTTGAAGGTAGGCCTTGAAATACATCCACAGGTACACCTCCAATTGACTCAAATTATGTCAATTAGCCTATCAGAAGCTTCTAAAGCCATGACATAATTTTCTGGAATTTTCCAAGCTGTTTAAAGGCACAGTAAACTTCTGACCCACTGGAATTGTGATACAGTGAATAATAAGTGAAATAATCTGTCTGTAAACAATTGTTGGAACAATTACTTGTGTCATGCACAAAGTAGATGTCCTAACCGACTTGCCAAAACTATAGTTTGTTAACAAGAAATTTGTGGAGTGGTTGAAAATCTAGTTTTAATGACTCCAACGTAGGTGTTTGTAAACTTCTGACTTCAACTGCATATGATGTTGAAATGCTGCTAATAGTATACAGATGGTTTGTTGAGGATCTATAGATGTACCTTGTCGAAAATGATGAGATATACTGTTGAGATGCTACTGAAAGGCTAAAGACATGTTGTTGACATGCTGCTGATAGTCTACAGTTTGTTGAACATCTGTAGGTGGACTACACACACTTTGTTGTTGAAAGTCAACAGACATGCAGTTGACATTTTACTGATAGTCTTAATATAGATTGTAGCACATCTACAGATGAACTATCCAGATAAAGTGTTATCAGTAATATGGTTCCATGTGGGACCCAGCCAGTGTGTTGGAAGATGAGAAACTACAGCCGATTCTGAGGGTCTGAGGTAACCACATTGAGAGTTTTGAGGATGGAGTGTATTCCTTTATCCTTACAGGAGAGCCAGAACAGCACCTGGGGATTGCACAGACACACACAGACACACACAGACACACACACACACACACACACACACACACACACACACACAGACAGACAGACAGACAGACAGACAGACAGACAGACAGACAGACAGACAGACAGACAGACAGACAGACAGACAGACAGACAGACAGACAGACAGACAGACAGACAGACAGACAGACAGACAGACAGACAGACAGACAGACAGACAGACCAGACAGACAGACAGACAGACAGACAGACAGACAGACAGACAGACTCACTCACTCACTCACTCACTCACTCACTCACTCACTCACTCACTCACTCACTCACCACACACACCACAATGACATGAGATTGACTACTGGTTCTTGCACTACTATCAATAAACCTCAACACTGATACATCTCCATGCCGGTATTGATGGGTGGTCTTTGTGCTGACTGAGCATTACCTATCAACAGAGACATTTCACCATTCATCATCATCCTCTCTGCACTACAATGAGCTGTACAGTAGTTACAAATCTGTCCACAACCTGACCTTATCTCCTGCCCATACATATTGACTCAAGCTATACCATACATACAAAGATGTGTCTCTGCATTGATTAACCTACAGCTACCAACCATGGGGCTAAATGGAGCTATACCCTACAATGCTGGAGTCTGTGTATTGACCTTAAATTAAGGTAATATGAATTACTTTAAACCATAACCCATACCACATAATCAACTGATTCACACTTCGGTCCCTAACCGAAGAGCCTCACATTTTAAACCCAGCTATCTTCCCAGAGCCTTGACACTTCAGATTATAAGAATGCTGCATGTATTGTGTCTTTATCAGCCTATAGTGAAATATAACAGGAGTATTCTCTTAGCGAGGCATCTCATCACTCACTTTGCAGACCCTTACTGGGTCCACACACACTCCCCCCGGTGATGGGAATGAATGGCTGGGCTCCAGAGAGAGAAAGCCCAGGGAGATTTACTCCCCTGCTCCATCCCATAACTTTCTCTCAGATTCTCTCCCTCTCCCTCTCTCCTTCTCTCTCTCGCTCTTTCACACTCTCTCAGCGTCTCTCTCTCCCAGCCTCAGCATCTCTCTCTCTCTCTTTCTCTCTCTCTGTCTCTCTCATCTTCTGGCTCCATGGTGATGAGCCTGCAATGAGGATGCTCTTTTTCATCTGTTTCCATCAGCATGTAAGCAGCTCCTGTGAGCAGCATGTTCTCCAAACACCAAGCCACATACTCAGCTTCATAGAATGCTGATCTGATGCCATGGCTGATGATCTGGTTATGAATAATGATACAATCTACTTTACAATTTATCTTATATAACCTTTTCTGTGAATACCAACCAGCTAGTTATGTCAGTTTACATCCAGTTATGCACATCTAAGTGTTCTATCATTGTCATTATTCTGGTATTTTTTGTCTTAGTATTCTTATACTGTAGTTACAAAAACGGCTCTGAATAGTCCTGAAGGAATGAAGAAGTAAAATACATTTATATTTCAGCACTACGGACAGTACTTGTGTTCCCTAAATGCTGTTTTGAATGAAAAAGATGTGTACACTGAAGGAGGCTACAAAGCCGTAACGTCTGTGTACGCTGTCCCTGATACAGTGAAAATAACAGTTAATATACAAAAATGTAGTAAGCTTCATCTTTTTGAGTGGGGACTCAGCACTCTTTTTTGCTTATCTGAATTAACAAGTTTTACACCCAAACCAAACTTCTGGGAAAACATTATGTCTCTCATGTCTCTTGTTGCTTACGGTATAGGCGCTGACAGTATAAGAGTATATTTTACAGTACAATTATAAGCTTTAGCATATTTCAATTGGCATTGTCTGGTCAGAGTTTAGAGTGATGCTGTAAAGACATCCACAACATGCTATGGTACAGGGAAGTGATTCATTCTCAGAGCATCTGATTGCAGCCTCAGTCAGACAGCTCTGCCACTCCTGTTGTCCTCCTGGCTGACAGGGAGGTTATTTGGGATGCACCGCTGGAGTCTGACAGCTGTCTGCTCCCTGGCATCCCTCTCCTCTCCTCTCCTCTCCTCTCCTCTCCTCTCCTCTCCTCTCCTCTCCTCTCCTCTCCTCTCCTCTCCTCTCCTCTCCTCTCCTCTCCTCTCCTCTCCTCTCCTCTCCTCTCCTCTCCTCTCCTCTCCTCTCCTCTCCTGCTGTCCCAGTGATGGTTTGACTGCATATGGAGATGGAACGTGCTTCACATCAGTCTGTTAGGGAAAATGAAGGTGCGTACGAGCATCAGGGGAGACAGACGGACAGACGCAGCTCAGACACTAACAGCTGTATGGGGAGATAAAGAGATGGATAGACATGCAGAGAATAGCAAAGCTGAGTTAAGGTGTTAGACATACACAGAATGACAAAGCGGATGAATGGTGGTATTGAATAGATCAAGAGAGATGTTTAGAGGTCCTGGGAAAGGGGAAAAGTGTGCACTTGTTCACTTCCCTTGTTGGATTTGAAAGGAAATGCCTAGTATAACTCCCTGTAGCCCATGCCTGCACCAATCCAGTGCTTTAAAATTAGTGTGCACTATTCAGGAGGAACGGGAGATTACTGGGACGCAACCTGGGTAAAGATGTTCTCCCTGACATTGAGGTCTAATTTACAAGCACTAGGGTAAACTGTCCCTCTGACAATCTCTATTTACATTTGTATGTTCAGTGCACCATTCCTCTGACTCAGTGTTAATTTCGTCCAACAATAACTACGACGAAAAATACTTGTCAACAATCAATTTTTCTGGACTAAAACTATGACAATAAAAAGATGAGATGCCCTACAAAAAAACTCTAAGTATTACAAATTACTTTTCAGTTAGACAATGAAAATGTGACGAGATAGGAATTCCACGTTCATTTGACATTTTCGTCTGTTTCGTCCAATCCTAAGCGTGCATGCATGCAGAATATTTCATGCAATCTTCTCATTGGCAGAACTGACATCTTTCAGTTGTGTGCTCTGATTGAGCTGATCTGCCCGGCTCTCCCACACAGCTCCCAGGCAGTCACTTTAGTCACTCGTCAATCTTTTGAAATGATACGAAGCCAGGACACTTGACTTGTGACTAACCTCAACTAGAAATAATGTTTACTCTCTCTCGCTTACTTTCATGTAGGCTAATTTTGCATTGGTCACATCAGAAGCTCTATTTTCCCATGTGCACTGATATTCATTCATCTGTGTTGCAGCTCTCGTGATCATTTCACAAATGCCAGTTGCTGTTGCTTTTTTCCTATGGGAAAAACAAATGCTAAATTGTTGAGCACTATAATACTTCTGAGATTTTTGTAAAGCTAAAATGCTCCCCCTTTCTAGGAAACTGTTATTTACCCCCCTTGAAAATCAGAGCGTTAAGTTGTTTAACCTGTAGCCAATGCTTTATAGCCTATATGGTTAATTATGGCTGCCATAGGTTACAATCTGCCACAATATCAATGTTGCCAGCTAAGGTATAGGAGGGGATAGTAGGCTTAGTTGGACAAAGCTATCTGAATGTGCACATGATGGAAGTTAGAGGTGACTAAATATGTGACTAAAATGGCTGTGACTAAAACAAGACAGAAATTGTCCTGAGTTTTAGTTGACAGATAATAGCTAAAATGAACAAAAGGTGAAATGACTAAAATGTGACTAAGACTAAAAGGTATTTTAAGACTAACACTAAAACTAAATCTAAAATAGCGGCCAAAATGAACACTGCTCTGACTTATGTGTCGTTTTTGTGAAAGCAGATCTTGACTCATTTTAGAACACTTTAATTAGCATTTTCCATAACAGTAGGAATCCTTTGAAAACCAAGAGCCCTCTGGTGTATTGTTAATTGTCTAGAACTTTGTTGCCAGAATGTGGATGCACTTTGAAAAGGGGTTGTTTTATTCTTAGTTTCTCAACAAAGCCCAGAGGAGATAATTGTGATGTTGCTTAAATGTAAAAATCTGGGAAAGCAACAAAAAAATGATGTTCATCTTCTCTGTCTGCAATGCAAAATAATGATTTTGTCTTCGCCAAGAACTATGCCCTTCACAATCATGGTGTCCTTTATTTTGGTCGAATCAAACAGAGGGTTGTTTGACCTCTATACGGCTCTGTTGTCACCTATCTACAACTGTGTCATATACCCATGCTTTATATGTGCTGTGTAAGGGTATCAAATGCAGAAAGGTAATCTGAATAAAATTAAGTAAACCATTTATTCACTGAAATAAGGAAATAGCGAAATGTCATTGTCAACGGTCATCATTTGGATTTGTAAAAACAGACTGGAACAGCTATGAGGCTTTTTGGAATTTATAGGCCTACCCATTAAAATTATATCTGCCAATTCCTTGCTTATGTGGCTCCTCCGCTCTCAAATTTCAGTCACGTCTTCATCCCTCACACGGCTGTATAAGTGCTAGGTAAGGGTATCAAATGCAGATACAGTGCCTTCAGAAATTAGTCACACCCATTGACTTATTCCATATTTTGTTGTGCTCCAGCCTGAATTCAAAATGGATTAAATCTATTTTCTTTCTCACCCATCTACACACAATACCCCATAATGACAAAGTGAGAAAAAAAAATCTAAAAATGTTAGCAAATTTATTGAAAATGTGTATTCTCACCACTGATTTATAATCATATTAGAATGTCAGAATAACCTTTGGTAGCAATTACAGCTGTGGGTCCTTTTGGGTAAGTCTCTAAGAGCTTTGCACACCTGAATTGTACAATATTTGCACATTATTATTAAAAACAATCTGTCAAGTTGATCATTGCTAGAGAGGCATTTTTAAGTCTTGCCATAGGTTTTCAACCCAATGTAAGTCCAAACTGTAACTAGGTAACTCAAGGACATTTAATGGTGTCTTAGTAAGTAGCCTAGTGGTTAGAGTGTTGGGCCAGTAACTGGAAGGTTGCTGGATCGAATCCCCGAGCTGACAAGGTAAAAATCTGTAATTCTGTCCCTGAGCAAGGCAGTTAACCCACTGTTCCCCGTGTACTGTGGATGTCGATTATGGCAGTCCCCCGCACCTCTCTGATTCAGGGTTAAATGTGGAAGACACATTTCAGTTGAATGCATTCAGTTGGACAACTGACTAGCTATCCCCCATTCCCTAACTCCAGTGTATATTTGGCCTTGTGTTTTAGGTTACTGTCCTGCTGAACGGTGAATTTGTCTTCCAGTGTCTGTTGGAAAGCATACTGAACCATGTTTTCTTCTAGAATTTTGCATGTGCTTATCTCTATTCTGTTTCTTTTTATCCCCAAAAACTCCTGAGTCCTTGCCGATGACAAGCATACCCATAATATGATGCATCCACCCCCATGCTTGGAAATATGAAGAGTGGTGCTTAGTGATGTGTTGTGTTGGATTTGCGCCAAACATAACGTTTTGTATTCAGGACATAAAGTTAATTTCTTTGCAGTTTTACTTTAGTCCCTTATTGTAAACAGGATGCATTATTCTGTACAAGCTTCCTTTTTTCACTCTGTAATTTAGGTTAGTATTGTAGAATAACAACAATGTTGTTGATCCATCTTCAGTTTTCTCCTATCACAGCCATTAAGTACATTTTTACTCCTGAACTTATTTGAATACATGAATACATGACTCAAGACATTTTAACTTTTATTTTTTTATTAATTTGTAATTAATTCCACTTTGGCGTTATGGGGTGTTGTGTGTAGGCCAGTGACACAAAATCTCAATTTAATCAATTTTAAATATAGTCTGTAACAACAAAATGTGAAAAAGGTAAAGTGGTGTGACTACTTTCTGAATGCACTGTAGGTAACCTGAGTAACGTTAACCTAACCTTTTTACGGAAGTAAGGAAGCTATAAACATTATAATTATTTTGATTTGTAAAACCAGCCTGAACCAATGCCTCTTTAGAGAGAGAAATTATGGCAAGGCAATTCCGTGGCTCCTGGCTGCCCCTTACCTTTCAGTCACGCCTTTCAGTCATGTCCCTCACACGGCTGTCTGCAGAAGGCAATTTGTCTCCCCCGATAAAACGGCCACACAATGGAAAAATCAATGGCAGAAATCAAACGCATTCAATCAGGTCTTTGTGCCCCTTACGGGGACGAGATGTCGGCGTTACCGAAGAGAAGAGGGTTTCTAATCTCATCACACATGGGCCTCATTTGTCAAAGGTGCGTGCGCATAAAAAGGCTAGGAAAAGTGTGCGTATCTCCACGCAAATCTCAGACCATGCGTACGATCAACTTCTAGTAGTTGATCAACTGTATTGCAAGCAAATAGGTGTTTGATGCACAGGAATTATAATAATGGTAGGCTAATAAAAACATTACAATTTAGTTGGTAAGGAGATCGCATAGCAGCATGTAGCCTAATGTGTTTCTTTTACTTTTATTATATAGGCCTAAATCATAATCATATTGCAGGACTTGTCTCTCCTTTTCTGACATGACTGGTTTATTTCCCCAATAAAGCAAATATTATGCTACCAGTTATCCATCACTCATTTAATAGCAAAACATGCTTGAAAGTAAATAGACCAGAGAGGCTTTGAGATTTGTCTGCATAAAAAATACAACCTTATTCTTTATATAGTACACAACTGTTGACAAGAGCTTTAAATACACAGGACTTTATTTTCCCATTCAGAGCTACATTATATCCCATACTATTATCAGGTATTGGTATTGAACAATATGGAAATAAATGGCTTCATTTTCACAACTATACAGGACCGACATAGGACTAGTTTTACTGCTCAGTACAACTTCTGAGTACAATTTATTTTATAGTCTGATCATGGTGTAGGGTGAAGTTACCCCAACCTAGATCTTGGGGGTCAGTTTAGCATTTTCCACGCTAATTAAGGTTAGGATTGGGGGAGGGGAAGCTGATCCTAGATCTATACCTAGGGAAACTTCACCCTTGAGCAATGGTAAAGGTTGAACATTCCTAACATGTCCAGACAGCATCACTTTTATAACTTCACTCTTCATACAAATGTATATGTATCTTCTTCCCAACTGCAAAGATGAATGATACCAGTCTGATGCTGCACTTTACTTTACCAGGTGGCATGGACAGCAGAAATCATATTCCAATGGACGAGCCCAGAAGAAAATGACGATCAAATCTGATCCTTGGGACTGGCTCTTTCATTCTCTGGATCAGTGTCTGGAATGAGAATGAGAAGCTTGCATAAAGTAGTAGGGAGTCGGTGCTATGTAGGGAGCTAAGGCTGACTAGAGCTTAAAAAAATTATAGCTAGGTACACAAGTTGAGTAAGAGGTACACACACAGTCAGAGTAGACGTTTCTTCTCTTCCTCTTGTTCCAGCCCAAAGAGAAATTCAATCAGTTTGCAGTCTGAGTGTAAATGTAATGACTGCCAGACCGATTCAGGGCTATCGGAGGGATAATCACACACTTCTTAAGGCTTTAATATGTATCCTGCTAAGCCCAGGCTGCTTCTTTTCTCAAACCAAATGTTTCCTGATATTCTTCTCCGGAGGGAGAAAACTGCAGAAGAGACTGGTGAGAGATAAATAAAAAATAGATATATTAATGTTGTGAAGTTGTGGATATGATAGAGTATGTGGCCAGACCTCTCCAGCTCCAGTGTTCAACTGAACATGTCCTGTCAATCTTCCCTCACTGTTACTATGAGTCATTTTTTATTTCTCTTTTCAAGTTATTTTAGATACGGAGAGTTATTTTGTATTATTTCCATCATTCCAGCCTCTCTGTCTGTCATCTCTTTTTCCATACCTATATAATTTATACTTTTTCGAATTGCCTCTTTTTAAGCAACATGCAGCAGGCTTCAGTTCCTGTTTCACGGTTGAACAGATGCAGTGTTTGGCCCTAAAGGCATCTAAAGGCATTTAGCAAACAGGGAGATCCACAGAGTGTTAGAACAGGATTGGAGGTGATGTTTATCGTCCGGATATCTCGGACATCTCTTCCCTTAGTCCCACAGAGCCTAATAAGTGTCTGCCAGCAATGAATATTGGGACAGAGATGGCCGGTGTGCCATGGTCATTAGAAAAAGATGAATGACATAGTCGTGTTGGGCCCAAAAGGCTCTAATCAAAAGTACTGCACTATATAGGGAATAGGGTGCCATTTGGGATTCAGCTTTGGTCCAGGGAGGTGTGTGGAATGGACAACATCAAAGCAATCTTTCCCATTGTTAAAAAAAACTAAACATTTGGACGTTGGGCCAAGAAAAAAAGACATGGTGAGAAACTGGAAATGGTTTTGACGTTGGGGTGGGGCAGAGTAATGTTTCCTATTTGTTTGGGCCAAGTGCTTGAAATCTGATAGACCAATGTTTCATATTGGAAAGATACAGTACACAGTATGTCCAAACATGATTTATGAGTTGATAAATTAATAATTGGTCAAACCATACACTATACAGCACAGCTGTCTGAGTGGAATACAGATTACTGTGTGATTATTAACCTATAGCAAGATTAGACTTTGCATAAACCAAATTAAGTCCAGTAAACAAATAACTTCATAAGTAGGCGGTTCACGCACCCTGCATTTCCTAATAAGAAAACATGAGGCGCACACCAAACCCACTGAGATGTGTAATTAACTCCATGCATTTCATTCAAAATGGCTGCCGTCTAAATATAAAAATAGAAAATAAATGTCTCGTCGAATAGAAAGAAAAGCTAAAATCTCATGTATCTAGCAGTGAGGGGAAGCGAGAGAGACGGTTCATTTTCTCTACAGTAAAATAACTCATAATGCATAAGTGCATGAGCCCTAAAACTGAAATGAATTCTAAAAAACTTTCCAACGGTGATTATACTTCACTTTAGTATTTCTTTCATTTACCCACTATGGGCTTTATACATACATACCTTTTTCCCATCTAGAGGTCAAATGTATAGTTTTGCTTCATGCAATTCATTGAGCATTGTGTATTGCATACATTAACACATACAGTACAGTACAGGTATTAAATATACACACGTTTTTGCCTATCAGGTGAATTCCTAGTCAGTATTGTTCCCTTGGTTTATTGATAAATATGTGTGAGGTTTAAATTTGTATTCTCTGGGAAACATCATACAAGCATAATGTTTCAGCAGATCGTGATGATCTAGCTAGCTGATTTCTAGGATAGGATAGGATCAACTTCAATATTCATGAGGGAAGAATTGTTTTAGATATACAGTACTGCTGTATACAAAATAAACACTACATTTGAGCAAAAGCCTGCCCATTGAAATCAGCAGCACAGCGACTACAGCATATCCTGAGACTCTTTTGTAATTTTACTGGCAGGCGGTCATAAAGCAAGTATGCCCT